>NC_138786.1:34247816-34820316 GCF_965178545.1 Coloeus monedula | reverse complement strand
ACCTTGGAATGGCAGCCATGCCCATCAATGCATCAAGCACTATCCAGATTACTGTAATCCACTAGCATCCAATAGCATCCTGCTAGGTATGCTTTTGTCCAAGTTGTTGACTAAAATGCTAAGAATACCATCCCAAGTATCAAACCTAAAGGAACATTATTTAGACTCAGAACAGCAGACTACCACTTTTTTCCCCCACCCACTGGAAGGTATTCTATTCCGATAGTACTAGATATGGCATAATATAATAAACTGTTGTAGAATCACAAAAGGAAAGGATGGGAAGGAAGCTACTGGGTTAAGATAGTGAAAAAAAAAAAGAGGAAAAGATGCCTCAAGGATGGTTGAAACTGGGATCTGGCAGCTCTCACAGGGAAAGAACTGAGGTCATGAGGCAAGCTAAAGGTTTTAGCAGACATAATCAAGTAACAGATGCATATATGTTGGCACATGTACAAAATACATTATGTCTTG
This sequence comes from Coloeus monedula, assembly GCF_965178545.1. Taxonomy (NCBI): domain Eukaryota; kingdom Metazoa; phylum Chordata; class Aves; order Passeriformes; family Corvidae; genus Coloeus; species Coloeus monedula. Next base: position 34,819,842 of record NC_138786.1, on the reverse strand, counting down.
TTGTATCTTCGAACAGTTCATGTCTACTTCTTACAAGGAGAAACACTGAAGTTGTTTTTATAGAATGTTAATCCCAGAAGAGAAAGAATGTTAATCCAAAAGAAGATGAATTTTGCTATAAGTAATTTGAAAATCCTAATTTCATTCTGCCACTGTTGTTTGGTGTCTATCAAACTGAGGTCAGGACATTCTCGTGGTAAATTCCAAACCTTCACTTTTTGTCCTCATAGCACTGTTGGCAAGATCCTGAAAGATCCCTACTGAATTGAAATGATGCTCTGCTGCGTGATTTTTGAGCCTGAAGTGTGAATTCCATAGTTTGCATGAACTACCTACATCTTTCTGCTGCCAGCTCTGCTCTTACATGCCAGGGCACATCAATCCCAACTAGCAACATCCTGAATATTAGTCTATGGTCTATTCTGAACTCAGCAAAAACACTGTACAAAAATACATGATGACTCCCCAGTATCCACAAAACTTCCTATTGGACTGAAAAGACAAAAATTTAATTGTCCAATTGCTGTCAAGGAAAAAATAAACAAATTCTACAGATATACAACGTAAGAGCAATAAACATTTACTTTTTTAGGATCATTAGGCTTCTGTTTCTCAATCATAAAAGACTAATAAACATTTCATCATCATAAAATTTGTATAATTTAAAAAAAATCTGTTAATTACAAAGATTAAAACCCACTTTTGTTCCTTCCTTATTTATTCTGGAAAATATATTCCATTCCTAAAATATACTGAAGTGCTTACTTCTGCTGGTGACCTTAAGAGCTTAATACCTGCCCATACACAGCCTTAGGAAGTTCTGAATACTCATCCAAAGAAGATTTTAATTTTGGAAAATTATGTTTAAGAAGATAATGTTGCTCAACTAAAATGTTCTCTTGAGGGTAAAAGAAAATAAAGCAAAACAAAACCCATCAGTGAAAAATTTTCCTTAATGTCTGAACTGCTGACCAGTGTTACTGGTTACACTGTATTTGAAGAGATATGAACTTCTGCTTCAGCATGTTGACTGTCCCATACCACCAGAAGATCTAGCAGTACCTGCTTATTGACATTTGCAGCGTGAGATTTTTCACTGGGTTACTGAAGCAATTTTCCATTAACACGCTTTTTTGAATTTAGTTGATGCCAGCTCCAGGACGTAGAGAATAGTTGCAATGTTAGAGAAGTTTCTCCAAATAACAAAGAAGCAAAGCTTATTACTTTTAATCTTTGAAGGATTATGCATGATATGATACAGTTATGATCATTAAAGTTTAAGACTGAAGGGAATAAAGTTTAATTAACCAAATTCCTGCTTTCTCAAGAAAAATGGATATAGAGGGATGATAAAAACCCACCTTCCTGTAACAACAGGATTCATATAGTAATCTACCAACATTTCCTCCTGAAAATAAAACAAATTCTACATGAGCTTCTGAAGCAAAATACTGTTCCTGAAATTATCTGTAAAATAGTACAAAAACAAAACAAAGTAAAATTGCATGGCTGTAGGAACCCAGAGTGCAGAGAATATTTCTCTGCCTATTTTGAAGGGTTTTACCCCCGGGACAACACTGGTTTTGACCTTCGTCCTTGGAGAACACTGCCCACTATCTGGGAAGAATTAGAATCTACACTGGTGTAAACTAGGCGATAGAATACTACGTAAGATTGTCACAGGGTGAAAAATTTAGAGGTTTTGGGTTTGTTACTGTAGTAAATAGATAAAAACAAAAAACATCAAAATGGAGGATTGTTGTTGTTCTCCAAACCTTCTTCTTCTTCTTCTACTACTCCATATTCTGCAGTAAAAGTAGTTTGGGATGATTGGACAAAGAATTTCGCAGTTCCTGGCTGTGTTACTAGATAATTGGTAGAAAAGTAAAAATAATGTACATTTTTAGTAACCATTGGTTAATTTACCTTTAAAAGGCTGTGTAATCTTGATAATTCGGCTTTCTCCTGCATTCTCTGCTCTGTGCTGTGTCTGGGTCATGCTAGTGGCTCTATTTCTCTGATAAGACTTAATAAACAGCTACCAAGAAGCAGCGAAGGCTGGGAGCCCCGTTTGTCTCTCAAACTCCTGGCAAGGACTTTAAAGACTCTCTCCCATCAGGAGAGGCTTAATTACGGTGTGGTCAGTATCAATGGCCAATATACTAGGTTTGCAGACTCAAAAAATTTCAGGAAATTTAAACAGATGTCACAACATCTTGCTTAAATCAGTCTGCACAGCACTGGACAATGTATTACTCGAGAAGAGTATTGGTAAGATAGGCATATATTTTTTGCAACCGAAAAGGTTGAGACAGTTCACCAACTGTCAGAATGGTAGTAGCAGGACAAAAAAATACCATATTAGGAGAAATATTTTAATGCAAATTTTTGGACCACTTTTCCATGATTCTTTACTGCCTCCTTTTCATACTTCTAAATAGTATGTAATATTCTGGTCAGTTTGTTATTATTTTGAAAAACAGAACAGTTCTTCAACCTTGATGTTCTCTTAAATGGTTAAGCAGCACCACAAGCCTCAAAAAGGATTTAATTAAATAAGCATTTTAGGATTGACTCTACCTATAAAAAAGTTTGAGCTTTAACAAGGAAACTGAAATATCCTCAGCTGTTCCTAAGTTCTGTTTATATTCTAGGCAGATTATAAAAGTATATGTATGACAGGTTTTTTCTCTAATTATAATATACACCAGAAGTATGCTGTTCTTGAGATTCTCTGAAAAGAATAATTTAACCAGTTTTATAATCACAAAATGAAGAACTGATGAGAGTTAAGTCGCCTATAAGTTTTAAAAACAAATTCAAAATGCTGTTGGTTTTTTTACACATTTTCTTTTGCACATTTGGAAGAGAGAGAAAGTGACTTTATAACTCTATTCATTTCAGTAAAGGGGCATGTATTTCACATGAAGTAACAAAAATTCCTACCTTGATGGACTGACTGTAAGGTCCTATGCTGGCAGGGGCCCAGTGGGAAATGCTCTGTACATGCATGACCAGCTTTTCATCATGTACTACATCATCCGTTGCCATATCATACTTATGTGCAAGGCAGTCAATGCAAAACAGCACTCCATCAGGTAACAGCGTTTCCACACATACTCTGAAAACAGGTGATAATTATTTTTTTCAAACAGAAGTTCACTTGCACCGACTTTCAACATTTATTTTCTGGTTTTTTTTTGTCTGGACACTATCTTAGGAAATTTTGCCAGGATCATATAGCTAAAGTTAGGGTATCGCAATAACCTGCTAGCATTAACACTGTTATCTCTTCAAAGACACTGCTGGCTCACAGACAGCTTCTTGTCCACCAGGACTCCCAGGTCCTTTGCAGAGCTGCTTCCCAGCACTTCAGTCTCCAGCCTGTGCTGGTCCATGGGGTTATTCCTCCCCAGGTGCAGGACTCTGCACTTGCCTTTGCTGAATTTCAGAAGGATCTTCTCTGCCCATCTCTCCACTCTGCAGAGGTTCTTCTGCAGGGCTGCACAGCCCTCTGGGGTATCAGCTACTCCTCCCAGCTGGGTGTCACCAGTGAACTTGCTGAGGAGGGATCTGCACCTTCATCCAAGTCATTGATGAATAAATTAAACAATACTGGGCCAAATATTGAACCTTGGGGCACACTGTTAGTGACAGGTCTCCAACTAGAACCTGTGCCCCTCATTGTAACCCTCTGGGATCTGCCATTCAGGCAGTTCTCAATCCACGTCTGTCCACTCATCCAGTCCACACTTCCTGAGTTTGCCTATGTGAGAGACAGTGTCAAAGTTTTCCAAAAAGGAGCAGCTAACAGTTCCTTCACAACCTTCTCACAGGTTATCTGTAATACTAGCATATTTTTCTGCTATACTTTAAGTTGCATGACAGATACACTAATATGACAGGACTCAAAATCTACTTAAGCATTCATTTATAAAGTTCACTTTTGTTTCCTCCAAGGAAGACTGAGTGCCTTGATGAACAGACAGATGTGTGTTGCACGTGGCCAGTTAAAAAGCAGGGGGGTTGAGGGTCTATGTGGGGAAATCAACATTTCAAATCCTGAAAAATAATTGTATTTGCAGTCCATGCATAAAAAAGTAATTTAGCTCCCAGTAGGAATCCAACAAAAAATTACTTGTTCTCTTTACATATCATGTAACATAGCTTTATAAAATTCTTCTCATCTTGCTTATTTCTTCTAAGAAAACTACTTTTCTCCCCACCTCTCACATGTAAATATAGTACTTTTTCCTCATTACCATCATCATAAGCATGGATGAATGGATTTTCTGCTTGGGCTGGTAAATTTTCAAGACAATTTTGCAAATTTATTGCAGATCTACACCCAAGTCAGTGCTTCCAGCATACTGCTTTTGAGAACTTCCACAACCAGGCCTCTGTACATAATGCAGTGATGCAACCATGCAAACTGCTGTATAACATTTCTTCGGGGCAAAATGCAACATAAACAAATATGCAACAAACTGTGGAAAGGGGCCTGAAGATCCTGGTCAATGGCAAGTTGAATCTGAGTCAGCAGTGCCCTGGCAGCCAGGAGGGCCAACACTGTCGTGGGGTTCATCAGGCACAGCATCCCCAGCCAGGCAAGGGAGGGGATTGTCCTGCTCTGCTCTGCACTGGGGCGGCCTCGCCTCAAGTGCTGGGGGCAGTTTTGGGTGCCACAATATAAGATATAAAGCATTAAAGAAAGAGAGTCCGATGGAGGGCCATGAGGATGGTGAAGGGCCTGGAGGGGAAGCCATATGAGGAGCAGCTGAGGTCACTTGGTCTGTTTAGCCTGGAGAAGAGGAGGCTGAGGGGAGACCTCACTGCAGTTACAGCTTCCTCTTGAGGGGAAGAGGAGGGGCAGGCACTGATCTCTTCACTTTGGTGACCAGTGACAGGACCTAAGGGAGTGGCCTGAAGTTGTGTCAGGGGAGGTTTAGCTTGGATATTAGGAAAAGGTTCTTCACCCAGAGGGTGTTTGGGCACTGGAAGAGGCTCTCCAGGGCAGTGGTCACATCACCAGCCTGATAGAGTTCAAGAAGCATTTGGACAATGCTCTCAGGCACAGGGTGTGACTCTCAACGTGTCCTGTGCAGGGACACAAGCTAGACTTTGATGATCTTTGTGGGTCCCTTCCTACTCAGGATATCCTATGATGCTCTGAAAACTGTTTGCTCCATAAAAATAAAACTAAAAAAACATTTTCCCACAACTTTCTAATCTTTCCACCTTGTTATCTTACTGATGGAAGGCTATGTAGCTGGCTATGTGAATGTGGAGGCCTAAAACATGCAGGCATAAGAAATGAAAGATAAATCAGGAGAAGCTGAGTATTACAAAGAGAACCTGACATATAGAAATGGAGAATAATTTTGTGTAGTTTACAACTGGGATTAGATCCCTCCTCTGAAGGCACACACAGCCGACACTCCCATTTCTCTGTGATTTAATAATCCTGGTCTACAGTCACCATCTCAAAGAAATTTCTCTCTGCTTTCTTTGGCTCTGACACCCAGGCAGTGTAGTGGAATGTCAGTCTATGATGATTATCTTAACAATGTCTTTGAACTATTTGTCTTGCTACACTTAATATTCACACGCCTCTATTACACTTCATATTCTGTAATAAGAGTATAAAATACAGTATTTTTCATTAGAAAATTGCTGAACAGTTGGTTTTAAAAATATGAAGAAGACAAGAGGTATGACCACAGGGTTGACCCTGCTTTCAGAGCAGGGTTGGACTAGATGACCTCCAGAGGTCCCTTACAACCTGTATTAACCTATGAGTCAAGTGAAATTTTTCAAGCTATATCAGTTCTGCATTCTCAGCATATTATCTCAGATGCATAAAAAATTACTGAAAGAAATTACAAATTACTGTAAAAAGAAATAAGCCATTTTGATGAATGCAATAAAAAATACAAAAAAAATTAGTTTTAACACACAATTAAATAAAAACAACAACTCATGGGCTAGGTGTTTTTTATCACACCCAAACAACACCGGAATCACATACTGCCCACCCAAAACACCAAGCAGTTTCATTGTATCAGATGTAGACTTGGATGCAACATAGAAGATTCTGTACAACAGATATTGAAAAAACTATGCTTTGTGGATCTATGAATAAAAGTGTTATTATCAGTATAATTTCTTTTCATACTTGAATTCTTACTGAACATGGAAGTGCAGCTAAGCTATCCATTAACTGTGATTATCTGAGGGAAACACAAACATTAAGAACAACCACATTGGATCGAGCCAAAGATCTATCTAATCCAGCATTTGTCTTCAACCAGAGCCAAGTGCATATAGGCAGGGGAAGAAAAGAAACAGCCTAAATATATATTAGTACAGTTTTGAAATAACTGTCAGTATCTCATGATGTGAATCTCAAGCAACTGCTCAGATAACAATTTTGCTTTTGTATTTAACAAAATAAATAGAACAAGGTGAGTTTTATTTGTCACAAAGACCTAGAAGGTTCCAGACCTCATCACTTTTAGGAAGACTTGATATTGGTAGTAAGGCTTCAGTAATGCTTTTGACACTTTTTCCTGTAACACACTCATAGAGAAGTTGTTGATGCATGGGCTGGATGTGCAGAGAGTGAGGTGAAGTAAAAACTGGCTGAACAGCCAGGCTCAGTGGGTGGGATCAGTGCCACAAAGTCTCACAGGTGAACAACCAGGAGCCTATACTGGGTCCACTCCTGTTCAACATCTTCATTCATAATCTGCATGATGGGGCAGAGTGTATACTTGCCAAGTTGCCATCCACATGAATATTGACACGATGAAGAAACAGGCACACAGGAACTTCATGAAGTTCAGCAAGAAGAAGCTGCAATTCCCACACCTGGGGAAGGAACAAACCCAAGGTCCACTATATTCTGTGGGGGCAAAAGCAGCTTTACAGAGAAGGACTGGAGGTTCCTGATGGACACCAGCTTGAACATGAGCCAACAATGTGCCCTTGTGGCAAAGAGGGTTGCATTCAGAGAATCACTGCCAACAGGTCAAGGGATGCAAACAAAAAAGAAAAGCAAATAAAATCCCAGCAATACAAACAGCTGTCAGTTCAATCAAGTCAAAAAGAACTAAGACTTGAAAGCCATTTATTATCCTTCTGTAAGTCCATATCGATCGGGGGGCATTTGTAAACTCTATGGCATATATTAAAGCAGGAATTTCTAACCCTAGTGTTTTGGAGCAGCTGTGATGTTAATACTCCAAAAGGCAGAAAAAGTCGTCTTTTGTGATTCACAAACATTTGGTAAGATGCTTCACATATATGAAAACAATAATTCAGTGTATTACAGTGCATATATACTATATGCAGTATATAGCAATATACTATAGCAGTAGTCTAATCCTACCTTGCTGGTGGACACAAACCAAATTCTGTCCCATAAACTGAGTTTATAACACTGAAATCTTTCATGCTCTTCATATATAGATGAACCAAAATAATATCCTTCAGTTTCAATCCCTCTGAAGTCAAATTAGCTGCAGGATAAAAAATATATAGCTGTTAAAGACAGAGTATTTTAAATGTCTGTAGAAAGACAGCATAGGCATCATAGGCATCCTGGTTTTGTTCAGCAAAACCAACTGGTAATAACCGAACTGTTGTCTAAACATGACTGAAGATTTTGCAATATACTACCTTTCCCCACTTAATACCTATTTTTTTCATTACATTCTTTCTCATATTAGTTTTCCAAATAGAAGCAGACTACAAAATAAATTTTATCCACTCTGAGCAGCAGTGAATTCTTGCCCCATGAAAACACATCATGCATTCATGCATGTAGATATCTAATAGTCCAAATTACTTGTATCCATAAGTTTGATTACCTTGTGGGGGGCTCGGGGTGGGGTGCTCATTCTATGACAGATAGTAACCTACAAAGGACTTTGAATCGCAAAAATACAGAACTGGAAGGGACAACAGCTGTCTTAAAGGAAAAGATCAAGTACTTATACGCTATTCCAGAGGGATGCTTGTCTAAGCTGTTTTTAAAAACTCTCACTGCAATAATAATCTCTGCATAAACAAACAGTTATAAATGGCAAGACAGACAATAGGAAACAGAAGTGGCCACAGGAGAAATGAAGGAAAGATGAGAGCAGAGGAAAGCTCAAGCAGACAGCTAAAGAAGAGATACTGAGAAGTCAAGATCTTCTGAATGTGTATGCATAGAATATTCCAGTCACAGAGCTCAGAGAGAATGTATTACTCTTACATAGTCAATCACGTAACAAGACATGTGATCAGCTCTGCAGTGTGTCTCTTTTGTAGCTTATGAGCAATAGAAATTATTTGAAGACAAAATCTTCTCTGTATATAGAACATATATAATAAGAGAGTACTCTGCGACCTAATTTAAGTAAAACATATAAAGCTCTTCTCAGTGTAATTTTGGGGATCTTGCCCTTTAATGTTACAGTGTGTACATGTATGTACTTATATATTTGTTTTCCAGTTGAGAAGTACAAAGGTATATAGACAATCTCTGAAGGTTGTTGCCTTAATGAGAAACATAGTTTTTGCGTAAAACTTTTCAGTGCTTTAAAAGACAGTTAAGGATTTTGCACACTTTCATAAAGATTAGTTTGGTCACACCAATACTGAATTTTGTTCTAAATGTCTTAGCTTTACTTAGTCATACTGCCAATAACAATGGCAATATGAAGAGGGGAACTCTCACTTAGAGAAAAAAAAGTGTGCACAAGTGATGTAAGAGGTTATACAGCAGTTGACATAGAACTTCTATGAAATCACAATACATGTCCAGAAATATTAACTGATGAATTAGCAAGCAATGGCAATTCTGTATGGAAATAGAAATGTATTTGAAAGCTACCTGATAGTAATCACTAGGTCAGTACCAGCTGTTACATCATCAGTTAAGGAGGAAACAAGAACAATTCTCAAATTTCCAGCCAGCACTTCAGTCAAGAAGAAAGGCCTGCAGTTAAAAGTTCTGTAGCATTATATTAAATACCGGAGGGGGAAAAAAACCTCAACCAACTGATAACATACATCTGCACACACAGACATCTCCACGCTAAATTTAAAATATATGAGCCAACAAACTAACTGTAATTTGTGGACAGAGTAAGCTAAAGGCAGTGATTTGGGTAAATTCATAATTTCTACCTCTACTTAAAAAAAAATTTCCTAAGTAAAAGTACTATCCCTTTTTCCCCTGCATGAATTAGAGGAACAGTGGTAAGTAACTTTCCTCCCATTTACAATCAAAATAAAATTGACTCCCAAAGCACTCTCTCTAGTAGAAAAGCATGCATGACGAATGGGTAAGCAACCCACCACTTGGGCTCTTCACAACTTCTGTTTTTCAGGGAAAGACTCTTTCATGGCCTATCTCCTGGATATACAGGGAAACCTCACAGCCTTTCTGTTGAAGTTCAAGCAATTCATGGTTTGTAATCATTTCTAGAATATGATCAGGCGAGACTCACCATTACTTAAGCAGAACTGCCCCAAAAGGTTACACTGACTGAAATACAGCTTTTTGATTGATTTTGGTTGGTTGGTTTTCACTTTGTTGGGGGGGGTTTTGTTTGTTTTCTATAAAGGAGTTATCCAGAATCCCTAGCCGAGCACCACAAAATACAGTACCCAAACTGTCTACAGGAAGTGGCATTTAAGAACTTTAGACTAAGTTTTAACGTAATAAAAATCCACAGTTTCCTTCAAGCTTATGAAACTTTGACGTGGTACAACTACACTAGAGCTGCTTTATATTATATAAAGCACAGTGATCTTTGTCATCTTCCGATCATATCTAAAAAATGTTTAACATGAGAGTTTAAGAAAATAAATGTATAAACAGCAATATACTTCATTCCCTCCCATTCTTGGCTTCACAGAATTCCACCCATTCTACTGAATGTTTCATAGCATCTAGTAATAAATTTTCATTTCCAAATCCTTTTCTCAGCACCCATTCACTTTAGAGGTGATTAAATCAGTTAACCCAGCAAAAAGTTTAAAAGTACTGTGCTTATTCCATTCTCACCCCAGTGAAGCTGAACTGCTGTATAGATTCTAAATATGCTTTCAGAAGAAGCCGGGTGCTCATTTGCAGATTAAGTTCTCAGAAACAAATTGTTTCTTTTGTCGTGACAGAACCATAATTCATTCAGCTTCCACACCCACATCCAAAAACAGAATAACTAAAAGAAACATGACAACTGACATTTTCTGCAAAGGATCAGAAAATTACTTTTTTTTTTCCTTTACATCGTACAGGTAATGCAAGTAATCTGCTGAAAGCAATAGGCTACTGCACTAGTCAGACACAACCTTTTCTGGCAGATGCTAAGGCAAAATTACATAATGTTTGTACAAGCAAACTTCCATTCAAATATAATGAGAAAAAAATAAAAGACTGCACAACCCTCTTGCTTCACTTTATAGATTATGTGCAGATTTACACTGAAATCTATTGCCTTTTTTAGTAGAAGTCTGATCATCTCCACCTTGCTGATTTCCAACCAATCAAAAACTAGCTTAATGACCTTTTACCAAGTATAACTTTGCTTCTGAAAAAAATTCTAGGGTTTCTTTATCATCCTCAGCTGCACATGCAAAAAAATAAGCTATGATAGGACAATATCTCATGCAAATTCATAAACAAGAATATGACTTTACCCATTTAGATACTTATAATTATTTCTATTTTTGCGAATGAGAAGAAGCCTGTACAAACATACTTTACTTAAACTTCAGAAGGAAAAATACAAAACCAAAACACGAACACTTTATTTTGTATGTCAGAATCTTGTAAGGAATCTGGATTTCATGATTGCCAAGATAGCAATTTTGTCTTTACATTAGGAATATAAATGAGATTTACTGCTACTGACCTAATCCTAGATGCCAAAATGTACAACAGCTTTCTAGAAAACTTAATTTAAAATTATGGAAGCTACAAAAGTGTTTTAGCAAGTGGACAGCATATGTAGCACACATACATACTCACACACACAGTACATATTTCAAGAATGCTATTAAGTGAGCAAGTACTGTGGAAATACTGTTTTAACAGTGATATGAGCACCATCCTGGCTTTCCAGGGTCTTCAAAGCCAGTCAAATTACGTGTTAAATATTAAAGCTGGCAGTCTTGATATCGAAGACTCCAATCAAATGCAAAATAAGATGGCAAACCAACATAACACCACACGATAAATACAGATTCCTCCTTAAGACCATATTAGAAACACAATGAATGACAGCAGATAATGTATTAACTGAACAAAGCACCTCTGAGAGAAGAAAATGCTTCCCGTGCTGCATCTTGAGCATTTTTGTCCTTTGATGGAAGGAAGTGGGCAGTGATACCTGAAAACCACTGGTAACCACTCAGGGATTTTCCTGAATTTTCAAATGTTTTAGCTATCGGAAATGAAGAACAGAACTATGATTATAATATGAAAGGTTTCAGATTAACCAATGATACATTTTAAATTGTTTAAAGAAGAAAAACTTTGACAGAAAAGAAAACCACAAACTGTAAAAACGTATTCAGAAATATTTACAAACAGATATAAAAGTATGTGTTCTGGTAGCAAAGCTCCCAAACGCTAGTTGACAAATCCTCCTCCAACGCTGCCTTCACAAAATATGCATGCAAGTACCATGTTAGCTAAGAATTTCAGTACTTTTTTTCCTCCTTTCCATTTTTGCTGACCTTTTATAGTTTCTTGACCTGTTTGGTTACAGACTTGGCATAAGATGTGACACTGAAAAGCTAAAATTTTCAAAAGTATTCAAATGACATAGAAACAGATTTTCAGACTTGTATACCAAATTTTACTGGAAGTTAGGTGCTTAACCTGGTTCTGATAATCTTTGCAAATGCATAAAATGTTCAGAGATTTTTAAAGCCCACCAGGCACTTATCCATATTCAAGAAATACCAAATACCTAAATACTATTCAATACCCAAACACCATTCGCTGTGAAACTTAGTTTTCAGGAAGTTTACCTGTCTACACATGTCGTGTAACAGAAATGTGGTATTTCCAGGAGGAGGAAAAGGGAAAGGAAGAGGGAGAGAAAGAAAGAAAAAAAAAAAGTTATCTCCTGTAAACTACCTTGAAATGCTTCACTACTACAGATCTATTGCTTTTTATCACAAAAACGCATTCTAGTAGGATCTCTTTTTTCAGACAAATTACTACAGGTCAAGCACCTTTTTTTTCAGGAGTATAGTAATTAACATATTTCTCCTGGCATGAAATAGACAATAGCTTTTTCTAATATTTTTTAGAACTGTGCAAAACTCACTGAAATCCAAAGAGCTATGTTTCAAAGTCTTCCAGATGATTGGAATATTTTTCTGTGGTTCATACTCTGCTGATGAAGGGAAAATATCGTCATCAGTGCAGCTTATCTCACAAGAACAGCTACTGACCACAAAAGTACCCGAAGATTCTTCCTGCTTGAGACAAACATTATAAAATAAGCAAGTAAACAGCATGCCAAGCAGTATGAAATCAGCACATTTTATCATTCAAATACATATTTAAGTTACAAAAAATACTATAACTCAACAGGTGCATATCTTAGAACAATTCATGAAAGAATAGCATTAGGATTTCCCATTAGAATGCAGAACTGGCAAAACATAATGTACTCCTGTTGACATATCAATTGGAAGAATAAAGCAGACTTAGTAACTAAGAAAGTAGATATGAAAAATGATGAGACCCAAGAATAAAGACAGAAAGAATACTATTATGAAGAAATGGTATCTCACAATTATATAGAAGACAACTATGTTTTCAAAAAAATAGTACAAGCTAAGTGAACAAAGGAACAAAAGCAAAAAATAATAATTTTATAATTAACATAGTCATTAAATACTTGAAATAGAGCAAAAGGTTAATAAGAAAGTTTTTAAACTTTTTGGAACAATGAATGAAGGCAGTCTATGTAAAAAAAAACCCTCTTTCTATTATCTCACAAAGACTATCCTTTCCACCAAATACTTTGGTGTGAGTTAACAGAAAAATGCATTTCCCAAGACCTATACATTGAAGTCATTTCTTCACAAGAAGGAAGGAAAATCATTCTTCCTTTCTTAGGACCAGGAAGAGAAAACTACCTGGTGTACCTTTTAAAGCAAAATACACAGGAAGAGTGCATACTGACCAGTCTTCAACAACTCTGTGCTCATTACATTTTCAACAATTCACATAATTACAGCATACTTTTTTTGTTGGTTTGCCTTTTAATTTTAGAGCATTCAGAAGCCTTACTCTCTTCCATCTGATTTTCCAATCAGCCTAATCTGCAGAGCATGTTGGCTTTTGGATCACTAGCCTGGGTAACACCACTTATCCATGTAAAAGTAATATGAATTATGACACAATTTACCTAGAAACCCTAATCAAACACCACTGCATGCTGTAATTCTGTCAATTCTTCCCAAAGATCTCAAATTTCATGTGGTGTCTAAACTATGCATTTTACTGCAGTCTTCTTAAATACTAAATTCAGAAAAATTATAAATCCAAATAAAGCAAGATAAAAAGTTGACAAAATATGAAACCTTTGGTAATCCTTAAATATGCATTAGAAACTGCTGAATATTCTTTTAGCTGTCAAATATGTGTTCCATGAAAAATATAATTAAAAAAGAATATTAACATTATATAGCCAAGTAATTTTTATTGTATTTAGTTTTACTGTATTTTTTTCTTTCCTTTGGAAAATAAAACATATCTTTTTGCAATTTTATAGTTTTCTCTTTTATTAACCACAAAAAAAGTTAGAAAAATATATGCAGAAGACTATAGTATGCATCAGAAATCTGTGATGTCTCAACTCTTACGTCAATATTTGACTTCACTGTAGTGAAAAAGGATCCAGTTAAGTTAAAGCAGTGTATTTGGAAATTTTAAGGAAAGGCTAAATTACAAAAAAGTGAGAGAATCACCTGTGAGAGGAAACACATTTCTGTTGACTCTAAAAGAGCTCACATGTAGTTTTATAAGCACTGTAAACACTAAATCTATTCTGTAAGAGGGGCTGATGTTCTTTGATTGGACCTCATTTTATTCACTCCTCCAAGAAAGACATGAATGTCAAGGCAATAATCTACTTTACATGCATCAATTGTATATCAGAGGTTAAAAGAAGTCAAGAAAATGTAACATAATAGCCCAGACAAAAACTGCAATTTAGCATAAACATGACATGCATTCCAACATTACAATAGACAAGCATCCAGCAGCATCTGTACCATTTCCCACTCCTTGAACTACAGCTTTGACTACTGCCATCAGTGGGTGCATTTTGCCATTCGCCAGAGGGATGCCTGATAGCCCCTGAGCTTCCAGGTATGACTTAAAAAATAAAGAAGCAGAAAGACAAATCTGTAATTGAAAAAGATCTTAAGATGGTTTAAGCTACAAGAACCAAGAAAATTAAATTGTTTTTAAAGTTTCTAATTTTTTCATCTACAAGATAGCACTTCATGGAAACATACAGACTGTATAGCAGCATCAAGTGCTAGAAGCGCTTGCTTCTTGCAAATTGTTGTTTTACTACATTAATTACTTTCACTGAGTAATTCGTAACATTTACCATGAAACAATCAATTTGCATTGTAGCAGAGACATTCAGGGGACTTCTAATGTAACACATGCAGAGTTTGCACCTCCTGGTCCTACCTCTCAAGAAAGCATGCACAGACATGGTGATGTAAATTATACCACTACAGTACTGCTTTGGGTGTTGTTTTTACATCACCTGGATTTTAACTTCACTATGCCATAAAAATCCATCTGTAGAAAAAAAAAAGTTAACTGGAAAGGAAAAAGTTCCAGCTTGCCAGTTTTTCACTCACTTTTATTAAGCTTTACATAATCACCTTTGAAGAGATCTAGAGCTACAGATATCTTCCAAGGCTGCTACTAAAGACCTGTAACTTCTCTCCATTCCCAACATGGAGGACCAAATATATATGCTCTGCAAGTGAACGTGAAAAGAGCACCTATTCCATTTTTATGCCACCAGTTAAAATGCTTTCATCTATGTTTTTAAACATGACTTCTGCAAGATGTGCTTCATAAAAAAATCATGGGTACGTAGTGAGCCTCACAGACTCTACCAAAACTGCTTTGGCAAAACATAGAGAACTCCCCTGTAGATTTGTAATTTGTTAAATATCCCAAACTGATGGCACACGAAATTTTCATATCATCCACAGTCACATCCCCTTTTCCTAAATAAGTCCGTACTTTATGAATAATTTAGCTTCTATTAATATTGCTTCACAGAGATAAATAAAATTATACATCTGTGTTTCCACACACACATAAAAACCTTGCAGTCAGTTGCAAAATTTTTGGGAATTATTGTGAAATGTCAGAAATCTCTTACAAGATGCAAAGTCTGTAAAAATAATTAGAGATGTCTGTTGATTTCAAAGGCTATGATACATCACAATGACCCATTCAAGGCTGACTCCCACAAGGCTCCAAAAACATTGATAATCAATCACTCTCCACAGCAGCACAGGTGCAGGCTACAGCAGAAGTATTAGGTGTGGAACCTGGCACTCGAAGAACTACAGGCTCAATGCCAGCCTAAGTAGAGCTGCCAGACTCTGTTTAGTAGCTTTATTCAAATCCATACAAATGTTGGTCTTCCATTCCTCTCAACAGAGAAAGTAATCTAAGAAGCTAAAACTTATAGACTGCCACAAACAGAGTAACTTTCCCTGAAAAATATTCTCATCACTTTAAAAAGAAAAAATCAAGCTTGCTATAATGACATTTTAATTAAATCTTACAGAACCTATTTTATCACATAACATTTTCATGTTACTTCACAGAAGCAATATATTTTCCCATTTGTTACACAGTTTCTCCCACACCCACTGTACATTGTGATACCAACCTAATTTTGGATCAGAGCCTGCATGCATGCATACACTTAACTATATTCACATAACTCATGTCATTGATGCAAGTGCGCTCAGAATGAAGTTAAGCAAATGCATGAGTGTTCCAAGATCCAAATTCTCCTGTTGAAAAAGCCTTGGAGCTAGGACTTTGACTGATATAGCTGAAATTCCATGCAGTGGTCTTTTACGAAAACAACAGATTGCCTTTTTAAAAAGCTTACATTCTCTGCTACAGAAACTGGTATAAAAACCTATCACAACACAATTCTAAAACTGATAACTCTCCCACTGAGCAGCAATGAGAATATAGTGGAGCAGTGAGCTCAGAAGACAAAAGATTATGATAATCTCTTTATTCTTTGTGAAGTACCTTGATAACAGAACTCCTTGAAATAAATGTAATGAGAGAGATCACATGCATCTTGCATTATTTTGAGGACAATATACAGACTCAGGAAAGAAAGTCCTTTACTCCAAAATACTTTCAAATAAAGTATCTTCATTATGAAAAGAGAACTAAAAACTATCTTTTCTCAGAGAACTGGATTCAATCTGCAATCAAAAAGGGTAGGAAAGAAAATCCTTTATTTATAATCTTAATGTTTGAAAACGTTTTGTGGTATTTGTGCACAAAAATGTTTTGTGGTATTTGTTATCAAGTTTTGAAAACAAAACTACAAGCATTATCTATATTCTTATGATGCGGAAGGGAAACTAAAGGTTGCCTAGGAGAAGTATTGTTCAATGATGACAAAGTATTCAAAAAATGCTACCCGCAATGCCACCAACAAAACATGTTTTGCAACTTGAAATTCTTTCCTATTTTCCCTGACATCACTGACAAAGTCTAATTCTACAGCTAAAGTTCTAAATGTAGAGTAACTAAAATAATTAGTAAGGAACTGGACAGACATAGGCTACAATGATAAATCATACACAACCTAGAGGACTGCACGCCTTTAGTACACATGGCACACAAATATCTCCCAAAAACCTTTTCTAAATGTGCAAGTGTACATGTTAGAGAACTCTGCAGGTGTTTTTAAAATCATCTCCAAAACGACCTGTACAATAGATCTCCTGCAACTTAATGGGGCAAAATGCTTGCACTTCTGACACATGTTCCAGCCACAAAGTCAAGATCTTTTACACACAAGAAAACACAGTATCAGTTTATGATAGGTAATATAATGCAACGGTCTATTACACGAAAAAGCAGCAGCAGGAAGGATTCCTGTATCTCTTACAGGCAAATGGGCTCCTTTCTTCTGCAAAGTGTAGAAAGAAAACTACATGGTTGCCACTAATTCTGGACTATTCAAACTTAAGGGGCTGCAGTTTCACATCTTGCATTATTTGATATGTGTGTGCTCCTACTCACTGGAAATAGGAAACAAAGTATCCATTATTAAATATGGGAAAGAGCAACTGTGAAAGCATGAACAACAGTTAGTATGTTCCCTACTGTCATCAGAAGTATGTTCCCATCAGCAGAAGCTCCAACATCTTCAATTTCTGTTTCTGATCTTTACAAAGCCAACACAATAAAGTAACAGAATACAGCAGAAAATAAAAGTTATTGCAAGTTTGTTGTGCTGACAAAGTAAAAAACATAGTTTTACAGTTGTATTTTTTGTAATTGAAAATACTCAGAATTTAATTTTTATTGAGTACAAAAGCCAATACACCTAATTCAAAGATTCTAGAATATGCTTCAGAAATTGTCTGCCACAAAAAAACCCCCATTCTACATTTTAAATGTATGAAGTGACTATCTTGGCAAAGTAAAATACTGATGAAACTAGGTATCTATATTATGGTGGTGGCCTTGTTTTTTACCCTGAAGAGGCATTCCCAAATTTTGAGCATTAGTGTTTTATTACCATTATTATTTATTCTTAATGTTTTTTGTAAAATGCCTACAAAAATTGTTTACAAAATTTTTAATAGTTTTAATAATAAAATATTATATTTATTTATCTCTTTAGCCTTCCCTGCATCACTATTTATGAAAGAAAAGTGGGTGTGTTTAAAAAAAGCTTCAATTGTTACGCAAAAAACATCTTGAAGTTGCACAGAAATATATTAAACCAGAACACTGAGTACAATGTTATGTTCCCCTAGGCACAAGGGCTCATTTTGCTGCCAGAAACAATCTAAACCAAATTTCTTGGCATGCTTTGTAGTCAAACATGAAGAGATTAAGCTAAAGAAAATACATTATAGAGGAGGAAAGACAGCAGAGACTAAGGTGCACTAGCTATAATTGCAAAATGATTTTAAAAGTAAATTCAAAGAATGTAAAATTAACACCTGTGGCAAATAACAAAGATAAAATGAATATACAATACAGTTAAAAATCTGTTTATCTCACAGCAGAAATGATAAGAAAACTGATGTCATAAAACTTATTAGAATTACACTTCACTGTGGAATCTATTAGTATTTTCTATAAAGTGCTTACAAAAGTGGCTACTTTTACACATTGTTCATAATGGTGTATTATTTTTCCCAATTTTCAGTAATCCCTTGAAAGCCTCAAACTAAAATTAGTTCTCCTTCTGAAGCAGTTTTTTCCTGCAGTACTTTATTATTATAGGATTGGCTTTTAAGTGCTGAATACTTACTGATACTTACATTTTTCTGCAGGCTTATAAGCACCAAATAGTGAGCAAAAATACAATACTACAGCCATATCAATCTTGAAGGCATGTCTTTATCATTATGCAGTTAAATGATGCTAAACAGTCATGGTCTGAAAGACTGACTGGTTCTCCATATTTATAACTTCTCAAAAAATAAGCTTATTTTATCATTACATAACCTATAGCCAAAAGATATTAATGCTTTTCCTCATGAGACAATCACTGCAAAAATGAGACTATTTTCCTTTTAAATATACAATACATTTGTTTATATACCAAAATTCAGGGCAAGCTGCTGCAAACCTTATACCTTGCAAAGTGTGACAGGTTTGTCTACAATGGATTGGAAATATGATTTACTACAACACTGCCTGAAACTGTGAGGCTTTAACCAAATCTAAAACATCTGCATAAGAAGGGGAAAAGAGCTACTGAACAGATAAAAGTAAAATCTTGATTCTTATATCAAATGTTATGCATTTTAATACGATTTTTCCCTGATTTATGTAAAGCTTTGTGGTTTTCATCTTCCCTAGCCTGTCACATTGAAGTGATGTATGGTACATTTTAGCATCAAGTTTGCCATAAGCAATAAAGTCAGTGCCCCCAAAGAAATATTAATATATTATCAGTCTTCTCCACCATGCCACATTCCCAAATTTTCCTTTATTCAGCCTATTTGGTTTTGCTTCACATAGTTAGTTGATATCCTTTTCACAGTCTCCCACACAAATATTTAATGTTTTATTTTTGAAAGAAATCCAAAATTAGAAATTGACAGGATGAAATACAATTTACTTTCCAAGGCAAGATAAGGCCATCATGGAAGAAAAACATTGAGGTATTTTATCTGTTTGGAACAATAAAATTAAAAAAAAAAGGAGGGGGAAGAGGGGAAGGCATGATCTATTGAAAGACATGCAGGAAATGTTGCTTAAGAGACATGAAATGTGAAATACCAATATAATAACGTTCTGTAACAACCTCTCCACTTCTATCATCAAAGTGCAGAAAGACATAGGGAGAGCTATAAAAAGATGACTGCAACAATAAAAGAAAGATCATGAGGCACTCTCTTCAACAAAATACTAATACTTGTATAGGCTCGGGAAAAAAAATAATTTTAACTGTAAAATAGTAAAATGAAAAACAGAAAATAGATGACAAATACAGAGAAAAATATTTTCTGTTTTGACCTTAGTTCTGCTCACATGACAGTATGCAACATCTAAACCATCAGAGTTCCTATTCCTGTTCTGCTCTTTCTAAAGAATCATAAGCCAATAGAATTAATCCCAATGAACTAATAATGATTCCTTTGAAATTTTTGATCAAGATAAATCTCCACATGATTCGATGTCCTTCATTAGATGTATCTTTCATATGGAAAAAACCAAACTCCAGAACATTCAAAAAGTCAAGCACTTATAGGTTAGCAAGTTTTTAAATCATCCACTTTACATCAGAAACATCAAAAAGAGACGCCACCTCCCACTAAATCAATACTGTTCATACAATTTCCTAATACAGCTGTGTTCTACAGTGCAGCTGCTCTACACAGGTTACACACGTGCTGGACTGAACAACATTGGCTGAGCACCTTGAGGTTTCAAGATGAAAAATGCCACACAAATATCCTACCTCCATTCATTCACTTGACACAAGGAAGCATTTGTGTCAGAACTTTCCTAAGGGTAAGTTCTGAAATTCAACTAAATACGTACACCGTTATTTGAATGCAACACCCACATGAGAATATGTAGGGTCACTCCAAATTGTGACAAAACAACATAACTAGAAAGCATGCACACAGCCTTAAAGGAAAACAACACTTGCAGCCTACTTGCCTTATTGTCCAGGTGCAATTTTAAAAAATGAAGGTAGGCCACAGGTGCGAATGCATCTGCTGAATGCACAACCACCTCAGCTGAATCTCTGAAATACAAAATTTTTATCATCAAATAGTATAGTACATAATTTCATATAGAGACAACACTTAGTCACTGTGTAACACAAGCTCACAGGTAGCTCCCTGAAAATCTATTAATTTCTTATCAATGTTTTCATATAAACTAAGAAAAAGTAGTTTGTTATATAAAATCATGTTGAACAATACCTTCAAGAATTTTCAATTTTAAAAAGGAATAAACTCTATTTCCTGTGTGAGCTGGCACAGGAGATGCAACAACAATCATAAAAGCACAGATGAAATGCAAAGAGTAAGCTTGCTCTCATTACCTCACCACCTGGGACCCCCGAAGCAGCGTTCAGGCAGGGCCACAAAAGAAGGGACACATGCACTGCAGAGACTTGGTCCATGCTAGAGCATCACCAAACCTGCTGGTCATCCCTGTATCTCCGGGATTTGCACAGGCACAGTATCCCACTGTGCTTTGAGCTTTCCAGCAGGCGGGCAGGAATCTCTAGCACGTTTGATAGGGCCCCTAAGAGTATCACAGGTCTATGTTATCTAAACACAGATGCTCTACTCATCCAACACACAAGGCCAAAAACAATTACTGCGATACATGTGGTTTTTGACACCTCAGCTGCAAGTCACTTTAATGAGCGTGTTTACAATCCTCCTTGCCAATCTTCCACTATTTTCCCACACTTACAGACCAATACTAAGAGAATTAGCTAGCTGTAGTCTATGAAAGCATAAACTACACTGTGCTTTAGATCCCAGAGATTAATATGTCAATCTTTAATTTTCATCAACAGGAGATTTTTCAAAAGTCCATTGTTTTGTTTAACGTTCCACGGATTAGTTTTTGAAGTATTAAAAACTTACAGTCTTGCCCACTGAGAAATTGACTGATTCAACCATCTTGCATCTGATAGTGAAGACTACTAGACACAACTTTTTAATGCCAAATGTGTTGGTAACAATGTTAAACTTCCTGTGTGCTGATTCAAATTAGTTAATTTTAGTTTTCATTTTTACAGACACAATCTGTCACACTTTGATTCACAAGAGGCAGTATCTGTCATATCCATCTGCACAATTTTACTACTTAAGAAAAAGGTAGCTCTAAGAAACAAACATCAGAAGGTGAGAAACTCAAAGAAAACATAAGAGAAATTCAGATGCAGTACAAGAAAATCTGAAAATTGTTGTAAGTAAGGCTAAGGACACACATAATTTTCCTGAAACCACAGCGCCCTTGTTACCTTCATAGTGTTCAGAGAGATGATATAGACAGATTTATAGTAATACCACATAAAACCAATGCAAACTCAAAGCAGTTGAAGCTTTGTCCAGATCCCAGTTCCTTAACAAAAGTGTAAAATTACCAGAAATATCTGTTCTATAAAATGCGTTTTGGGATTTAAAAATAACAAAACATCATACAATAAAGATAAAAACCTTTAACATAAGAAGATCCACTTCCTTTTAAGCAAAATTTTAAAGTATTTTGATAAATATGCCTCAGTTTCATTCTTGAGACTAATTATCAAGATTCTTTATGATTAAAATATTGTTTATATTTAAGATAGAAGATACCTTATACATAGTTCCTTAATATTAAAATTATTCTTTTCAAATGACCATGGTGTCTTCTAATTCTAACAGAAATAGGTAGAAAACAAGTCTTTAGCAAGAGGAATAAATTAAAAATAATAAAAAGCAGACACCAAGACTCCACTAGTACCTTCTACCAGGGTATCCTCAGCGTCTGAGTACATTTTCAAAAAAACATTTCAAACTTATTGTTCAAGTCCTACATGGGGGAAATCTAGTACCTTTTAGTGATGGATTAACTCCTCAAAACTAAATTAACAGAAAAGCATATATCAGAAAGAGAAAACCAAAAATTTAGAGTTATTAAATGTGTCTGTTTAAAGAATACCTACTAAATGTAAAAAAAAAATATTTAACTCCAAAGTAAAAAAGAAGCAGTCCTACTTGTATCCTGCATGTTCCAATTCACCAGTACAGCAGAGCAGATGCTAAGCTCATACCTATGTTAATGTTCAATAACTTTAGAAGTTTTGAGTACTTATTTGTTGTCCAAAAATTATTGCAAAGAGATCATAAGTATTTCTTCTCAGTATGAAGTGCAATCCTATGATATACAGCTAACACGTGGGTATTTGATGGAACCATAACAGATATGTTCAAGTTTAGTTTAAGATGCTAATATTTTTTAGGTGATGAGTAACATTAGGTTGATTATGCAATGCTGAAAATAGCATTAAAATATGTATAAAAATATATTTTCTGAAGTACTTCATTTACAGTCAGCCTCTTCAAACATACATTGTTATAACTGATAATATTTTCAGTCTTGTTCAATAGGAAATGCAAAAAAATAGGTGGAAAGCAGAGCAGTTCTGTTTATGTCCAATGAGTCGCCAATTAAAAAAACCAATGAAGTCCTGAACTGGACATGTCATATCCAGCTTGGGAAATAGTAAAAAAACCCCAACCAATTCAAAACACAGGAAAAGCAGAGATTAAAATGAAAAACAGTGATTTGAGAGACCCCGAAAATTATCTAAGGCCATTTCACACTAAAAGCCTGAATTTTGAGTAGGAACTTGACTATATAAGATGATTCATGTTTGATTGTAGTGGAAACACAGGAATTTTGTTAAGGAAATTTTCAGAAGACTGAAAAAAATGAAGAACAGTTGAAAAACTGTCTTAATCAGCTATTTGCTTTGAAATCAAAATCATCTGAACTCCCAAGACATCTAGAAAATATCCAATCATTTTAAAACACCCTGTAGCACTTTCACAGGACAAATACATCAAGTTAGAACAAGTCTGAGAGTACAATCAATGCTTCTCAGAACATGACTATTTTCTCATGTTCACGGAAATTAGAATTTTATAATTTTGCTTTTAACTCCAAACCTAGAATTACAAGCCTAAACACAGAGCTAATAGTAAGGTATATAAAGGAAAATTGTATTTCCCAAGTATTTCAAATGTGACAATTTACCCTCCAAAAGATCAAACTAATCTGTGTTCCATAAACAAATAGGCCTTTATCACAAGAGTAGATATTAGATGGTATTCATATAGATGAGAAATAGATCTTTAAAATTTCAAGAAATGTTGATCAATTGTACTTTAAATATCAGCATAAGGACAGGAAATGCTTGGTACATTTCAAACACTGAGAGTAAGAAAGCTGACAATTGGATTACAATAGTCTACCTGGGAAAACCAGATAAAACCCAATCGGACTCTTGTTTAATATTATGGTTGTAAGATTTTGCTTTCACTACTAGGTACTGTTTATTTTCAAATATGTTTCACTCAATCTGCCATGCTTCCTTTGTGAGGCACATTTTTTAATGAAGACAGAGAAGAATGGCAAGAATTCAACTTAACATTCAAAAGCAAAATGCGTCATACAGTCTTAAGCTAAAGAGACTCCCATGTCTCCATAGTAAGTAACATTCAAGGTTGTATTTTATTTTTTCCTGAGCCAGCACATTTCTTTAGTTTGCAAGGATATACCATAGAAACATATTTTGACAAGTTTAACAGGGCAAAAATCATTGACCAGTGTAAACACTACCTGCAAGTAGTGTTATAAATGAAAGGTGTATTAGATTTTTCTCCTGTTGTCTTAGGTTTATGTAGCAAGGTTTTGGTGTCAGGGGTTAGTGTTCAGAGGTGGTCTCTATGACAAGAGACCAAGGGATGCTTGCTGAGCTCATCAGCAACACTGGTGGTGTCTCAGTGATAACATATTTTGAAAATATGCTGCAACAGAAGTGAGAAAAACATGGTAGAAACAGCCCTGCAGACACCAAGGTCAGTGAAGAAGGAATGAGAGGAGGTGCTTCAACTGTCAGAACAGATTCTATGTAGCCTGTGGAAAAGACCATGGTGAAGCAGGTTGTTCCCCTGGAGGCCGGGAAGAACCACATCAGAGCAGATATACACACTGCAGTCTGTGCAGAAACCCACACAGAAGCAGTTTTTCTGACAGGACTGAGTCCCATGGAAGACCCATGAGTAGCAGTCTGTTCCTGAAGGACCATACCCCATGGAAAACATATGCACTGGAGCAGTTCTTGAAGAACTTGCCTGGTGGGAAGGACACACACTGTAACAGTTCATGAAGAACCCATGGAGAAGACCCAGGCTGGAGCAGGGGAAAAGTGTGGAAAAGAAGGGGGCAGCAAAGACACAGTGTTATGAACTGACCACAGTTTCATTCTCCATCCCCTTGCACTGTTCAGTGGGGAGGATGCAGAAAAGTCAGGAATGAGGAAGTGAAGTTAAGCCTGGGAAGAACAAGGTGAGGAGAGAAGGTGTATTTACTTCCCACTATACTAATTTTTTTTATTATTTAAATTTGTCAATAAATTAAATTCATTTTCCCCAAGTTGAATCTAGTTTCCCATGACAGTAATTGGTAAGCCATCACATTGTTCTTTTCTAGACCTACAAACCTTTTAATCTTATTTTCTCTCCCTGTCTTCCTAAAGAGGGAGAGAGAGAGGAGCTTGGTAGAAACCTGGCAGCTAGCCAAGGTTAATCCATCACACCTGTTTTGAAGGCAAAAGTATTCTTCAGTGTCTTCCTCAGAAACTTTTAACTCGGGAGATGTTTTGGACTTGTTCAGGAATTCAGAGATCTTGAAAATCCTGACAGGTTTTTAACCTCTAAGTTGGAATCCTTACAACTCCATTTAAGCTTTAAAAACTGCATCAGGATGTAGTCTTGCTTTAGGAATGGTACTCCCAAATTTAGTGCCCCCACTGAGACTCTCCAAAACCACACAGTGCTCTCATTCACTGACTTCCCTTACCCCTGTTTTCCTCTCCCCATGTGGTGGGAAGGAGTTGAGAATTGAGGCACAAAAGGCCAAGACCATGGGCTAAGACAAACTTACAGTGAGATAAGAAAATGAACAATAACAGCATAGTATCAATAACAAAAGAATACAAGAGTGAGTGATTCATATTCAAAAACACTCACCTAGAACCCTGCTACAATGAGCAATACAGATGGCTCCCCCTCTGCCACTTTTCTTCAACTGGAAGGAATGCTCTTCCCCTTCTCTCAGACAGAGAGAGAGAGAGTCCCTTCGCCTCAATCCTGCCAATGAGTGAGGTGGTATCAAAAACATTAGGATCCTTGGCCATGCTGCCTCCCAGCTATTGCAAAAAATTAAACCTGGCCTAGCCGGAACCAGGAGAGATGCATACCTGAACCACGGATATGTAAATATTTGGAAACTCTACTAGCAGAGTTAACATGATTACAAAGTCTGTTTAGATTCAGAGTATATGAAAAGCAAGAATAAAAAGTAGAAAAAAATTCATAACTTAGATAAAGACAAAGAAACTACACAATATTTTTCTTGTGAAGTTCATACAGTAATAGATTCCACATGCATGACCCCCTCAAAGAGTATGTCTTTATGACATGAATAGTATAAGAGATAAGCAGGGCTCATCAAGCCAGAGACACACAATGCCAGTGTAGCTATTCAGTTTCCATACCAGAAATCTATATTTAAAAATAGTTGAATAACTGTTTAAAAGTCCACTGTGCCGTATATTTACTATTAAATAACCACTGATTTAAATATTTGTCTTTTATGTATTTATTGGGCTTTTATTTTTAACTTTTATTATTTTGGAGTATTACCAAGAGATATAAAGACAACTCAGCCAGACCATCTCTGTTTCAGCTCTTCCTAGTCACTTGAACTGTAGTTATATCACTGATAGCCAGATATACATTTAGAATATATTATAATGTATTCCTACTTAAACTGCTCTTTGGTTGATCCCAAACCAAGGGCATAATCAACCAGTATTTGAGTGGATATCTGCCAGATTATCTGCCAATGCTTTAACCACTTTGTCTATTGATATTCTCCTCCCAAATGCCATGCAATGAAATGGAGCTAACAGTTCTTGGTTCTCTATTCCTTACAAGGACAGATCTCAGTCTTACGGAAAAGTGAAACAAACAGACTTGCACCATGAAAGCCTTAATCGTACCTATGTGCTCCAGAATCTGGACCTGCACTAAGATGACTGAGAATCAATCAGCAATACATGATTGCTGGTCTGTTTACTTGCTTCAGAAAAGGAACAGAACTCAAAATATCTCACCTGAAGCAAGCAGGCTTAGCTATTTAACAGGCTAATAAGAAACAACAAGACACAAATATTTTCCATAGCTCACTACACAGATTTCAGCAATTAATGTCAAAGGAATAAACTATCCAGTGTAACTGAGATGGATTCACGCAAAGTTTGCATTTAAAATATTCTTTAGTAATTGAAGAAAAGCGTTTATCGTTATCATTCTAAGCTACTAAATTTACACATACACACACACACACACACGTACACAGTTAATGGAACCCACAGGCTACTGATGTGGCACTTTATCAAATTGAGCTGTAATGAAAGATAAATATTACAGGCAATTCACACTTCATGAAAGGATAAAAGTGTCAGTGTATAGGTACCAGTTTTACTGCAGGCCATAATCAGCAAGTAAACGAAAGTGCAAATGTCTAAAAAGTTTATAGCCCTCTATGAACGCCTCATCGTGTCAGGTATTGATTTAGGTTTTTAGAGGACTTTGC
Source organism: Coloeus monedula (assembly GCF_965178545.1). NCBI lineage: Eukaryota > Metazoa > Chordata > Aves > Passeriformes > Corvidae > Coloeus > Coloeus monedula. The sequence continues at coordinate 34,792,655 of NC_138786.1, read as the reverse complement.
CAAATGTTAAACAATGTGTCTGTGAACATTTTTTACCTCAGCCAATTCCATGTTTTACTTCTTACCACCTCTAGTTTTCTCAAACTAAATTTTAAGATGTTCCCATTGCTTTAATAAAAGGAAATAGAAGAAACTGTTCCTTACACAACTATTTTCTTCTTAAACAGAGGGCAGTCCAGAGTGAATGTTTCATATTCTCCTCCTTCTCCACAAACATGGACTCCATATTTCTCAGAGAGCTAACACAAAAGGGAAATTGAAACATGTAAGTATTACACTAAAGAAGTCTATTAAACATATTTTGCTGAGAATTTCAAAAACAGTACAGTACATACTGGTTGCTGGCTGAGGTTAAACCCTGTGTTCTTTCTAAAAGATTACACATTACAAGGCTGAAAAAACCCAAACATCATAGAGTCAGTTCTTGATTTCTTTGTATGCCTATTACAGTGATCTAAAAATTACCAATTTGTTGTATTTTAAGTAGAACTGGCACTGTAATATTCAGATAAACAAATTGATTCCTAGTTCTTCTTTCTCAGTGGCCATATTCATCTAACTTTCTTTAGCATATCTATTTCACCTGTAGGAGAAACTTTTACTGTGAGTCAACATAAGAAGTAGCACTTCACATAGAAGTATACAATTAACACATTTTTTGTCAAAAGATTCAGGAACTGTATTCTATGTTTTCGTAAATATTCTTTCGAAAAAATCTAACAAAACAAATGAGAATTTTCTAAGTCAAAAAGCAAAAAGCTAAAGCAAGATCTAAAGAGAGAAAGACGTTTCCTTTAAAAATTGTACTTAATATACTTTCTAAATCAACGTATATTTATGAATATCCCTGAAGCTCTGGATACCTCACTTAAACACATAACTAGATAAACCAAAACATACAAAATACAAGATATGACTATCTTAATTAATCCCTTCTTTATAAATGAGCAGCTGTGAAGCATGAACCAAAGTTCTTTTGCTGGACTAAGGAGTGCACAACTGCTCAGTAGCTCACTGTACTACTGTTTTAATGCACTGTGCTGATAGATAGTAATCAAGCACCAGATCTGAGCATGGGGACACCCTCTCCCCATCTGCAGGAGAAATTAATGTCCTCAGCAGCAGGTGATATCACCTTCTAAAGTGTCACAGCAGTAGCTGATTCAAGCCAAGCCCTGTCCAGGTTTTTTCACATTAAGCAAGCACTAACAGTCTGCTTTAAGTGACTCATGAGAATTTGAACTTCAGTCCTCAACTCCATTGCAAACACTAATGTTACTTTTGGGAATACTTACTTTATTATAAAGGGGTTCCTTTATGCTTTTTCCTTAGAGGAACAGAAACCCAACCATGATGCTTCTGCAGTTAAAGTAGAAATACAGTTCTCCAGAACATCAGAGAGTGTTAGAAAAAGTCTATCTGGAGGCTAGAAGATAATTCCAAATCTGCTGTTTCTTTTTAGACAAACATAAGACTGGGTTATTTATGCATCATAGATTCCATTTTTTATATGGTTACCAGAATATTTGTGTAGCAAGTCTGTTTAATATATTCAAGTGATACTGTATTTTTATTGTTGAAGCTGAATGTAGTTTGTGTTATTTTACAGTTCTTTTCCAAAGATTTTATTTTAAAACTTCAAAGAGTGTTTATAACTTCAGTTACTTAAACCAAAGGCCCGAATCCTCTTCAGCTGTTATTTTGCAGAAATGGAATATGCTCTGAGAAAACAATACCTTGGTAATGCTCTATATTACTTATCTTGGTAATGGTCTATATTATTTATCCGATGCTGTAAAACCTAAATCTCTTTTGGAAATGAGATTTTTTCAGTATTTTGAGAGTTATTTTTAATTTTTCCTTTCACATTTTCTTTCAAAGAAAAGGAGCAAAAGAGAAACTTTAATCAAGTGCTCATCAAAAAATTACACTCCTGACATAAAATAGAACTCCATCTGTCAACAATGGCAACAAGGTTTCTACAGGTCAAATACATCAGGAATAATTAATGCTGATGCAACAAGAATGGACAACCTACAAAATAGTTAGGGAAAACCTCTAATTCTTACTCTAGGTGAAAAAAAAAAACAAACCCTAAAGAAAACTATTAAAAAACTGAAAGACAGAAAACCAGGAAAGATCTTTCTAACTGTAACCTTTCCACAGTGAATACATGGAGTGACTGTTCAGAAGGCACTTTCAGAATTGGTAGCTCTGCTTGTAAACAGTGTCTAGAGTAATTATTAGCAATTACTATTGAGTACTCAGAAGATGTAAGACTATCTCCTATCTTTGTTGTGAGAAATTCTCATTTCCAGTGTCACTGGCTTCAGTATCATTCTTGACACCAATTATACAAGGTGCTAAAGGATTTTCAGTTCTCACAAATGTCAACAGGAACAAAAGACATTCAGCAGTTCATAGAACAGATCCTTAACATTCATTTAACAAAATCAGCAATATTTTTTAAATGCCATCAACGACATGAGAATTTTGCCTTTTAATCATTTAGAATATTAACTTTTTTTGAAGACTGATTATTTGGTTTTGCAAATTGGATGCTGCATTAATAATAACACAACAGCATGGACTGTAAATTTTATGATCGCTAAATCTGACTTCTAGTTTGGATGAGCCAGAAAACTGAAACTTTACAAATTACACATAACTAATTGCAAGTAATTCAAGTCTACTTCAAACTCTAAAAGAAGTCTATGATGAAACCATCTTCTCAACTGCACAAAATTTATCTTAAGAACACAATGAGATACAGGGTATACATATAAATGAGATACATATAAATGACCAGTCCAAACATTACCTGCAGAACAGTCTCTTCCTACCTTAGGAATGAAACACAAGGATTAATGCTTCCTTTTTTAACTTTCATAATCAAAGATAAATATTTGAATTCAAGTGCTTCCTTTTTCAAGTGAAGACTTTGTTTCCAGATAGAAATTTTAAGACTTAATAAGCTCTCATATTTATAGAGATGCTCTTTATATCAAGATTTTCTCATCACCTTTTGAGGCAAGCACAGAAATAACCATTTTCCTACTGCCTATTAGCACAGCCAGAAGTACAAGACAAATATAACCATAATGCCCATTTTCCATTCTATTAAAAAATTCTAAGGAGAGTGGGATCACACCCTGAGACATAAGTTGACAGAAAATTCTTTAGCGTGAAAAGCTGAGATTCCTGTTACAGAGGGAACAGTGGGACATGAAAGCAATCTAATAATTTAGCAATTATCTAGCAACCACTCCTCAATAATTAATCAAAGACTTATCAATTAGAAAAAGGCCGTAATTCAAAAGCTTTCCTTTCTGCTATGCCAATGTCCTGAGCCAGTAATATTCACCCCTGCTAAAAGTATGGGTGGCAGATCACCACTGCACTCTTAAGTTCAACATTCTGTACGTAATGTTAAAAAATTTGCAAAAAGTTTTCTCCACTCATTAGTCCTCCATTTTTCTGCTGCTACTGCAGAAAAACCACCTCACCCTTAGGTCAGTAACTATAATTTCTATTGTACACATAAAATGAAGTAAATCAGACGACTGGAAATTTAGGTGATATTTTCAAACTCAAATAATTGAGTGGAGGGAATCAGGGGTGGGTTATGGGTTTATTTGTTGGGGATTTTTTCCTATTAACACTCTTATAATGCCTCAATGAGAGATTTCTTTCTAAAAAGAGAATGACTAGTTCACGTTTATTTCTCATATTTCCAAAAGACAAATCGTAACAGGTGCATTATAGTAATATAAGTTGATTTTGGTCTCATTGACTGTTCCTTAAAGTAAACTTTTAGTACAAAAAAGAAAAAGTGAGAGGTGAGTTCTATCTCCAGATCTGTAGAACCAGAGAAGTTGAACTTTGTGAGTAAATGCTAAAAGATACTGCCTAAAAATCCCGAATTACTCAACATATATGACATGCTGTGGCTCTTTATCAAAGACGTTCATTTTTCTGGGAACTGAAATTATTCAGATATTCAACAAAACTGAAGAACATATAGAACATTCCTAATTAATTCTAAACAGAACTGCAAAAATTCTCACGAAGTTGCACACTACTCTAGGAAAAATACTGTAATAAAATACCCTGCACCTAACTGAATAAACAGCTGTGTAAAGTAACATCAGATGTCAACAAAGGAACCCAAAAAATGATCCACAAGAAGAGGAAAAAACTATATTACCAAAACCCCAACAAGAAAAACAAATTTACTGTAAAATTTGAAATTACTGGTTAGATAATAGTGCACAAATCAAAGATCATGAGTACATAAAGCTGTGGTATTTTTGGAGCTGTGCAGTGCTAAACATTAATTCATTATGGTGTTTTATATGGTATGGCCAGAATATTAAATTTTCTCTCTCCTCCTTACTGGAAACTGTGAACTCTTTTGTTTCCACATTCTGTCTGCCAGAACTTCTGATGCTGAAGACTTCACTGGTTTGCAAAAGAGTATTTTTCACATCATAAGCCTAAGTATTTTTCTTCAGTTTATAGTTAATGATTTGGTTTTATTAGGCCTTAAAGCCAAGTAAGTATCCAGTAAAAACAATATATTTGTACTGGCTTTGACTTTCATAGCACACATATGCACAAGCAACAGCCAAATGAACAAATAATCAGTTGTGCAATGGCCTGACAAGCGTTGCAAGCAGAGTCAGCATACCCTATTTGTACACTTTAAGCTAGGCAGTCACAGTCATTGCTCTGTTTACTGTTGTATCAGTAAAAGATAAAACCTTCAAATGTGGGGTTTGAGAAGAGTTAAACCATGACAGTAATAATTTTAGTGAAACCAAGTAAGAACCACTTCAGTTAAGATATCAAACACGATGAAGAATATACGTAATACCCAAAAAAACCAGGTACTTTTGGATTTCAAAGTTGTTGGGGTTTTTTTAACGAATGATGGTGAAATCAAATGCAGAAGAATACTTCTTAGTAGCACAATTAAAATTGCAATACTTGCTGCTACAGTTTTAAAGAAAGTCAAGACTGCTGATTCAACTGAGGCGAGCCGTTACCCAGCTGCAACCCCACTGGGGCTGAAACCTGAATTTTGATTACAGAAGCTTTCTGCGAATGCAGAATGTTGAGATGATTTAAATAAGTGAAACAAGACTTCCAAAAAAAGATAATGAATGGGATTGTATATGAACTAGTTTACATAGCAGAGGGCCGGGGAGGAGGAGGGGAAGATTTCTGGGCAGATTCTCCAGGTCTGAAGCAACAAACCTCAAGAACAGACCAATACCATCTCTTTGGGTAAGGTTATTTGAATGTTATGGACCTTAATTCTTCCTTTTCAGCTTTGCCAAGTAGCAATTACCCATCTTCTCCTCTTCAGCCTTATAGCAAATAACTAACAAAATGGAATTAAACTCCAGATATAATTGCTATGTAACTCCACTATCTTTCAGTAGCAAAAGAGATTTTTAAAGTTATGATTACTTTTTCTTTCTCTTCTGCAAGTTTGCCATGCCCTTAAGTGTTCCAAAAAAAACTACTTATGAAGCCAGGCTGACCAGTAACTACCCAGATTAACAATGAAAAGCACTTTCAGGAGATCATTTTGTGGAAATTTAGATAGCCCAGAATGATGAAAGTTACATTGAGCCCTCTTAATAAACATGCAGTCATTGTGGGTATCTAACAGGCTCAAGGACAAGGAATTGTGGTAAACCAGCATTTTCACAGCCAATACATGAAAACCTAATTTCAGAACTGTTATTCATAAACTTTACTTACCTTGATGTTTGATGCTTTTACCTCAGATTTGAAGAAGACTCAAGTACAAAATCTGGTCTTTTTTCTTTTCCCTAGCTGAATAATTTTTCTTTAAATAAATCTACTAGCTCTGCCAACAAGCATTATCCTGGTTTGAGGATACATAACCCTTTGCACAGAATTAAATACATTGTCAGAATAAACCTCTTACTCCACTTTTTAAAGGCCCTACGGCTTGCAGTCTGATTGTGTAAATGGTAGAAAACCTGCAAATAGGAATCTTCAGGGAAGTTTTGTATCACCTATGATTTTGCCACTGCCATTTCTTGCTGTGAAAGTCTCTAACTTACACACAATTATTTAGCTTTATCATATTGATAACACCAGTTAGTGTTCCTGCAATATTGAGGTTTCATGCCTTTAGTTTGTTTTAAAGATGCTGACACCATTTGTGAACTATGTCAAGAAATAATATTTTTCATATCAAAAGTGCATAGCAGAGGCTTATATTCTGTGTACAAAGCTAAGGTTTGGGTTAGCACCTAATTTATGAAAGTAAGTAATTTTTTATTAAGTTTACTGAATTTCTGCCTGTGTTACTTATTAACTGCAAATTTAACTATATCCTTTAAGTAATACTCACCTCCAAAAGAATAGGCTCCATCTCACCCAGAGTTTTTCCTAGATGCTTATCTGGATCTAAACCTGCAAAAAACCCCAAAAGGGTAAAAACATTTCTTATGAAGTACTCTTATAACATCAAGAAATGTTTCTTTTTCAAATATATCATGTGCCCCTTAGAAACTCCCCATTATCTAAAATAATTGCTATCCTGAAGAAAATACACTTAGTCAGAATTTTCCCTAATCCTCTTTGGACAAATGGTTTCCATGTTTGTGGAAAAATAAAGCCAGTTACCATTTCACTACACGTCAAGTGGAAAAGCTATTGTTTTCCTTTATTGGAAATTTCACTAACCAGTGAAGTAATCACACAGGTCCATGATAATAAAAATACTACAAGGATATTGCCTCTATTGGCTACCTACTAAATTAAAATACAATTTAATTTTTTTTATAGTTCTGCAACTGGAAGGGACAGAGAGTGTTTTCCATAATGAAAACTTCCTCTGCCAAATCACATTCTTTGTGTGTTTTACTCACATATAAAATGTAAGATTAAAAAGGATGGAGATACAAGAAAACTCAGACATACAGAATGTATTGAATGTTGTACGTTTTGATCCATCACAAAATATTCTGTATGATGTCTACGTTTTGATTTATTTTTCTTTGTAAAAAAGTAAGGCCTATTAACATTTGATATCTACTCTACCTTGCTCCTCTGTATTCCTATTTCAACTTCTTGACATTTTGAGTTTGGCCAGCTCATGGCAGTTAATGGTCACTTCTCAGAGATGAGTCAAGTAACTGGCAAAAATGAGTAGTGGGATAAAATAATCCAGGAACAACTGTTTCAAGAGCTGACATCTTCAACCAAATAAATATGCTAGCTGCATTTGATACAAAGTGGTCAAAAGGTCTTACCATATGAAGCAAACGAGAAAAAAGAAAATGGTAACTCCTGAAAGTGAAGGATCACTGAGAAATTTTCAGTTATCCCATTTTTTACTACTCTTAATTATTGTGGTTTGGGCTTCTCTTTGTACTGTACTTTGTCTATTTTTCCCTACTCCACTGCTTTATACAATAATAGGTATCATTAAAGAGCTGCCACCAAAATTACCCCATTCTGAAGCAATTTCTGAAATATGTGCCTTGCAAAGCACTTTAGATTGTTGATGATGAAAGCTGTTATATAAATGTACAGTACACTGTAAAGTCATTGCTGAGTTAAAATAGCTAATATGTCTCTTAATTTTTACAATCATGATCTTGGTATATTTAAATTCCTGTGAAACTAAAACAAGTTAGAGTGAATGAGATTTCAAAACACTAAGAAAGTTTTTAAATATTTCACTAAAGCACATTAAAAATTCCCTTACTATCTAAGCGAATGCTTTTAAAACTGCTTAATAATTAAAGTTAATAAAGACTGAGTTTTTTTCCTCCCTCTATTTCTTTTTCTTATTGGTTCATTGCTTTTTATTAACAGATGAAAAATGTGTGTGCTAGATCTATGATAATGATAATTAAGTCTTGGGGAAATAGTTTTGAAATATATTAATTTAATTTCAATAGTTCAAGAGGTTTCGGTGATCTCTTCCAACATACATCAGGTTAGCATTCTGTTCTTGATCATAACAGGATAGGTATAAGGCCAAACAAGCAATTTCTCTTGAAGTAAACAAATGAGTACTCTATTACAGTACCATTTCACACATTTACATTAACATTCTTCCTTTAATACAATTACTTTTCTAAGACAAGCAACCTCTCTCTCCTTGATAAAATCAGATTGATTTCCTCTAAATTTAAACCAAGGGATACATTACAAACATATGAGAAGGGAAAAAGTTGTCCGAACCAGACACACTAACATATTGCTTCTTTCACAAGGTTCTCTTTGATAATATGGATATATCTTCTGTTCTGTCCTGTAATGAATGCAAACCAATAATTTAAAAGAAACTATGATACAAATAGTTTATGAAATACAAATAAATTGCCTATGTATACACTTTAGTAATATCCCACACCTACATGAAAATCCGGGAAAGTGCAATGTACGCTTTCTGTTTCTTTGCAGAATTCTGTTTTTGGACAGCTTGTATTTCTCTTGAAAAATATTACTTCTTTTAGTTTCCAATAGGTTTGTATTGTGAGTGAATAGAGACTGTCTGGTAAAGGCATCAAGAACCAATATCACTTGCAATTTGCAGGATCAGTAATCCACATCTCAAATCTCTACGACATGCATAGATGAAGCTGTATGTCTATTGCTACAATTAGTATAATAAAGTATTTGGAACCATACTTACAAAACAGTTATTTTAAATCTATACTTCTATTTGGTACATTTTTCTTCATTGATTCAGATTCTTAAAATGGCTTAGAGTAAAACGAACAATGTATTGTAAATTCTTGGTACCACATCCTCCAAATTTTTCTTCAATGGAACTAGGTGTGAAGAAAGCTGAATGGATACATAAACCAACAAAAAGGTCCATGGCCTGGATGACTCTATGTAGAATTTAAAAATTAATTAGGAAGGGAACTATAATTTGCAGCACTGACATCTATTTTATTTAACTTGCATGTATCAATGGGAAGCAATTAGAATTCAATTAAAATATTCACTTTTATTACTTCACTGACTGACCTTGAAGTTAATGCCTGTTTTATTTAATTGCATCATCTATGAATAAATGTTAACCCTAGAATGTTATGGCCCATTATTTTCGATGCATTTTTAACTCCCCAACTGAACTACATCCATCAAGTTATTATGTGCTGCCAAGAGAGCACGTGGGGCTTTATTTCTTTGAGGTAGACCAGTACATGATGACAGAAACATCTCAAAAATTTTGATAATGCTGTTTTTAACAGTGCTCAGTAAAAAAAATTGTTTTACTGTAGTCTAATTTTACTGTAAAATCAGTAAGTGATAGCACAAATGGTATAATCACCTCAAAGTAATTGCTACTCCATCTGCAATTCCTGATAAAACCCCTGACAGGAGCAGAACTCCTTCCTGCAAATTAAAACAATGGTTGCAGAATGCTCTTATGCACAGCCACAAGACAAGTGCTGTAGAGAACTGTAGCAATGTCAAACGATTGGGGCAGAAACTCATGGCTTTGCTGTATGGTGAAAAAAATAACATTACTAAAAGGTATTTCACTACTGTTGATTTATGCAAAGGAACAATATTTTAAATGGCTCACTTTGTACATATGTATTAGTGTAACATGAGGCCCTCACTTGAGGGGCAACTACCTGATATTACTTGCATTTATCAAGACCATTAGAAATCCAAGTTACATTTTCATGGCATTGCATTCAGCTAATAAAATCCACATTTTAAAGCCTTATCTGACTAACAAGAACGTTTTATACATGTTCAGAATTTTTACATTGTCTGTATTTTTAAGAAAGTATTTTAAAATAAAAAATTCTATCTTCACTTCTTAATAAAATTTCAAATAAGTAAAAATAAATCATAATTACAGGTTTTAAGAAATGGTGGTACATAAAGGTCTTCTGAAAGCTACATTGAACCAAACTCTAACCCATAATATATGAACATATTGTAAAAGAATCACTACCACACACACACATCAATAATGTATGAGTTAACCATTATCTGTTGATAATGTAGGGGAAAAATCTCTATCCTTCCCTGACTAATCAACCTTACAATTCAAAAAGTTAATCTTCTCACTCACAGACTTCTTCCATAAAGTAAGGTTAAAAACAAATCTCCAAAACTGCTATTAATCATATTCTTCTTGAAATATCATATCCATAGAATTAGGATAGGCTTTTCGAGAAAAAAAATAGAACCTATTTTAAAGTTACAGCAACATGAAGTTCCCTTTTGTTTCCTGACTTCCTGACAAGTAATGTTGAGAAGATGAATAACTGTCATCATTATGAATGTCAGGGACTAAGACTTAACTTCTGATGGTGTAGAGCTGTATAATGCACAATAAAGTTTCTGGTAAGATCCTAATCAGCTGCTCGCGAAGAGTAGAATTATTTAGAATTTTGAATACGAAAAGAGGCAATTAAATACTTTGATTTTCTGGAACCAAAACTAATCTCTTTCATCTCATTCTCTTTATCATAAAGAAAACAGGGTTAACAATAAGATGATAGGACCCGTAAGGTAAAGAAATACATATAAAAAGAAAAAGAGTATAAAGGAAAAAGCAACCACTGCTAGAACTGGAGCAGAGAAAACAGGATTATTTTTGAAGGTAAATTCCTCTGTTTTAAATTTGTCTTTTTTTTTTTTCTAAGTAAACAATACGAAATCACTGATTTTCAGAAGGAGGATCATTCTTTACACAGCGCAGAATACAGGAGAATGCTTCTAATAACACAGAAAAAGCACGTACGCAACAGCATTAGCTGATAACACAGGCTTACTCTGTAGGAGTGCAGGAATGTCTCATAACCTTAACCAACTAGGAATGCACATGCCACGCAGATATTCTTGAACTGTAAATCTATACCTTAAATTGCCTTGAGGTAAATTATTTCTGTTGTCATATTTAGCTTTCATTTCTACAAAGAGCTGGGAAGTGAACATTTTGTCTGCTAGCATAACTTGACAGGTTCATTCTTAACTTCCTCAAAACTTTCACACATGAAAGACTGTGTGAACAATGGTGAACTGGATGGAGACCCTGCATTTCCTTTTCCAAAGGAAAAAAAAAATTACAAAAACTGCTGAATTTTTGTATAAAAGTAATGACAAGTGCAATAAATACTGGGTATTACTGTACCTCTAAAAGATTTGAGATGAATATACTTCTAATTTATTGTATAAAAGAGGAAAATTCATGTGACTTGATTATGTATCTATTTCTCTTTTTTTCCTTGCTTTTTTTTTTCTATGTGATAATTTATCCAGTGTAGGAATTGTACATGGATGGAACCTGTAGCTATAGTAACTCTCTTCAAGCTAAGCGATAAAGTTATAAGACATTAACCCCAAAGTGGTTCTAGCATGTTTCTAGTGCCATTTAATTAGGATCTCAGTTCATCCTCCATCTTGAACATTCCTTAAGTATGTTCTAAACTAGGTTAGTCTGATGTCCTGAAATTTTAGAATTCTAAGAGGTAAAAAGATCCAAAACTTTTTATAGAAACAATGTTATATGTGTTTTTGGGTTTTTTTTAACATCAAAGATGTTTGTGTTCTAGTTAAATCTAGGATTCAAAGCAATTTAGCTGTGTCATTTCAAGAAGAGAAACCTCAATAAATCTTTGAAGAAATTTTGTACTTTCATCACATAACAAGGCAATATTTTCAATCAGATTCTTTTACAAAATAACAGAATCACAGAATGACTCAGGTTAGAAGGGACCACAGTGGGTCATCTGGTCCAACCTCCCTTCTCTAGCAGGGTCATCCTAGAGCACATGACACAGGTTTGATCCAGACAGTTCTTGAATATCTCCAGTGAGGGAGACTTCACAACCTCCTTGGACAATCTGTCCCAGTGCTCGGTCACCTGCACAGTAAAGAAGTTCTTCCTCATATTAATGTGGAACTTTCTGTGACTCAGTTTCTTCCCACTGTCTCTTGTCCTGTTGCTCGGTACCACTGAGAAGAGCCTGGATCCACCCTCTTTGCACCCCCACTTCAGACACTTATATACTGAGATGACTTAGTCATCTCAGTCTCTTCTTGAGGCTGAACAGGCCCAGCTCCCTCATCCTTTCCTTGTGAGAGAGATGCTCCACACCCTTAAGCATCTTTGTCACCCTCCACTGAACCTGTTCAGGAGCTCCCTGTCTCTCTTGTACTGAAGAGCCCAGAACAGGACACAGCACTCCAGAAGTGGCCTCACCAGGGCTGAGTAGAAGGACAGGATCACCTCCCTTGACCTGCTGGTCATGCTCTTCACAATGCAGCCCAGGACAACCATTGACCTTCTTGCCCACCAGTGCACACTGCTGGCTCATGGATAGTTTGTTGTCTACCAGGACCCCCAGGTCCTCCTCCACAGAGCTGTTCTCTACCAGCTCAGCTGCCAGCCTGTATTGGTCCACTGAGTTATTCCTCCCCAGGTACAGGACCCTGCATTTGCCCTTGTTGAATTTCAGAAATTTCTTCTCTAAAATGTTTGTAGTATGAAAAAGATTGTGGCAGAATTGCTGAACAGCAGCATTAGACTACTTTTAATCAAATGCAAGACTCTAGACAGCAAATGGCTCATCTCATTTAAAGTAGTGCCGGAGTCAACTTCTTCTCAAGACTTTTAATGGACTTAAAAAACTTAAATCAAAAGTTATTAAAGTTTCAGCTCATACAGGCACATATGTACGACTTTCCTGACATAATTTTTTTATTAGAATTTCATAAGAGCATTGTTCGCTTATTAATCTATTTAATTCGAATTGTTAAACCAATTTAGCACCACATAAATAAAAATGTGTGTGAATAAAAAAATATCTCCTCCTTTGTCCCTATTAGAGAATTCAGGTATTTCATACTTTGAACAGTTCTAATTCTAGTAAGCCTTGTAGAAAATAACTGAAATTTCATTCAGTGGAAGAGAAAGAGGCATGATGCCAGTAGTAAAATCTGTGTCATTTTTATTAAATCCATCCCCACACAGAGAAGTTATAAACCTTCAAAAAGCCACAATCCCCAAATGAATCAGCAGAGGATTCTGACAGGGAAGATCAATAGATCACCTGCAAAAGAGTAAAAGGCCAGAGCAGAAATAAAGGATCAGACTAGGACAAGAAGTCCTTCAAAACTTCAACTCAGAGTGACCTGGAAAGCAAACATCTATGGTTTTAACTACACAGATATGCCTTTAAAGGTTTATGTCCTGTTTCAGCACATAAGTCTGTAAAGTCAATGGGCATCTAGAACTTAAATTGTATCAAACATTAAAGAGCAGCAAGTAATATTCTAGTATTAAAAATATACCATTTGTACCTCTTGATTTTCATTTCGTTAAGATTATTTCTGCTTTTGATATCTCTTACTAAGTTCTTTTTCTTCCACTATTTTTCAGCTTCAAGTTCTCTGACTATTCTTCTTTTTCACTATAAGCCATACTTTTCCTGTTTTGCTTTAAATGCCTAAGAGTGCGCTCTTAGCCTGCTGCTTCCATTTAAATTTTCCTTTAGGTGATGGGATCTCCCCAAACTACAAAGTGATCTTTCCACTTTTAAGCCACCTCTCTCCTATTTTGTCTGTGACATCTCCTTAAGAAGCACTCAAAAATGTCAACTTTCAATTACTTTTCTGTTTTCAGGCACATTCCCTTACTCTTCCTTCTAACTCCTGTTATCTATTATGATAACAATATCCTTCCCATTTTCCAATGTATAGGCTCAAGGGTTAGCGAAGAGGGAATCATATTTCTCTCTAACTTGTTTCTAAATGGACTTGTGGAAATTCTCATTTCTTCTTTTTCTGTAGCACACTTTATTTACAAACATTTCTTTATACATTATATATGTGCTAAAATCTCTTTCCAAAACCTCATCTTACACTGGTAACAAAGTATCTGTCAATCATATACATGCATCAAGGCAAATAACATTCCAAATGCAAAGAGTATTTTCTCATCTTATTTCCCTAAACTTTCAACGATGAATCAAACTTTTTATTTACTTGAAGTCCATTCCTAGTTTTCTTTTCTCTTACTCATCTCTTTTGCATCACATCTCAAATCCCAAGCTAATTTTTTTTTTTTTATTTCCAGTCTTACATACAATTTCTATTTATCTGTGTTGATATTTTCCCATGTGAATCTTTTCCATCAGGAAAAAAAAGGCTTGAGATAAAATAGCTCCTCTGTTTTCATAAGTGTTACCAAGTCTTTTCATACAATGTCTGGTGAACAAACAGGTGTGGTATATTTTTTTTTTTAATCATAAATAACAGGAATTACCGAGATAAATGAGATAGTAGACAAACATATCATGGAACAAGCCTAGGGCAAAAGTGTCAAATGCACTTAAACTCTAAAGGGACAACTAAGTTATGGAAGATTTGTTTGAAAATTCAGTGACGACACCATATGCTAGCTAGGAAAGAAGATTTAGAAGGGGGAAAAGACTAGTAAGAACATCTTTCCCAAAGTACATCATAAGTAATTTATCAAATTTATAATTTGAAAAACATTAAAACTAAAATGAATTAAAAGTGGTCACACGTGTACACAAGATAATACTTTAACACTGCGCAGGGATAATTAAGGCTAGTTTTAGAATACATTATCCCTAACGGAATAGACAAGCATTAAAATTTGACAGGACTTGAAAAATATTATCAGTCATTTTATCTTTTACTTCAATTATGATAAACAGAGTAAGTGTTCCAAAAACAAGTGTTTAAAAAATGTGTAGATGTGGCACTTTGCGATATGATTTAGTGTGGTGCTGTATTTCCCACTGATTCATTTATTAAATGCCTTTCACATTGTTCCCCCCTGCCACATACCCCTGCCCTTAGCCCTGGCCACTCCCTCGGGTCCTCCCTATTGGTTCCTGTACCCCAGCTCTGCCGATGTACTGCCCCTACAATCTGAGAAAACCGGGATTATGAGGCCTCTCTGCCACTGGGGGTCGCCGGGACAAGATGTAACTATTAAAAGTCCACTGAAACCCTCATGGGGAGACTCTTCTTGCCTCCTTCACCGTCACTGTGTTGTAGAGCTGATAGCTAGATGGAGCAAAACTGTGGAGCCGTCCAAAATGGACTACAGGAGGGCAAAATGGTCGCACTGCCCTAAGCAGCTCCGCTGAGCTCCCAGGGAAAGCTGCAGCTTGCAAAACTAAACCTAGCCCTACAACAATTTAGTGGGCATAATCATATTCAGTTGAAGGTGGGACTTGATGATCTTGGAGTTCTTTTCCAACCTTAATAGTTCTATGATTCTAAGTGTTGAAACACAGACTTTAAAAGAAACATTAAGATTCTAAGATTTTAGTTAAAGATTAGTTTTGTTAGAATTAGTTAGAGGAAGTAAGTCCAGCTCAGATTAATTAAGAGTTCATAAGAATTAAGTTAGAAATAAGCTTTTAAGTTGCAGATAATTAACTGTCTTTCTATATTTGTGTAGCTGTGTTTATAATGAGAACCAGAAAACATTGATAAATACATCTAAAGAAATTTAAACAATTGCTAATTTTTCCCATCTAGATACTATTCAGAAGTCATAAGGAAGAAACTGGATGTTCCCCAAGAGGCCATTTGTATTGTCAAAACCCAGAAAGGTGGAAAGTTTAAAGTGAGGAAGACCATTATTCCTTTATCCCTAAGACCACTCCTCAATTAATAATGACCACTGACTCAATTTAAAAACTATACTATGCATGCTTAATGACATTAAGCAGAGAATAGGAGGGGTCATTGTTATAAATATGTATTTGTATTTCAGATATTCATAACTTTTGTGGATAAATAGACTCTGAAACCATCTATACTTTGACACTGCGTATTCGGAAACTATTCCACACGGCTGTCCGGCGCCAATAAACATACACTTTTCTAACTTTAAACTGTTAGAGAGTTTTTGCCCATCTCAGTTGGATATCGATACTAGATCCTTATCCATACTTTAGTAAATCAGTGTTTTGCATATTAATAAAACAGAATGTTATCAGGAGCAAATGTGAAGAATGTAATAGATTCTCCTACAGCTCCAGTGTCTGGTAGCTGCCCAAGGAAGAAAGCAGTGGAATGATCACCTGTAAATAAACTGAACTAGATAAGAATAATGTCAATGTTTAGTTTACTAAGCAATAAGCAAGTAACAATCCTTACTATACAATATGTAAGAGAGCAACTGCGATCTAATATTGATTTCTTAACAAAATGTTACTCAATTCCTTCTGTTATGTTTGTGAATGGTCTGAGAATTTTAAAATAATATTTAGAGCAAGCAAGTATCTTCCTCTGTGATGATATAACAAGTTCCTTCAATTTCCTCAAAATTACTTTAAAATTGCTCTGTACTAAAATCTAGAGACACATTTTCAAAGAACACTGTTCCTCTCCATTACACAGATGATGTGCTCAGACAAAACTCACAACCACCAATTTTACTTCAGGATATGATCTGACATTGCAGCCAACCCAAATTAGTAGTAAGCTTTCTATTGAAAGAGAGAGTTTTGTCCTCCATGCAGCTGTGGTTTCTAAAGAGCAAGTTCCCTGCACTCACAAAAAAACAGATCCTGCTGGATCACCTCTATGCAGCCACAAAAACACTGGAGCCTTTACAGGGGCAGAAACAAGCAGAGACTTGTGGTTTGGACGAGTCAGATAGAAGTGGGATGGAAAGATCGACCTTTTGGCAGCACCTTACTATTAGATCAGTTTATCTGTACACTAAATTACACCCTCAGGAACTGTGTGGTGCCAGGTCTTCTTTAATGTAGTTCTTTAAAAGTAAATCTTACCTCTGTGAAAATTAATGGGAGTATGGCTATCAATTTCAGTCAGTCAGGATTGCACTTCTGTACACTAGAGGCATACAAATAAAGAGTAACATAGACACCGAGGTGGCTGGG
Source organism: Coloeus monedula (assembly GCF_965178545.1). Classification (NCBI taxonomy): domain Eukaryota; kingdom Metazoa; phylum Chordata; class Aves; order Passeriformes; family Corvidae; genus Coloeus; species Coloeus monedula. Next base: position 34,775,730 of record NC_138786.1, on the reverse strand, counting down.
TTTAAATAATAGATCATTATACTAGGAAGTAATACTCTCTCTTTTTCAATTAAAAACTCCTATACAAGAGCATACACATGCGTAAACTATCAGGATAGTGGATTCCGTGAATAGCAGGAGTATACCAACTTTCTAGGACCATGGGAAGAAAGCATCAATATCTTCTCACACTGAAGGAGGCTCAAGTTAAATATACTTACTACAGACAGCTCATTTTAGTGAAGGAACTTAGGATTTCCTGACAGATAGGAGATGGTAAATAATGCATATTAATACCCTAAAAGATAGGAATTTGAGCTTATATTCTGACTTTGACTGAAACATTGACGAAGCTATTCCACACAACCCCCCATTCTCAAGGTAACAGTGTGCACTTAGAAAACTTACTCAATATAAATGTTACTTTTGAAACTTCCAAGAAATCCAGAAACATTGAGGACAAACTTAACTGTATGACATAAAATCTAACTTCAAGTATATTCTCATATATATGAGAAATAAAGATTTTCATAGCTTAAAAAGTATAGCAGTGCTTAAGTTTTAGTGTTAATACTTAACAAGATTTAGGTATAGTTAACTATATAAGTAAACTAAAAGTAAATAAATTTGAACATCAAGTTTTACTAAAGAACTCAAAGATACCTTCCAAATGTAACCCTCCTCCTTCCCTCACTTCCACATGTGTATTACACCTTGTGGAAGCAATTCGCTTTAGAATGAGGCACAGTTAAGACCAACATACAAAATTACCAAGATTTAAAGTTGAAACTGTTATGCATACTCTGCAAGTTAATTAGTATTAGGTAATCTGTAAAACACAGCCAAAGAGGAAGGAGGTAAAAAAATGCATCTTCTTACTGTTTTATATTACACAATTGTTCTATTACACAGTGCCATATTACAATGTGTCACATGAGCAATGGATATTACTGGAATTTCAGGCATAAACATGTTAAAAACAATCAATAACGGCTTCAATTTTAGCTATTACTGAGTAACCTCATTCTGAATTTCTGGATTTTACTGAATAGTGGAAATATTCAAAGTATATTTCAAAGACAAAAGTATGATGTATCATACAGGTATCTTTAGCAGCAAGAAAATGGCACTAAAGGTAATATTCAAAAGTGGGTTTTATACATACATATATAGTGCTCAGGTTTGCTGCTAGATCATGGAATGTTTTTCTCTCATCATTACAGCCTCTGAAATACACTCTAAAGGAAAGAAAGCTGATCTACTTATAGATCAACAGAAGGCATGTGAAAAAGGTTGCTAACAATACTTTTTTTGCATATAAGTGAGAGCAATTGGCATCCCATCTGGAAAACTACACTACTCTGAGATAGAAAACTCTTGCCTCTGGCAAAGTTTATGGTATTAATTTGTAATGGTGGATTCAGGGAAATGTACTAAACTAATGCTCATTTACTTGCATAATTATGTGCTTTCCACATAAAATGACAGGCTTTTACCTTGTCAATACTGGCACTGAGTTAATGGAAAACAGGACAAGTCGGGTGTACAAGTATGCCAGTGCTGATGAATGTCAAGCTCAGGTTACAGATTTGCTTCTTGCATTAACAACTGTACAATGTATCACCTAATGCATTACCCCCTCAGACTCTTAAATCTGTTATTTTAAATATTTTCATTGCAGTTTAGCTTTGATTATTAATCTAAAAGGCAAAAAGTTAAACTGTATCTTATCTTCTTTGCCACTTGATATGTTAAACAGCCTTCATACCTTAAATCCACTTTAATAAGGCATGCAATTATTAAAGCATTACAGAATGGCCCCAGAGCACAAAAGCTCCATTAAATTTGCTTACATCTAATTACGTCTGCCTAAGGCAGGTGAGAAATTGACTCTGATAAGATCTTTCTTTTACCTGTAGCCAAAAAAATAAAAAGGAAAAATAACTTGGAGTGATTTTCTATCTAATTGCTATCTACAAGTATTTATGGTATTCGCTCTTCCAATGAATAGCCCACAAAGCACTCTTTGTGCACTAACTAGTGCATTTTAAGTTTTTTTAAGACTGTAGAATACAAAAGACAAACTTATCTTGCTTCAGGCATGGCAGGTCATCAATGATGTCTATTTGGGAAACAGTTTTATCTATTATTTGAATCATATATTTTCTGTAAAAAAATAAGTCTGATGTGAAAAAACATGTTACATATGCTTTGTGGACTTTATTTTTTTCTTCATGCCAGTATAAGCAACGAAAGCATTCTATTTCATGGAAATACAACATAAATATATAAATGTACTTTACATGGCCTGAAAACTACTATTTAAAAATGGTATATTTCTTTTTTTCCAATTTAAAACCAAATGTTTTGTAGTAGAAAACATGTCATTCCATTCCTATGTACTTGTAACTGACCTCCAGAAATTCAAGAAAACACTACTAAATTACATTGCTTGTTACCTGTAAATGAATGAGGGTATGTGGTATTTCTAATCATTCTAACCCTTCTCTCTGCCCTAGCAGATCCTACAGAATGATAGAGTGAGACCATCATAGTGACAATGTAAAAACTATTTAGAAACTATACCAGAAAAAGAGTAATAAATAAATAAAATTTTAAAAAATAATTAATTTAAAAAAATTAATGGAATCCATCCAGTCTAAAGGGATTATAATTCAATTCTTGGTTAATAATGATGGAGAAATTACTTTGTTATAAAGCATTCTTTAAAAGAAAGAGAGATTAGGTATTTGATGGGAAAGTTGCCCAGGTAAACCAGCCATCAAACTTCTAATGAAAGATTATGCAACACTATCTTCCAAACATAGATCTTTAATCATTGATGCCACTTGTATGATACAAACCATTCTTTGCTACAGTGGACCACAAATTTATAGTCAACCACAAAAGAAAATGTCCCTTGGTCACATTTTATGCTTAAAAAACTCATTTGCTACTCTGAAACAGAAAACTGCATAGAGGCCTGAAATGAATATATTGTATTAGGAGCACGTTTCTCATGTGTTCCTTAGGCTTTTAGAGCACCTAATTCCATAAGCGTTCTTATAAAACTTCATTTGACCTTATCCTTACATTCAAGCAATAAACAGATAGGTTAACTTTCACGTTGATTTGCTTCACTATAAAACTTGATTCTATATAGCTGACAATGAAAAGACTGATTTTCTGGTATGCTAAAGAACTACATTTAAAATACCAAAAACAATTTAGAGGCAATGATGGATTATTTGTTCGCTCTTATGATTTACCAACTCCAAGACTGCTGTTACACAAAATACTTTGGCCTCATAGTTATATGTTGTTTGATATTAACTTGATGTATTTCTATTAAAACTTTCACAGTTGCTTTATAATATTGTCTAGTCACTAGCCTGCATCATCTATAAATGACAATACTGTGAACTACTGAATTATGCATGCATCTTTACTGCAAATCAAAAACAAACCAGAACAAAAAAATTATGAGAGGAATTTAATGTAAGGAAGAATTAATTTCCAGCTTTTCCACATCTCCTTTAAGAATGAACTGCATCCTGTTAAATTAATTATTCAGACATCATGACTGTTATTGAGCCATTTTTTATAATCTTCTTGATACTAACATTTCATATCCTAAAACATAGAACAAAAATTCTGCGTTCCTCTGTTATGTTGTCGATTTGGCCACAGGAAATTTCAGTAGACAATATTGCTCAGCATCTGAATACATACCAAAAGCTGCCACTTTTATGATTATGGCTTGAATGTTAGATGATATCATTTCTTTAAGCAGTATTTCCTGGTTCCAATGCCAGAGGTAAGCTAAAGGCTGAAGATTAAGCCTTCTGCACCTTAAAAACAAACAATAAATTGGATAAAGCAAAGTATTATGCTTTTACTCAACATTATTCATGTAAAATTCTTTTCCTACCCTGAAATAATTTTTATTCCATAATTTCAATTACAATACTTTACTATTTGTATCTTTCATTATAAACATTAAGTCTAATATATATATTAAAAAAAAAAAAGAAATACGCTTGTTCTGACTATAATTCATCTACGTAAGATGCAACTCACTGAAGTAAACGGATCTGCACGAGAACACAAGTAAAGCCATAAAACACGTTCCTAAACCTTTTGGGACACAAAGCAATTAGTACCTTAGGAAGTCACCACTTTTGTGAACACAGCTAAGGCCAGAGTTATTGCTCTGTGATAAATGTGGCATATGTCCTAGTACAATATGCTGAATTTGTTGCTGTGATTTGGATCAACACCCAAGGAAAAGAGTAATTCAAGAAAATATATACAGCTTGTGATACAAATTAACAACCTGTTACTGTAAAGTTAATAATTTGATACATATCATGTATAGACAGCATTTGATACACAACATTTGATCGTTTATCACATTTAGAGAATCACTAATTTGCATTATTGATAGGTAACGCTTCTGTAAATTGTCAAGAACCATCAGTTTGTGATTAAATGTGATAATGATGTAAGGTCTATTTAAGTTCTTTGGGAAAATAAGAGTCTAATGTTTTGTTTTGTTTTTTTAATTTGGGTTTTTTTGCTTGTTAGAAGAACTACTAAGGTGTAAAGTTCAGAGTTCATTGGATACAATGGATTTTACACATCCTTCTGTATTTGGATTGTGTAGTACTATTTATGTCATATATATGAGACATCATGCAGTTTTCCTTAGCTTATAGACTAGATACAAATGCAAAAAAGCTACAAAACCTCTGAAAAACTTAAAACATTTAACTATGGAACTACTTCAGAGCACTTAAGATTTACATTTATTTGTCAATTACCATGTTTTTTCTAATACATGGTCTTTCTCACATATATGGGCATTCCTCCACATGTTAGATAGACCCACTATTATGATTGTCAAGACTTTATAGTTAAATGTATGTTTAATGTTGACATGTAAATGCATAGTTAGCACTCACATAATCTGACTGGTTTTCTTATTACGTATTACCTTCAAATGTTTTAACAGAGCACTAGGTTTTTTAATAGAAATATTTAGCAGCTCTGAATGTAAAGTAGTTCACTTAGGTGCCTAACTTCAGCTAAAAAATTAGCTGAATCCAAGTAACTGGGACAGTTCATATGAAACAACCTTATTGCAAGGGCTAAATCTACAGATCAACGTGAAGTATTTTACCACTGCACAACCTTGGAAATAATCACGTCTGCTTGAAATATTATGATTTCCTGTCAATCCTTTAGCTGTGGTAAAGATGTAAAACTCACCATCAACAAAAGTGATCTTTTTTTATCCTACTAACATGAGAGGCAATTATTTAAATGTTTAAGTATAAGGGAAAAGAAAAAGGAAGGAGTTATTTCTGACTGCAATTTATCTATGTAAACTGTAAAGAAAGCAAATGTGCTCTGTAACGTGCTGACATGAGCTGAGTTGGCATCCCAACACACGTTCCAGATATTTGCTTTCATCATCAACAAATAATTAATGAACTCATGAAACTATAATTAATTTTTAACACAAGGTAGTTTTGCATTTCATCAGACATATATAGTGAAAATCTTTTTCACATCAAATATTGGCCTACATAACAGACACAATTACCATTACATAATCCTGTTTGTTAATTAAGACTCTTAAAAGAATCACAATCTATATAGACTTTAGATTGTACACAATAGAAATGACAAATGGAAGCTCCTGATTAATAATAACAAATGTTAGATTTTAAGGAATTCCGGGAAGATGTGCACATAAGGATTCTCTTGTATTTATTTCCTGATAACAAGTCACAGGATGTTCCTCTATATTAAAACTGTGGTGAAAAATAGAGAGACTTGACCACAACACTGCAGTCATTGGAACTGAGTGACCTTTCTGTTGAAATCAAAGAACTGAACCTACTTAACTATTTTCGTACCAAAACTCAGAGTATTTTCAACAGATGAAGAGAGATCTGAAGAGCAATCAAAAACTCTGGTATAGTCTCTACTAGATTTTTACTAATGAACACATGGTTTCAGGGGGGAAAAACAGGAAAAAAAAGGAAAGAAAAAATAAATACATATATTAATGAACAGAATGCGTTCGGTATCACAGAACACGAGAAATCAGGCAACTGTCTCTGCTTTAAATTTGAGTTAGAAAACAAATGAGTATTTTCCAGAATGTATGTACTGAAAAAGATTAATATTTTCTTACACATCTTCAACTCGAATTCTCTGGTAGTCAGAAAGAATGGCTCCCACAGATACACCCTCCACTCCTTCTTTGTCCTGAAAAAAGACATGGAATATCAATGACAGCAGTATATAATGGTTTAAGCTGTAGAGATTCAGTATCTGTACTTGCAGAATCAACCAAGAATATTTTTTTTTCTGTGTCCAGTACACAGAATAGAATAGGCTGGAATGCAGATCTTGCACAGAAGACAGCAGCTCAGCTGACCTACTACATGCTTCTTACTCTAGCACAGTCTTCCTGACGCAACTACCATTCTAAGAAGAAATAACCAAGATAACTGAAAAGTATCAGATGTAACAGATTATCCTGAAGTTTTCCAGACATCCTGAAAATTCCTTCCAGCTTTTCACTATAAGTGAGGTGTTAGCTATCCCACCTACAAATAATTATCAGCAACATACAACATACAGTTAACTGAATTGTTAGTATTTGCCATGGTACGCAGCACAACAGAGTGTGAGATTACTCTTTTTATCCTAACACCAGAAAAGAAAACTACTCAACATCACCTTTTAAAAATTCATCTATAAAAAAAGGTTTTCCAAGACACATTTTCTCTGTTTCATTTAAATTACCTAAGCCAACAAACAGCACTTTATTTTTTCTTGTAAACCCACTGAAAATGTAACATTTCAAAATGCACATAGTTCCAGTATTTTGTGAGCTCTTGCATTTTTAAGTTGCTTGGGTCCCAATCAACATGCTGAACTCCCTTTTTCTAAACTTTTCTCTATCATGACTTCGGTAAAAGTTGTTTTTCTCTTTTAACCAAGGTCGATCATAACTACACAGCATGACTTACTTTCTGGACCTGTTCACAGTCCTGTGAAGTTTACAGCAAGATTTTAAAACAAAACTTTCAATTATATACCTGTGATGATGCATCCTGCCCCTGCCTTTCTCTTTTGGCCTACTCTATGATCTTAGGAACTCCTGCTAAGCCTTGACTAAGCAAGCTGAGCAGTGAAGTGCCCCTTGACTGTATCAGCTGGATGGTGAAGCATCGTTGAGTGTACCAGGAGTTTTTGCCTAGTAAAGGTTGGAACAATTCTGACTGCAACATGCACATCAGCTGCCCAACTAAGGTGGGGAACAAAGGATAAGCAGTTATCCTTGGCAATCTAGGTAAATCATTTACCTGAATCATAGCCCAAGTGAAATGACAGCATTGTTATGAATTTCAAAATCAAATCAGTCTTTGCCTGCTGTGCTGCTGAATTTAAAATTCAGTTCCTGTTTCTTATCAATAAAATTATGCAGAGGGTGTTTTATTCAAAATTATAATATAGTGAAAAATGTTCTGGTTTATGCCTGTCTGGGATATTCTTCCCTCAATCTGTCATCTTATTCTTTACATTAATTCTCACTTCATATTTGTCCAACAAAATTCCTAAGTTATTCACACCCATCTACACTTCAGATGCAAGAGTCACTGTATTTATCAAAATTCCTACATATAGTAATCTAAAAATATGTATCTATTCAAGTTACATACTTCCCTATGTCATTAATGGATATATCCATTAATATGAAGCTTAATGCCGAATCGAACAGTGTTCAGGTTGATGCTTCTCATATATCCAGATGTAATAGTACTGAAAAAGAATAGTTTTATGTGTCATTCATTCATTATCCAATGATGGATCAAATAATTATTATCATTATTATTATTACTATTATCCATACAATATTATTTCTGCTTCCCTTTGAGCTTTCACTGCAATCTTTCAAAGATCTTTTTAGGATAAAGATACTTTATACTTTAGATCACAGATACTTCAATTTACTCAACTCACCCATATACAATTACATTTCTTAAAAAGTTAACACAGTTGTGCAAGCAGAGTTTTCTTTAAATAAATTTGATCAACTAATTCATGAAGCCTTCTCAAATCTTCAAGTATATCTAAAATGATTTTTCCACACTCCTTTGTTTCATGCTATTTTGATATGCAGTCTACTTGTACGGCTAAAACTGCACTTAAGTTGTATTCTTCAAAGTTCTTTTTAAAAAGGTTAGAAAATTGTGTAACAGTCTTGGAAAACATATCAGATAAATACTGTTTGTTTTTATTTTTATGTAAAAATAATAACCCTAGCAATTCCTTCAAAATGTCCTCTGTCACAATGTGCAGACATTGACCAACATGTCCAAAAATATTACCTATGTTTTTGTTTATGTTACTAATTCATCACTGTTCTAAGTTACCAGAGGCAAACTATGCCATCAACTAAGTTCAGTAAATAATGTTTTTGAAGTATCTGATACAAGCAAACAGAAGGGTATACAACTGCTGTCTCACAAGTAGATTAATCTCTATGGCTACATAAATACATATATCATACACAGTTTTCCACAATCTTTCATCACAGAATCACTGAACAGTTGAGTTAAAGACCCATACAACCTGGCCTTGAACGTTTCCAGTGATAGGGCATCCACAACTTTTCTGAGCAACCTGTTTAATAACATATTTCTCTTACCTCATCAAAACAAATAAGATGTTCATTATCATCATAATATTTATTATAATGCATTGCAGATCTGTAATTACCACAATAGTTTTCATTGTATTTCATTATATATATATATGCACTATGTACACTCTACTTTCTCTAAGAATGGGAAATAAATAGGTGGATGAGAGATCTGAGAGTAACTCTATCAGAAACTTCAAAGAAAAAGATAGTATCCTCATAATAAACAAACATGCAGTGAAACCTGATTTCCCAAATAGACATATTTACAGAATCTCCTGTTCAACCATGGAGATTACAACTCACTTGCCCAACACATTTTTAACAAGCTCACAGAGCCATAAACATATTTTTTATTTGTTCTGTTTTTCAAGTTCTGACAAAATATATGCATCAGCAAAGATACTTGCTAAGAAAACTCCCTCAAATTAAAAGTAAATATAAGTAGAGACTTAAATGTTCTGTTCTTATACAAACACAATACTTCTATACTAAAATGAACTGTTGCACAGACCTACTTGTTTGGGATTTAAAAAATTCTAGTCATGAGTCCTAGTAAATTTCAAAATCATGTTATGGTAATGGAATTTAAAAAGCAACAGAAGGTCACAGAACTTATTCTAAATGACCATTGAAACAATGGCCCAAACTTGAAACTTATGCATCAAGAAAATTACTCATAGGTTTTGTTTTGAGGTTCTTTGGGTGTTTATTACTATACCAATCTGTAACACATTGGATGTGTATGTTTATGAATACACAAACACATAAATATGTACACATGTATGCAATACATCTTGATGTTAGTAATGGAAAAACAAGGCTACTATTGGCTGCTTGATTACAACTTACATTAAATCTGATTTAAATAGTAACACAGATGATTGCCTGCACTTATTCTAGTTTATTCCCTTTGATAATACGTAAGTTTTAATTGTCTTTTGAAATGGCAGTACATCACGTCATTTTGCAGTTGTGGTTATAATTCATGTTTAAAAACTTATCACAGGTAGTTATTTATCACCATCTCTTCATTCAGTTCTTCTGACGGTAAAGAGCAAATATTAACTTTCATCACTGTCCAGACAACAGCTTCCACAAGGAGAAACACTAATATACTTAATACATGCTTTGAAATAGGACAACTATTCCATGAAATGGAATAAATTCAATCCCCTTATTTTGTCCAGTTCAACAAATTAAGGCTAGAGTGGCACACATTCAAGAAATAAGAAGACTTGAAAGGAAGAAGGATGGAGTATGAGGCAGAACAGAAAAAAATATGGTCTAATAACATTCATAAACTCCTCAACTGGACAAAGTTTACATAAAGCCTTGCCCCACAGTATATTCAGCTCGGCACTTGAAGCATGCAAAGAGTACTAACTGAAAGCCACTTCTTCACTGGACTTATTCTTAGGTATTGAAAGAGTTATTGGACACCTTGCAAACAGATGGCATTTAGTTTGACTAAGAGTTGATCATGGTTAGCAGAGAATCCATCCCAGAATCAATAGTGCCTTCACTTCTAATGTGGAATCTGATCAGGTTTGGTACAATTAAAAGCATGTTCACAAAACTGCACTCAGCAACGGTAAACCAAGCTGAAATCTGCAGGTAAAGATCAGGGATCTGCACTGAACTCAGAAGCTGAGGAAGTGAACTTGGGACAATTCAGAAGGAAAGATGTTACATATTGTATCATATAAAAAGTAACAGATAACAGAAAAACATCAGAGGAAAGTTTATACGGAAGGGTGTTTTTTTCTTGGGTTGAGTGGATTTTTTAAATTATTTTTTTTTTAAAAACCACCATGTACTGTTAATTTAAGAGATTATTTACCTATGTTAAACTTTACTAATATGTTTCTAGTGCAATAAGCTACTCTAAAATAAAACTAAGTTGCTTCTCTGGAATATTTGGGTAATTCAGAAAGCGCTTATACTCAGTACAATACTCTGTCACAAAGTACTACAACACAAAATATGCAATGTATACATAAAACCAGATGCTAAACACAAATGTATACAAATGCTAGCAAAGTTTTACTTTCCATATGACATTTTAAAACTTATTTTTCCCCTTTAGAGCTACCAAAAATACTCATTTCAAAAGGCAGGTAGAAAAATAAACTGTTGAAAACCAACTAAACAACACATTTTTAACAGCTTTTTTTTAATGTACCTAAGATAATTATTAGCTATGTTTTAACAGTAAGTGAAATTATACCATAATTGTATGTCTTGTTATAAGAGTAAATTTATTCCTGTTCACAGGACAAGAACAATAATCTTCATGAACAACTGTGTTAGAACAGCTAATTGATCTTTGCAACTGTAACTGTATTAAAACATACAATTTATGTTTAAGGCGTCCTAGTTTTAAAGTTATTTATTATTTTCAACAGTTTAATGAACAACAAAATTCAAAATTGCTGCTCTTTGTGTATCATAGACTACTGTTAGCTGCATCTCCTATCAGGAAATAGTATAAAAAATATAACAGTTTTGTGAAAGTTCCAAAACATCACTGCTGTTTTTAAGGTGCCTCTGTTATATCCATGTGCAATTCTAACATACAGCTTCACAGCTGAAGGAAAAGAGAGGTAAGATTAATTTATACTAGCACACTGTTATTTTAATTTTGATTTTTTTTTCAATTATTAATAGTAACAGTAATCTGAGGAAATTATTTCATATGCATTGTAGCCTACAATACTGGCAGAAGTATTCTACTAGTAAGTAAAAAATTTATTGCGGTAGTATCAGTAGGGAGGTTTTCTATCATTTCATATTTTAATGTCTTTACCCGACCCTTTCAGAGTTCAGCAAAAAGAAAATTAGTGCTAATGTTTTCAATTTAATTAGTATATTACAGGCACTGTAACTATTAGTGGGAAATGTTATATTAATGAATGTAAAAGTTAGCTGTAAATTACCTCAGAGTTATTATCAATTTCCCAAGTTACTGCTCCTTAAGATAACCCTCTCCCTATGGTCCTTCCGGTAATTTTTCTTTGCCTGATAAACATGATGATTAAACAGCACACAGTGCAAACCTTTGATACTTTTTAAATTAAATCCATGCCCAGCCTAAGGGCTATGTCTGATTTCAACTAAATGTGTCAGTTAATCAGATAAAAAATTATCAGCAACTCAAAGAAACAGCAGCCTTAGGCTTCATCAGTGCCAGAGAAAGCTGAACAAAATAAGACATACAGACAATATCACATTATGAGTAAAGGTTACTGCTAAGCATCTCACTGCACAGCACTATTCACCACCTTAATAATGTCTATCTTAAATGAAATATTGCATACAACAGCCAAAATAATAACAATGAAAAGGAAGTACTAGACCTGTGCCTGTATATGCCTATTCACATGCATTGCAAGAAAATTTGAGAGCTGCCAGTCAGAAAAATGCAGAATATCCCTAAAAATGTACTGTGTAGAACAGATCTTTGTAAGAAAATGAACTATAAATAGCTGAAGAATGGTTAAACTAGATATAATTTTTAACATGTGCTTCACAGCTTTGCCACAAGAGTTCATTTTTTATGACCAAGATATAAAATATAGTCTCTACATGAAATTGTCTTTCCAATTAACATTCTTCTTAAAGCTTGTATGAATAACTGAAAACTGTTATCCATACTTAAACTAATGTTTAAGGTTATTTGTGTCTAAATAATGATTACCATACAGTTGCAAAACTTCTAAAGCACAACATATTTGCAAGTGTGTGACTGACAATATATACCCTAGTAACAGGACTTTCAGGCTTCTACAATTATTTGAGTGGAAAACTCTTAAATATGAGTTTTGCCTTATAATTTGTGAAGCATTCTAAGATCACTGATTATAGTGATTTCAAACAGAGTATGTGATTTTTTCTAAGCTTTGATATGTCTGTCAGATGCAGCTGCAAGTAATCAAAGACAGTATGGAAATATTCCTGAGACATAAGGATATAATAACTCTATGTCAAACTGAAAACCCACTTATTTGGTAAGGCTCTGCAGACCAGCTACGAATCACATAGATCATCTTAGTGATTGCAGATCACTACACATCATCTGGGACTTTCCTGTCTTCCACACGGGGACCTCAAAACACATATATCTCATGCCTTCATTCCTTAGGAAAAAGTATTTCCAAAAACGGGTGGGAATATAATGTATAATGTGGATTTATAAAGCCCTGTGTGAACATTCTCACTGTGAATTTCAGAAGTCTACAGCGGACTTATTTCAACTTTCTTTGCAAGTAAATTACTGAATAATGGTATCTACACAAGGCAATAATGCTATGTAACTAATCTACTTTAAGAGCTAATTAGATACGTTTGTACAAATGCCCTTCATAGGACACAGACACCCTACCACCTACCTTTAAGCAAAACTGATGGCCTAACTTCAAGAGTTTTACAAATGCAATTACTGAAACACTGCACACACACACACAAACACACAAAATCTATTAATTCAGTGTAGTGGCACCTTTAGGGTCTGATTACAATCTCACAAGAAACACATTTAATTAGTATATGGTCCTCTTACTACCTGGATGTGACAAACATTCAGGAAGATGGTGCAGGCACATGTTTGTTTGCACATACACATACCACAACAAAGGAAAAAAGAAAGAGAGCAAAAGAGACAGAAATATCACACTCCAAGTCTAATATCAAACAGAAGTGTATTGAAATACTGCAGTTCAAAAGGCTAGAATTACATTCTAAACGGGAGAAATGGAAAACTAGGAAAAATCTTCCACTGTAGTCATATACCACACCCTAAATTCAAGTTTTCCTGATATACTGATTTTCCATGTAGCTGCATTTACAGAGTGAACAAGTAGTCTTAGAAATTAGAAAGCATTCATTAATGAATTAATGTTTTATATTATATATTAAGTATTTTCATAGAATACAATAAAATTACTATATCATTTTAGATTCCATACTATTTCACAAGATTTTTTTTCTGAATTATTTAATTTAGATTGATAGATTCATTTTTCCAGTTAAAAAATTTCATACTAAACCTAATAAGCATTTTGTAAAATTTAATATAATTACACATATTTATCAAAAAACATAGAATACTATGTAGAATAAAAATCAACAGACATCCACTATTGTAAAGGCAACCTAAAGAGTTTTCTCTAGAACTGCTTTTGTTTTCCTTATACCTGTTAACTGAGTAACTGTTAACTGAGGCCTACATTCCATCCACATAGGCTACAAAGTCTTGTAGCTATGAAGCAAAAGTCTCCAGCTGAATAAAAAATATATACTTTTTTTATAATTGTATTTTGTGCAGAGAATTGGTTTCAAATAAATGTCTGCTTCACCTCTGGGACTTCCAGCTCTTAAATATTCAAATAATTACAGAGCAAACTTGCCTGCAGACACTTCTTTCGGGAAATCTTATTTACAAAATTACCTCAACAAAGACGGATTACTTAATTTAATAGCCAAAATTAACATGAACGGTCAACTCCAGATTAAATAAATGACATTACACCATAACAAGATGCCAGTGAACAACTACAAAACAGTCAAGTAACCATAAATGTTTCTGTTCTGATGCTAGACTGGATATTTTAAGTGCTGGTGATTAAGAGCAGTTATATTCATCTAGAATTAGTAGTCAAACACTGTGATCAGATTTAAAAGTTAGGTTTTCAACATACCAACATACATGATCATGTAGAACTTCTTCAGAATGAAAAAAAATATAAAAAGGTATTTGTGTTACGAGGGCAGGTACTGGTCTATATTATTATGTGCAAGATCAATGTCTTGCTGAAGACAAACCACTTACCGAATCAAGAGAAAGGTCAAAAAATGTTAATTTGTATGTTTCTAGTTAAGAGAAGTTTCATGATTTAGATAACGAAACTCAGTTCACTTGCATAATCCTCTGACCTCAGGCAAAATTTCACTTTTGGGTTTCTTTATTTAAATAGTATCTTTAACAAACTGTAAGAGCCAAAAGCCAGCTTTGATAAACTAAATTCTTGAATATAGACACAAGGCCTTTTCCCCTTGCTTTGACCACATAGCCTCCATACAGACCACTTCTAGATGCTAGTGGCACGGTACTCCTCCACAAGGAAGACCAACAAAACAAGGATCCAGTGCAGCATCTACAAAACTATGAACAGACTCTACTGCTCTGGTTACCTGAGGTGCAAACCATGGTTTGGGTCGTTCAAGTCATTAACAGACTCCCACTAAGGGAAGCTACTCTAGGAAAATGTCATACAAGAATTGCCTAGTCTCATTTATTTCTATATGAGTATTGTCAAAGCAATGGTATTAAATGAAGTAGTTCAGAACACATGCTGGCAAATACTGAGGCATGTAAGTATCTTGATTCTTGCTAGCAATTCTATGAGCAAACAGTCCTTTTTGAGAAAGTAAAGCTACTGTGGGCATGATATGATACCTACTTTTCCTTTTTTAGTTCTTTTACCACATACAACAGCACAAGGGTCAGAACTATGGAAGAAAAACATGTCTTAAATGAAAATGAGCTATTTTGTCCATTAGAGCCAAATCTTCTTTTTCTCCCTTATGTTTTCTTGTAAAGAAATTAAAAAAAAAAAAATTATTTTTATTTGTCTAAAATTAACTCTCAGATATGCGAATGTGACAGTAAGGTCATGCTTATTTTTACACATTCTAAATCATGTAAGAATTTACTGTTAAATAAGTCAATTTCACTGACACTAACAAGTCTGACAAGTAGATATATTTATATACATTTAGATAAATTAATTCTCCCATATACTACATCTTTCAAAACTGCATTTCATAGTTAATGAAATCTGCGTAACGTGCACTGATATACAAATACACTCGCACCCTCACACTTTCACATATACATGCATTCTCACATTGCCAGTGAACTCTACTTACTTTAAAAGGAAAAATACTTTCAACAGGAAAATTTGCTTATATTCTTCTTTTGACTTCAACTCCAAAGAACTGTACAAACCTTTACCATTTAGAGAATATCTTTTCATAGTACTGAATGTTCAGCCTTTGAAATGTCCAGTATTTGTAGAATAGAGCTCCTGAAGTATTTGTAAATCAGACTCTCCATCAAAAATTGTCAAACTTAGCTTTTCACCAACTAGACTTGAAGAAATAACACCTGGAACATACTGTACTGAAGCAAAATATCACATTCTCTAAGAAAAATAACTTTTCACTTAAGGTTGATCAAGATAAAAAGTTATCAATGCAGTATTTGAACAAGTCATGCAAACACAATCAAAAATCTTCATTACCACTTGCCTGAAATATCGACCGCATTCAGTAATCTGAAGTACTTGAATAAAAAATATGCAGTATGACAGACATGAAAAACAAAGTTTTAACCACAGAGTCCCTTGATGAAAAAGCAGACATTTTATAGTAAATCTGCAGATTTTTAACTTAGACTCTTAAAAACAGCTAATTCACATCTACATCTATGCTGAGCCATGTCTACTAGTAACATGAACATACTTTATAACTAATTTATAATGTGAAGATGCAAAATACTTGCAATCATTCCTGAATTGTCACAAAAACTGTAACACTGAAGTACATGCAGAGTAATTAACTGATTAATAAATTCAAAATTTTTAACCGTTGACAAATTAAAAAATCCTGTGGCTTTCACTGTCTTCACAGGCTTTTTAGTTTAAAATGATACCTTCTCTCAAGTGCCAAAGTCTTTTTTTAATACAGAAGAAGTATTATAGCAAATATTATTATAGTGGCACAAGTTATTGGAATGTGAAATTACCTGATCATGAATGTATGAGAAGAAAAGCATGCTTGAGGAAGGAAGATTTACTGCATTTTATTTGGTATTGCTCTAATGGGGAACTGTAGGCCACTATGGACAAAAAAAAATTCAGCTGGCAAGAAAGGTGGATAATTTTCACCTGAAAATTTCCTGCATGAAATAATGTCACTTGTTCTGCTATATGTGCACATTTGTTGGTAAACTGTGTCCCTCTAAAAACTTCTTCAGAATTTCATATACACGTTTTCAAACTACTAAATCATTATGCTGCTATTACTCCTAGAAGCAGATAATCTTGGCATGGACTCTTAAGTACATAAAAACTCACAGAAAATCTCTAATAAATACCGCAAATTTCAATTTTTCCCAATGACAAAATGTCTTAGATAAACTCAGAAATATTCTTATTATCTGTACTGGCAATAATCAGATCTTCTGATCTTATAATCACTACTCCTTACATAAAAGCAGAACACAGGACTTTCTAAAATATTATGCTGGAGGAAAACAGTCTATTGAAAACACAAATCCAAAAGAAAAGCCTCTTTCTTTTTGTACTTGGAACAGAAACCTCATGAATCCTCCTTTAATCTTCAACAACATTTTTGTTACTTCTCCAAAAGTCAGCAGGGTTTGAAATAATTTAAAACTGTTAGGAATCTCAAGAACATAACACCAGATGTTTGTTTCATCAAACTAAGTTGGTATGGTAAGGTTTGTATTTTTCTCTTGTCTAAATAACTAGATCCAAGAAATCATATGAAAAAGAAACAGGGAATAAAACTGAATTAAATGAAGGCATACTAATGATTTTCAAATTCTTCTATAGCCTATACATACTTAAAACTATTCTGATAAAATATTCTTTAAAAACCAACCCCTCATTTTCTACATTGTTATACATTTTTTTCTAATTTTTGGAAGTGATCCTCTTCAAATTTAAGTATTGACACAATAATTATGGTTTCAAAACTACAGTGTCTTCACTGCACTTCCCATAATAAAAATTCTTTGAGGATTTAAACTTCTTGAGTGAAATAAACAGAATTCTTTGCATATTTAGTGTTATTTTATGCCACTCATTTATGACATTATTTGGTCTTATTGATGAAAATATTGCAACTTTCAATAAAGTCTTTCCCAGATTACAGAGGAGCACAAAATGCCACACTCTGATTTTCAGGTTTGATTCTCTTATAAAGTGCCTTTGTTTGGATTATTTTTCCATCACTGTGTTTGAAAAACAGACAAGGTCACCTTGCATTACTAAAATGATAGCAATGATTCCAAGTCTTAAGAGAAGCATTCCAAAACAATATCAAATTATGCTGACAAATTTAAGAAAGTTTACCTGAAGAATCAAATCTTTCTCTTCACTGAGCTACTCAGCAGGAAGAATCAAGGATTCTTCCAAATATTTTCTTGTCACAACAGAAACAAATATTTTCCTATATGATTTCAGTTCAATATACATGTGCTGAATGATCGTATTTCAGACATTTCACATTTTCAGCTTCAGCCACATAAAGTCGTATTTCTATAAAAGTTGTCCATGTCTACTTTTGCTCAGATATGGTAATTTGGCAGAACAGTAGCTTAATAATACATTCTTAAGGATAACATTCTCCCACTTACAATAGAAACACTTCTACATTAGATATTTAGAGCTTATTAATTAGAATCAATCAATAAAGGTAAGGAACTAAAAATATACCCTGAACAAATAATGCAGTATTACCCCTTAGTAAAAGTATGCTAGATGTATTGCAAGATTGCTACACTCAGTACAGCGGGTCCACATTGCCTCCAAATTCCCATTTTGTACCTTATGCTCAGAGTATACTGCAATAAACAAGTCTTTACAGAGTAGAAGGTGACTGGATTTCAGGTCCATGAGGAGAGAACAACTTATGACACAATTCTCTGGTAACAGTCCTTGAAGTCTCAAAAGCTCCCAGTCTAGTCCAAACTTTGAAACACCCTCTTAATTGCACAGCATTAAGGGTTTTCACTTTATTTTCATGAAAGAAGACTAAAATTGCCATCTCTCACAGATGGCAATATCTGGCAGAGTAGTAAGTACTCTGATGCAAGCATCAATACCAGGAAAGTATTCTCTACCTTTTCAACATCATACAATTTTTATAGGTCTTTGGACAAAATGTAGCATACTGAATGTAAGAAAAGAATCTGTGTCTTCAGCAGTGATTGAATTTATGCATGTCCATTACTGGAGGTGTATAATTCTTCAGCAACAGCACATGCCTGCCACTTCATGAGACAAACTGAGAAATGTAATTTTTTCAGAGTGGTCCAAGTGTTTGATGATGCAAACACATTCTTACTCTATAAAGAGCTTCACCAAGTGGCTTCTCTCTAAACACTTATTCAATTCTTATTCCAAGCCTTCTCTCCTTCTACAATAGCTTATGTGATCCATAAAATAAGGCACTCATTTTAATTACAAGGTGTGGGGCAATTTCCCACTGACAGACCCTCATTTTCTTTCCAGAATATTGCCTTTTAATCTCTTAATTAATTTAAAGTTGTCATTGTAACTAACAAGTATTCTGGGAATACAGCCCTGTCTGGATGTTCTAGATCAAAGTAATCTGTTGATAGCAACAGTTTTTTCTCATAAAAGAGAAGTAGACCAAAGAGTCTGAAAGATCCTAAACAGCAAAGAACCATCAATTTCAGCCTATGTACAAGACAGAGCTCAGTCAGATGAACAATGCAATCATTTTACTAGGGGAGTGCTAATGTAATTCAAGAAGTTCAGATGTTCTGGATCACTGTGCAATTCAGTCTAGACTGATTTTCCTGCTGGAGCCTTGGAACGGGGAATGAACACGGCAAGAAGGCCAGGATGCAAGACACTGGAGTGCAACATACTGCCTGTCACATCACCCTTCTGTGGATAAGCAGGAGCAGCCCTGAAAAGGGTGTGAAAACTCATTAGGACTTATAGGGAGGGAAAAAAACCCCAACCTGATTTTCAAAGAAATTTAAGGGAATCAAAATTATCAGTGCTGGAGTTCAGTTAGTACTAAAGGATTAGTACTAAAGCCCATGTTTTTGCTTCAATGTATCCAAAAATGAATTTAATCAATGGCAGATAAACTATATTGTAGTTGCCTATCACAGGAGACAAATATCACACAGCAGAGAATCAGATAAAGAAAAATGTTTCTAGCCCTTCTGTGATACAGGTGTAACTGCTGCATTCCACACAACTTAGAATGAAAAATTAATAGCAAGTCTTAGACATATGTAAAATAAACAGGCCATTTGTTAAAACAAAATTCTGATGTGTAATTCAAAATTATCACCCACTTCTGTCCTATCATTAAAAACTAGGTTTGCAGTTGTGGAACACCCTGCCAATGAATACAAAGACACCTTTCCTTAAGTGCATCTTTTTGGAAGACACACTTGTATAGAGCAGTGTTTATATATTCAAATTTAAAGCATTATTTTATTTCAAATTTCCATGTCTTGGAATGTTTTCCTTTTTTTTTTCTTTTAAACTCTACAAATGTGCCACACATATTTATCCTCTCTAAATTTTGTACTTTGAATTTTACTAATACCTCAATATTAAAAAAGAACATTCAGATGACCTTGGGTTTGGGAAGTTTTCAGATTTCCTTGATTATGGGGGGGTTTTTTTAGCATCGGGATACAAGAGATACTCCTTAATATTTTTAGTACCGGAACAAAACATTTTGAATCAAAATAAAATCACTACATCACGAATGTTAATATCACTCTGTGAAAAATAATATCGTATGACTAGAACAGACCATCCCCTTTAGGGAGAAATATAATGTTCAAGTGGATTATTCTTTTAGTAGTGTAATGGAAAGGCATTCTACCCAGTCCCAGAAGAAAAATCAAAATATGCATTTAAATGGAAATATTATGCAATGGATAGGACAAAATAAACTCCTCAGAACTGTAAAGAGCTACATATATATATACAGGAAACCATATATATGAGATTTTATTTATATATATTTATTTAATTCTATACATATATATTTATGCATATAATTTTAAATTTTAAAAGAGGTTTGTAGCTCTAGGCTTATCTTGCAAATATTGAGATGCAGTCACAACACATATTCTGGTTTTGGTCACAATTTCAAATAATATATACAACTCAGCTCTATGCAAGAAGTTGTGAGTATTCTTTTTTAATTTTCTGCACATTTTGTGCCAGACCATATTCTAAACAGCTTTTACAAAGTGATAATGTTTCACTGACAGTGTTTTGTGTACTTCACATAAAATTAAATCTCAGATAAACCTTGAGAAAAAGAAAGCAGAAAGCTAAGCAATACAGCATGTTGCTCTTTTTGACCCACAAACGATTATCAGTTATTTTAGAAGTTATGACAGTTTTCTCAAGTCCTTAAGGAGTCTGACACCATTGGTATAGCTTTTAACACTGCATTTATGTTTATATCACAATACAATAAAACAGCAGGAATAGTGTTCAAATTACTGGGGTATTGGATGGTTTATTGAAAATAACAGTATTACCATAACATTAAAAAAATTCTTTGAATGTGCTAAGTAATCACTGCTATCCATGCTGCATGTGAATTATGGGATAAATTTTGGAAGTCATCACCAATTGCAATGACTACTAGGTCTCTCTCTCTGAGGGAGGACTCTATGCATGAACAATAACCCCTAAACAAACTGAATAACTAGTAGTATGACAACACTTGAAAATTTGTTGTAAAATCAGTGCTATGCAAATTATTTGTTGTTACAATACAGATGACTTCATCATTAGAGCCAATATTTACTGTTCTTTATCAGGTACAAATAAAAAGCAGAATGTAAACAATACAACCACTCTTCTCTCCATCCTTTCCCTCCAGATTGCTACATAAACCACAGTACCAATGGCACAGTAACTAATTTATCTAACTGCATTAGTAATTTTATCATTATTTTTTTCAAAATATTAAGAGCTACACTTTCTTATCCTCAGCCTTCATTTACTCTTTGGTTAATCAAGCTTGATTCAACATCACTCAGATTTTTAAAAGATGGGAAAAGAGAGTTCATTATTTTTTAAGTGTCTTGATATTTTGTAGTACTTAATGCTAAAAATGCAAGGCTAAATAATGTTAATCCTCTCAGACAAATTTGAAACCAGATACATTCAAACTTGGGAAAACTCATTCACCATTTTTTAACCAAGAACTTCCATTGCTTTCAATGGCAAAGAACAAATCAGCAAGATTGGTAACCAGTTTGGAGAAGCACTACTACCACCACACCAGCCCCTCACACCAGAGGAACCCCAAGGTTTCAAAAAGAGAAATTTGAGCTGATTTTGTATTCAGTATCATGGGCAATCACACTATACGTACAAGCGTGGCAGCTAAAACAGTTATAATAAAAATCCATTTTCCATTAAAAGACGATTCTTATCCATAGATACTTCTACTTATTCTGCTTAAGAGACTTTTTGCAAGTGCCCTACTAGAAAGATTAAATGGGTGCTCCGGAAAATTCATCGAAGATGATTGGGCAATTATGCCCAATGCATGAAGAAACAAGCCCCAAAAGACAATTTCTAAAACTACACATAGTTAGATTTATATATAATTACATATAGTGATATGTAATCACTACATATAATTGAAAAAAAAAAAAATAGAACCAGATATTAATCCATTGTAAAAGAGTTCAGCAAACTAAGGCAAATTAAAAGTGAAGGGCCTACTGCTTTTAAATTATGCTCACTTCCAAGTTTACCCAGAATATCTATTTCAAAGCAAGTGTTCTAACTCCTAATGACCTGCCTTCGTGAAGTGTACTTGCCTGGAACAATGACAGCTAAGTAATACTTTGGAACTTCTGCTTAGACTTGAAACTCAGTCTGAATTCTACTTGAAGAGAAATCTACATAAATTGCAACGTAGACAACCACTAACTGGTATGACTGAATGTCGTTTCTTTTCCCTTTTTTTTTTTTCTTTAATCTCTGATGCAGCCTTCTCTCCTCTTGCATAGGAATGAAATAAAAAAGTACTTGAGTACTTCCAGAAAACCAGGTTTCAACAATGTAGAGGCAGAGATATCCATGACTTTTTTCATAGTTTTCCCTGCATTTTCAATAGCTTTCAATGGTATTTAATTTTATTTCTAATAAATATAATTTACAATATAGTATAAAAAATTGACTTTAAAATTTCTTGCAATTATGGAAAAGGCACTTACTCAACAAAAGCACTCAGTAAAACTCCTCCATTGTTTACTGCTTTTTTAACAGCAATTTTTAGCTATTTCTGGTCAGAAAGGGATCGTTCTGCAACCTAATCAACTGGAAGGATACAGGACACAAAACATCCCTTGGTAATTTCAATATTTGAGTCCAATACCTAAAAATCAGTCTGTAAAACAGTTGCAAACACTAGATATAATCCTCCTCTGTATCATTCTTAATGGCATTATCTGTCTATTAAAATGCAGTATTTTAAGGTATCATATTTTAATCCCAAAGACTTCCTATTCTGAACAGTTTAGTAAAGATATAATCAGAAATAGCCAATGTTCTCTATTAATGTAGGCATATTCACAGAGACTATAGACCACCTGGGAAAAAAATCATGTCTAACAAACATCTAAAAATTAGTTAGGTTTTTTATTAAGAGGGTACCTCAGCACAGCTGTTATTCAGGCATTTGGAAAGGACGTACCTTTATCTCCTGTCTCCATTATGGGGTTTTACTCAAAAAAAGCTAATTCCTCTACAAACTGACATGAAAATTAAAGGCCCCCTGTAATGCCTGATAGAAGAGCATCCTAAGCCCTGCTTTAAATACAGTGGCAAGCATGGCCAGGGATTAACACCTCAGCCCCTCTAAGAACCACTGGCACTGCTCCTTCTGTAGAGCAGGGAACAGAGTACTTTGACTCTTCTAGCAGTCTTGATGCACACAGGAAGGAATCTCCTTTTACTTTTGATTACCAGTAGACACGTTCTTAGCTTACTGTATAGTCTATGTGTGATTCACTGTCTTTCCAGTCTAATAATTAATGCATATTCTACTATAACTGATTATGCAATCAGAGATGGCCTCAGGTCATATAGTAGTAATACAAACTGTTATTAGTAAGAAATTTGAAAAAGACTTGTTATGTAAACACTTAAGAACAAATCTAAGTAGTATTCTAAAATGTGCAATTCATCACTGCACTTTTGCCTCCCACCTCCAGCAGGCTACCTCAGCTATCAACACTACCTTAAAACACTGGATGCAAAGATGATAAAACACAGTAACTTCACTTATAAGCAATCTTGCTTCATTTCATATTAGGGACGAGAACACAAAGCTAATATGGAGAAGAAGGTGATGTTATCATTTTATGATTCCATGATTATCATTATTACTTGGTGAGAGTAACACAGTAGCACTTCAAGGCTAAAATGCACCTAAGATTTTCCAACACAATAATTTTTCATTAGAAATGCCAGTGCATTAAAGCTTAAGTGTTTTATAAGAAGCAATTGGTTTGGGCCAGTTTCCAGTTAATACAGGAGTTTTCTTCCCAGGTTGCTGTCAGCTTTCTTAACAGGCTCCACCAGAGTCTGCATTTGTGTGGTCCAAGCTCTTAATACAGTTCCCCAGGCAAACTGTTGTGAACCTAGGAACAGACTTTCCCTATGCGTATGGTCCCAAACTGACAGCGTGGTTCAACCATGTCCAGCCAGAAGACAGGATCCAGAAAGAGCAGCACGAAACACCCAAAGCCATTTTCTTAGAAGAATCACCTGTTCAAGTTCAGGAAGACAGAAAAATATTCCAATTTTCTGCTTTCCTTTGTCTCACAGGAAATTTCAGTAGCTAATTTTCCTCTCTTGTCACCAAAAATCTTTGGAAATCTTTTTCCTATGTAATGGAGATTCCGCGTTTCAGTCAGTTAACTGCAAACCAGCTTCACAACAAAACACTAGTACGACACTTTCTACAGAAATGCTTGGCCAAAACCTGAAAACTTCATTAGGGTTTTACATTAAAAAAGACGTTTGAGATGATCTGCTATCACGCAAGTATTCCAGGCAAATCTGATCCAACTTTTCCATTTTAAACAGGCTTGATGCTTCTGAAACAAAATACAATGCTATTTATACCAGAAACAAGACAAGTATGAACCAGGTACTAAGACACCACATCCATGTAAAGTCTAACTTACCCTAAACCCAGGTAAAGCTGTAAGTGGAAAGCCTTCAGGAAATGCCAATATATGGAAGCAACACTGCCCCAATCTGGGTTGACAAGACCACACTTTAGTGGATATTACTACAAGGTAGAGAGAATTTGTGTAGCAGAAAGAAAGGACAGCTTGAGGATCTTCCTTGAGGAAGAAATGTAGAAGAAGGATTTTCAGAAGGAGATTGGAAGTAACAGAAAGACAGATGATAATGTGCCAAAGACATGGTAAAAGAGTAAACCAAAATTATCAACACAGAAATAGCAAAATCAAAAGACAA
Organism: Coloeus monedula; assembly: GCF_965178545.1. Taxonomy (NCBI): domain Eukaryota; kingdom Metazoa; phylum Chordata; class Aves; order Passeriformes; family Corvidae; genus Coloeus; species Coloeus monedula. Next base: position 34,750,695 of record NC_138786.1, on the reverse strand, counting down.
ATATATAGCAAAGTAAAACTTCCAGAAAATTTTTCTGTAAAGGAGCAACAATTTAAAAATTACAGAAAAAAACCACCTTCCAGCAAATCTTAACATAAAAAAATTTACAAAAGTCTCCAAACACATAATGTTATCCTAAAATCTGCTCCATCTTGCTTTATTTTATTAGCTTGCATAAAATGGAAATATATTTTCAATCTTCTGAAGTTCTGACATCTCATATTGTCAACAGGGCTGTAGCACCAGTTTGCTTGCAGAGTGGCAGCCATTATGCCCCCTTAAAATCTGAAAGCAAATGTGTGTCTAAATAGGGGGTAGAGGAGTATTTATTTTTATTTCTTCCAATTGGGTGAAAGTGAGGCTTTTCTCCAGGAAGATGTGTCCTTAGTCACCATGAGAGTACCAGAAAGGGTACCTGAACACAAAGGTATGGTGAAGAAGGGAGACAGGTTGGCAGCTTCAAAATGTTTTAAAGAATAAGAAAAAAAATACAGCTTGTTCAGGTGATACCAGAAGATTAAATGCAGGCAAATGTTTAACAATGGAGAGAGAATGTAAGGAGAGGCACTTCAAAGTAGAAACAGAGAAAATTATGCAGAAAAAAAAGTATCAGGAAAAGTTGTAGACCAGAAAAGACCAAGAAGAAAAATCAGGAACCCTGCCAAGAGAGAAAACTGTTAACTAAATTGATCTTGAACCTATTCCAAAGGCACAGAAGAATGGATGATGTAGAGTCATTAATGAAGAACAAGAAGAGATACATGTTCATCTTTTACCCCTGCTCTTCCAAATTCCAATAGCCTCCAAAGTATGCTTGACTTTTTTAAACTCCAACATTTCTCACAGTTCTTCTATTCCCATCCCAGCCACAAGCAAAAAATATTGAAACAAATAAATCCAAGAAAACGCAAAAAATTCAAACTTACACATTTAATCTTAATCACTGTTCCTCTGGTCAGCTTTTTCCTTTTTTTTTTTTTTTAAGTGACATTTTAAAAATACCAAACATTAGTTCAGCGTCACAGTACAATCCCAACAATATTTTGAGGTGTATTATTTCTGTATGTGCTGTTTTAATAGGAAATGGATAGCAAGAAAGATAAAATCACTTAGGTAGAGCATCAAAGATCCCTTTCGTACCTTCTCTGCCTAAAGCTATCTGCATTTTCTTTACAATTCAGATTCTCAATCTTTAAAAGCGTGTACCAAAGCAAGCTGAATACTTTCTGGCACTGTCAGTATGTGGCTGCATCACAGAGAAGAGAATGCCTGTCTTCCTTTATCATCCCTCCTCACTCATTCCTCAACTGCAGGCTGATTGTTATGGCATTCTCCAAGATTAAGAATAACCTGATTATTTAGTTAGAAGACAATGTTGCATGAATCAGAATTTCCCAAATTGTGTGTTGCCTAAACTGAAAAGAGCTTCTCCATAATGGGTTATTGTTGAAAGGTATATGCATTAATTTTATCTTGTGGGTTCTTAGCCGTATGCCCCTTCTCTAATTCAGGTGCTACAATTATTTACTATGGGGTTGCTTTTTTTAATACAGAAATTGAAGTTTCAGAGGACTGAGGTGTCTAAAATTGCAAATAGTAGATATCATGACCTGTGCCCTTGGTAGAAGTGACTATGGACTGCAGTGAAAAGATAAGAGGAAAAGGGAAACATCTGTTTAAAAGGAGCAGAAGTATTTTGTTAACCAAAGGATCTACCAACCAAGTCACAGTCTCTGAGTCTAGACCCACACAAACTGAGTAACACAAAAAAACAGTTTAAAGAGAAAACTAAAACAGCCGGATAGGGACAAGGATATTAGAAATGGTAGAAGTTCAGAGGCATTCACATTTATTAAGGTTTCAGTCCCCTTCCAGTTCTCAGAGCAGACATTTGCAAAATTGAGCTTTCTTACCCATTTCAAAGTAAGTGCGGTCTTCCCACAAATACTTTTGTCTCATTTAGTGGAAGCAAAATATTTATATTAGTCTTTCAACCTGAATTGTTATTTTATTGACAAATACCATTTTTTTCCAAAGAGAAGTGTTCATGGTCTCGGGTGTTTTAAACCAGTGCCTTCTGTTTACACTGCATACTATCACACTGTTCTCCTGTAGTTGCATGCTTGGAAGGAAGAGGTCAAGGATGATCCCAATCTCATTTCAATCAAGTGTTAAAATAACATGAGACTTGCAAGTGTGGCCTCAGTCAAGAGTTCTGAACAAGATACAATCAATAAATTAAACTGAATGTACTTCACATGTTTTAAAGTCCGTAAGAACAACAGTGCAACATCCTGTCAAACAGACCAACCACTGAAACATAAACAGTGACCAAAGAGAAGAATGAGTCTTACATTTCACTGGAATAAGAAGTTAGGCTTTACAGATGACCCTTGCCTCATACAGATACAATTGCTCAACGAAAGAAGTGAAAACTTGTATTCTAATTCAGTGTGGAGAGAACCTTTTCTGTATAAAGAAGAAACAAAAATCTTGAGGAGAAAACTAAACCTGGATGGATTCTACGAGTTGTCAGTGTGAAGAGAAAACTGCAAATGATAATACTTTCCACCAAAAAGGAATGAAGACAACTTAAAACCTAATGATCAGCTTCGAGGAAAACTTCCATGTAAGAAGGTCCCAGTTCTTCAATAGAAGTTTCTAAGTATCTTTTAAAAACAAAAATGCAACCAAAGGCATAATATATGTATAAAAACTGAAAACATGACTGCTATCATGATTATCAGAAAACTGCAAGTTCAATGAATGAGAGAATGCAGAACAGGATGAGAAGAAACTTTCCTATGCAATCTTAAATCACTTAAATACAATTTACTCATTTCTTCAGTTAAGGTATTTTACAAACAGGTTGTAATTGTGCTATCCTCTTAGCATATCATGTAGCTCACAGAGTCCTAAATGGAGCAGGGAAAAAATTTTGACAGACTTTAGAAGTGAGGGAAAGGAAACTTCCCAGAAATTAGGAGCAGAACAATGCTTGCCACAATGCATGCCAGTCCACTGACTGAAAACAAGCCTGGAAGCAAGGAAGCTTCTGCTTTTGAGTTTCTTATATATTTAAGTATTTTATTATTATTTTTCACATGCTATATTGCTTTGATCAAATATAAAAGTCTAATACCAGAAAGACTTCTTACTGACTCATGCTTAAGTCTGAAGTAGGTTAACTACTAATATAGAAAAGATAAATAACAGCAGGCTACTCTAATATAGACTGCTAACATGCAGTACATGACACTATCTACAGCACTGGCTAATGCACGCTTTAAGACTGGAGAGTGCATATTTCAAAATACTGAACTATATTACTTTACATTTCTACTGCAGCAATGGCCAAGGAACGAGTAGTTCCTATTCTGTACTGCACTACACCCATATTATATAATGTGACAAACCTTCTCTTCAGTTTGTATTTCTCAGGAATATTCTCCCAGCCAAAATTCTGACAGCCTAGCAAAATAATTACTGAGAACATGAATATTCCAAGGCTGGAATGACACAGATATAACCATATTAGGAGCAAATGATAATAAAACAACACTGAGAATATCCACCAACTGACGGAGCAGCAACTATGAGGAGAAAGAAGAAACGAATAGACTGAACAAAACTTCCCAGTGGAACACCCAATCATCTTATGAATGCAAAAATTTAGCCCATGAAACCGTTTCCTATTGATGAAATAGTCATACGCTACCAATTATATGTGGCACTCCCTCATTTTATGTTGGAGAAGTTGTTGCATAGGTTTCCAGCTTCCTCATCTGCCAGGACCAAAGTGTGTGTGTGTGTGTGTGTGTGTGCATATTTGTTATAAATCTTTTTATTGTCACTTCAAAAATGGAAAAAAAATTTACCGTTGCAGAATCAAGAAGTAAAAAATTATGAAACATCACACACCCATGAGACATTTTTGTTTAATTTCCTCCCAGCAGGTTTCAACATACAATCTTTAATACAGTATGATTAAAATCTGATTTTCCAGCTTATTTGAAGTAGAAGATATACAAAGGAGAGCAGGAAATTCTGCATTTGCCACTTTCAGATTCTCAGCTGCCTGAATATGCAACTCATACAACAAATTTAATATTATATATACTCAAACAGTTTTCTGGAGGGACTAACTTTTAAAAGAGTGTCAAGAGTGACCATATGACACAAAATTGGATGCTCTGGAAAAACAGCATGGGTCACGAAGCTCTCAAAACAACTAAAATAGATGTGGGGAGAAGTAGATTTTTTTCTATTTTTTCCAATTTCAAATAAGCCCTCTCCTCTCTTTGTGCAGTTACAAAAACCAGTATCACTAAAATTCAAAGAAATATTTTCAAGCATTTATTATATGTTTTATCACTTTTTCTTAGGTGATGAAACTGTGTATTTTCAAGCTCATGAGATAAGCATTCAGGAAAATACACAAAGTATTGACAATTGGAAAGTTTTATACTATAAAACTTAATTGCCAAAGCCCTCCTGTTCCACAAAAGTTAGTTAACGCAATAGCATCTTTCCATTTTGAGAAACAGGGTACTTGATGTCAAGATATTAAAACCATCTCAGAACTAATAGCACAGATTTAGTATTAAAAAGAAGATCTAAGTCTCAGGGTAAATCTTCCTTTGAAAGCATTTATTGATCTTTCCTTCACAGCACTGTTCACCATTTCTGTAAAGCAATACATTTGAGAATGGTGATGTAAGCAATGAATAAGTCACAATGACAAGTGGGTAATAAATAATGACTGACAGAGTTTCAGAGAACACAGGACTGGTCTCCAAAGGATAAGGCTAATCCTGAAGGTGGCCAAAAGGGTTGCTATAGCACAAAACCACCCAAATTACTGGAAATCTGTAATGGTCTAAAGAGAGTTAAGGCATGTGAAAGAAAAAAAAATACTGGACAAACTGTAGCAGAATGAAACACGACTATATGAACAAGAAAGTTTAATAAATTAATCCCAGTAATTATAAATCATCAGTAACTAGCTTTGTAAAATCACAAACATTGTAATTTAAACTCAGGTTCTACAAAATATTATATATCTATACAGATTAATCCTGATACATTGGCTAGGGAACAAAGAAGTTGGAAAAAGCCAAGACAACAAAGCCAGTTAGTTTACTCTACCTGCTGGATGACATATTCTGTAATAAACTGTGCCGTCATGAAATACAATGGTATCACTGTTCTAGATACCAAAAGTACACTACAAAGAAAAAAAAAGGCCAGAATCCATCTACTTATCAAGTCACTGTATAAAAAAACCCAACTGAACAAAAGAAAAAAAAAGGGGAGTTGTAGATAATATACAACACAGCAAAGCAAAATGCCTAAGGAATGTAGAACAAACAGCTCTGTAAGACAGTATTTCAAAGGATAAGTGTTAATTTCTTTTCAGTCCCTAACTCCTTGGTATCTACTGGCACTTCACAGTAATTTTATCTGTATTTCTGAAGGATATTATCTGTATTTCTGGTAGCTACAAAAACAGACCATCAAGTAACCAAGTAAAGCCTAAATACTAATGTCTTCCTTTAAAAATATTATGTCATCTAAGATTCTCTCTCATATGATCAAGTTCGAGAGAAAAAAAGAATGTCTTAAAAGTAAAATTTAAAAAAGTCTTTAAAAAATACCCTAAAAAAAGGAAGTCTTAAAACTTAAATATAACCATAAAGGCATAATAATAAGACCTAGGGTCATTAAAAAGAGTCTCATAAATGTCTCCAGCAAGGAAAGTCAATATTTCTTTTGCTATGTCAAATAATATTCTATTTTAGATTGAAGCAGTTGTTTTTCCTCATGTAACTAGTGTTATTGTGTAAGCAACTGTTAACCAAGTAAATTGGAATATATATTTATAATTTTATGTATAAAATATATACCCAACATTCAGTTTTCACATTTTTTTGCTATTTTAGAGTTAAAGAAATACTAAAAATGAAAATTAAGACAATCATCAGAAATATTCTTAACTACTCTGCATCACCTTAGATTTTGTGAAAGAACATTTGAAATTAATTTAATGATCTTTTCAAGCAAGTTATTTGAAAACAACTACTTTCAACTATAGATTTTCCTTAAACACATACTCTCTTTCATAAAAGATTTCAGACACAGATCACATAATCCAACTAAATGAAAAGAAGCTTCGTACTTCAGGGAGAGGTAATGATTATAGAATGGGGTAAAGTCATTGACATTTTAAGTAAAAACATAAAAGTAGGTGGACTAAACATGGTATTTCCTATGAGCATCTGCAGTAGCTGCTCTGTTACTTCTTTGCCCAGTTTTGCTAAGTTATGCCAGTTCTCAGTAGACAGAAAAGCTGAAATTCATTGCCTCCAATATTGTAATCTATATTCATCACTATTTTAATTATGCTGAATCTTAACTGGCAAGTGTAATTGCAACAAAATACACCTTATTCATTTTTTCAAATGAACAACATCTTATCTATCTCAAAGGTTACAGTTTAAAATTAAAACCTTCTATCACTGCTAACCAGATCACACTTGCAACAAATCACAAAATTATTTTTTAATTAAAATATTATTTTAATGAAGAATTCATTTTCTAAGCAAAATTCCCACTGATCTGTAAGACACATTTATTTTAAAAGAGTAAACTGTGATGAAGTTCCATTAAAAATATTAAAATGTTCTCCAAAGTACCTATTTACTTTAAAGTAGAAATTTATACCACCTTTTTTTTCCTAATACTCATTACTACCCTTCCTTCATGAAGTAAACTTTAAAGATCACTTTAAAAATTATAACAATCCATGGTTTGGCTATACTGTGTAAAAAAAAAAAAAAAAAAACCAACCTTGTTTTACCATAAGAACCCTCTGATGAATCAAGAGGCTCATTAAAAAAAATTACTTCCACCCTGCCCCAATATTTAAGACTAACAATAATTATGCAACTGGTGCAAGAATTAAGCTTGATTTAAATTTTCTGTTAAATTTAGAGTGAAAGAAAGTAATTTTAACCAAATTATCTTTATTGTAAAATTATTTGACCACATTACTTTTCTGCCCGTAGAATAATAGCTGCTTTACCCAAATAACACGGGTGAGCTTTCTACTTCTGTCATTCCATTTTATTACTGGATACAATATAGTAAATATTAAATATGTGGTATTTTCTGGATTAGTCAATGCACATTACACCATAATAGTTGCCTCCTCCAGTAACATTTCAGTATAAAAAAATCTCATGGTAAAAAGTTGACATATGACTAGAGGATAGTGATTACCCATAAAATAGAAAAAAATTAAAGCTTCTACACAGTGAACTTCTGAAGGATCTCACCTCCTAATTTAATATTAAACTAGTCCTCCTCACCATTTATTACCATATCTCAAATATTGCAAGTGGTTTGTGATGTATTATTTACTCCACCAAAATTCTTATCACTTGTTATGCAGAAAGAAATGGTCTTCAAAAGCAGAAAGCTGGTGCATTTATCCATCTACTGTTCCAAAGGAACTAAGGCACATGGTCAGTCACGTGCTTTACACAAATCATTAGAGATACAGGAATGTTTTGAATAGCCATCTATGGTTACATCATTAACTATAATTTACTGCAATGACTGATGAATTTCATCTCATGGAAGTGCATTAAGAGTGTGTTCTACATGTACATTAACACTCCCCATCATAAAGTAAGCCATTTAACTTTTCACAGGGTGACTTTTATGATGCTGTTACAGAAGCAACTAATTGTAGTTTAAGCATTTATTTTTTAAAAGGTCATTCTTTTTTATTGTAGTTTATAATATTTAAATGGCAGCTCATGAGTGTGAATGTGCACATATGTGAATGCAGGGAACATGTGTGTTCAATACTGAACCTGTCCAACAAGTTCTGTAGAAAACACAGACTAAAGAGTTATTTGCATATTAAGCTACAATGAGTTAAATGAGAAATCTAAATTGTAAATGAGTTTTGGAGACAAATCAATGCTAATGAATAACAATTACTTCAGTCGCTGTGTGAATTAAAATAACATCATTAATAAAGCTTAGGTGCTCTGCTGGCAAGCATGTCTTCAGTCCCTGGCAGATCATGTAAGATCTAAATTAGGAGAAGCAGCAAGCACAAAGGAAGTAAGTTTAAAATTATTTTGTTTTGAAGCTCCACTTCAAACAAAAGCTTCAGTAAAGCCTAGAAAACTCAGAAAATCCCATCCAGTCATTTTAACAACTGCCTTGAATGAATGCCTGATAAAACTTTAGATTTGCACTACATAATGACATGAGATCTTATAAACCTAAAGGATGACTCAGAACAGCCTCTTTTGTTCCCTTTCTTGCATATGAAACAGTCAGGGAAAAATCAAAATCTTTCCTTAAGAAAAAAGGGGCTTTTCTTTGAGCTAAAAATAAGTCTAAACATCCTGTTCTTCACCTAAAGGCTCAAAAGCAGCTGCAGGTAGTAACCATGTAGCGAGAAACTACAGAGGGCACTGTTGTATCAGTTTTTAACAGTTACAATGGTGATAGGGCCCAAGTACGGAAGATTGTCAGGAAAATAAATAACTGACTAAAGAAAGAATCCAGAGTTAGGAGAGCATGCAAATGCACTAAACCTAAAACAATAATAAGGCAAAAACATTGAAGCTGTACTTCTGAAGGAAAATGGACTGAAAGAAAAGTTCATGTAACAGACTGTCAGGCTGATAGGAATACTGCAGTGCACACATTTGGCATTTTCCTTTGTAGTGTTTCTGTGGAAAAGGTAACTAACCATAGTGCTGCCTTATCCTTTGCAAACAGCCACCTATTACTGGAATCCCACTCATAATCAATATGAAAATGAGTGATGAGTGTTATGGAATTCTTCCACAGGCAGAATTTATCAACAGAAAGAATATCTTCACACTATACAGTCCTTTCAGTGTAAAAGGCCAGTTCCGTTTTATTCCTTTTCATGACACTTACAAATCAATCATTTCTATTTTGAAAGCAGTAACACTGGTATAACATAAACCAAATTAAATCCCACCCTTTCCAGAACAACTACCTTTAAATACAATGCTCAAAACCAGCAAGTGTCCAGCTGAAAATAATGTAACATTGAAATTGCTGTATATTTGACATTCATATGAAAGGGGAAAGTATGTTAAATAAGTCAGCGTAAATACCTCAGTAAATCTATGCAAAATGATTTTTACACAACAAATGGGCTTCAGAGATACAAGTATTTATGAAAATAAATTTGATAAATGTTTTACTGTTAATTTATATAGAAATTTGCCTGTCTTTGATCTTATTTTATTAGAAATAACCCCAATTACATTTTTTAAGCACTAACACATTTTGAAATGTGTTTTAGCACTTCCTAATGAGAATTACAAACAATATAAAACAGCCAGCTACCTAAGTACAGAATAATTAATGGGTTTTGTATTTTTAATTTTTATATTATAAAAGCATTAAGATGCCAACTAAGAAACAGAAGTACTGAAGTAAGATATGGATAGTATCAAACATTTAATGAAACTTTAGAGAAGAAAGGTGTTACTTTTTTTCCACATTGTGGTAGCCAAACCCACAAGCAGCGTACTTTGCAGTACCACAGCAAAAAAACCCAGGACTTTTATGAACACTGACTCAAACTCACATTTAAAGAGTACTACATGGAAGGTAATCTGAAATTACATTAGGCAACGATTTCATAATAAACCAAAGAATAAATGTTAACAGAAAAGATGCTCAAGCAAATGAAACATACCAGAAAATTGTCTAAAGCTATGTGAATGAATGAACAAAACAAACAAAATCAAAACCACAGACGGTGCCTGTGGATACTCATTCACATCCACATCCATAAGAACTGTGATGGTAACTGTGAAAGAATTGTGTCTCTAAGCATGCAAAGACAGATGTACTACGTGAAAGGAAACTGCCACAGAAAATGAAAATCTAATTTTTTTAGAAATTGCAAAACCAGACAACACAAATATATTGACTAAGCAAGACCCCAGTTTCCTGCCAGACACTGAAACCTAGAATTCCTAAGTGATTTAAGAATTTTTTTCAAGGAACTTACTAATAAAAGATAAATTAAAACAAAAACTAATGTTCATGTCAGAAATGGGTTTCATCCACGTTTTGCCACTTCCGCCTTCCAAATAGACCCTGTATGTGCAATGCTAAGTGGAAAAATATGCTAAATTTTAAATTCATATATATTGTCTTTAGCCTAATTCTGTTCCTAAACCAGAATTATTTTAAAATTGCTTAATGTTCTACCAGTCTAGTAATCTCTTCATTAGCATTGTTTCTAGCAGTCTAGACTAAAACAAAGTTTCATCTTATTGTTTCCAGCTGTTGATAAAAATTTTACTAGTATTACTTTTATACACTTTTTTAATTGTATATGATTGCAGGCAGACAGGCAATTTGCATACATGTAAAAAAACCTAACAGTCTGTTAGATACACAGTATTGATAAAAAAATGCATAAATGTATATTAACCTATTGTATATACTCTATGACACTAGGCTAAAACAGGTGAAGTTCTCAAGCTATAAAACATATTTGTTCCATGTAAAACTTAACTGCATTTGAAGGCAGAAATTTGCAGTGCATTCCTAGAGACATGCAATTGGATCCAAAATGGAGCTGCTTCGGAGACTGTTGCATCTATGCACACCACTTAAATACAATTCAAATGATGAAAAAAGTTTTGATAATGTTTACAAAATTGACTTAAACATCTTAATTCATTTCTCCATTTAACTACAATAATGACTGCCAAAATGTTACTAGATAACTCTCTAAATATTCAAGATATTTAACGAGATATTTAAGGTTCCTTTCTGCCTATGCAATAGAACACATTAAAACCAATTTTACTACCGTAATTTATTCAAAGCTTGATTATGAGCAATAGCTACAAGAAGAGATACAGCATTGTTGATTCATATACAAGCATTTCACTTAACTGCATTGGATAATAGCTGTGCTCCTAAAGGAGTATAAAAGCAAAGTGATTAGAAGTCATTACTGTTAATTAGCATTCACTTTACAGTTATAGGGATGAACCTTTTCTGTGCTGAAAAAATGGAAAGCTTTTATCTGAAAGTCCATCAAACCTGGTCAAGGTAAAATAAATAAAATGTCAGTGACAAGTAAGTTGAATTCAAAACAACAATAACAGAAAAGGCAAAACAAAATCTAAGGATGTATCATCATCCAATTAGTGAGATTCGGTTTTTAAACAGGAAAAGGTCTGAAGGGAATGAGTAAAACTGGAAACTCATACTTCACATTCTGCAATCTCACTGATAAAAGGAGGAAATGTGTGTTTATCAAACTTGCTGCGAGTGCACGGTTCATTTGGCGTCCTGTAAACAATGCCTGGCTGCCCATTCCCAAATGTATGTGAGAATCTTGCAACGCAGAACATCATATTCAGCAGGCAAGGTCACACTAGAGATGCCCTGGAAATGGGAAATTAGGAAAACCTGGCAATCAGAGGTTTCAAGCTGACCAGAACAAGCCCTCAGGGTTGCTTACCATCTTTCACCACCAGCCTGACTGTCTCTGCTTATTCAATATTAACACAGGACAGGGAGTAAGTGAAAACAATTCCACGCACCTAACAGGGAGAAATAAGTGACTTTTTTGTTTACATAAAGCTCAACATTTCTCACAGTAAGAAACTACCTCAAAGATATTGCTGAAGATCCCCTTCTGAAAAGAAAAAAAAACAAAAACCAAATGAAAAAACACCCTGACCCTGCCTGAACAGTTCAGATGAGACACACAGAACTCCAGGCATCCTGTTGATTAAAAAATTTCCTTGTTCCCATCTAATTTTGAAATTCATACAAAACCCATCCCCCAAAAACTCAACAAACCCTGTGTTTTGAATGAAACAACATATATAATTAATTTTACACTGCTTAAAACACTGCCAACTATGCAATTACTTCTTACCCTCTTCCCTTCATTCACACTTTTATTCACTGCTAATGACAATGGTCATCCCCTAGGTGAAGAAAGCTATGGAATACCAATCCAGAATTAATTAAAAGCAAAAACAACAAGTTGATTAAAAATGTAATCATTTAACACGATGAGGGCAAAGGGACAATCCAAATCCTTGCAGATAAAAATTTACTCATTATAAAAGGTGGAGGAACTAAGCATATGAAAAAACACAGCAAATATCTTCTCTCTTAAAAAAAAAATCTTATTTTATCAAAAAGCACAGTTATTTATTTCTTGTCAGTGTAGGCAACCATTTCATACAATTTCTAAAAGTTCCCATTTAACTTCCACATCTAAAAACAAAAGGAGCTGTGCTAGGAGATATGCTCTCCAAATGTTCATCAAATCTACATGACGAGTAAAGGACCCAGTCAATAACTTCCATTTCCCTCTTCCGGTTTCCCTCAACTGGGCATTGAAGATTTTTTACAATTTTTTTTCAATACTCATGGTGTAATTTCACTTGCCATATAAAAATTCTGTATTTCAACTGTTGAATTACATATAAAGGTAATCTATTAATATATCAAGGGCATGGTATTCTTGATTTGCAATAATCACAATGTAGGCAGAAAAATTATGGAGGAGTGATTATTTTGGAAATTCAGTATAAAGAAAAATATCTCTTGCTATAATTTAATCTTTCTCCAAAATGTTGAGAAATACAACTCTGAGAAATTAATCTATATATCTACAGATAATTCAAATCATAATATGGAAAATACCAGATTTTCTTCAATGAAAACATGTGAAATTACTACAACAAAATTCTTTTGCACACTTCTGAACTCTCTGAATCCCCTGTGAGACAGGGAAGCTACCTACCTTGTCTGAACTCACAAACTACAAAAGTAATTTGGTGAAGAGCATGCTGAGGACCTCAGATTACAGATTCTTCAAGTACATCAGGATTCTAAAACTAATAATTATTTGGCTACTTTAAGATTCCTAAGAAATTCTGCAAACCTTATTTGTATGAGTTAAGAGTACACTACTAGTCTTTATCATGTACATGCTACAACTGAAGCCACGTACACCAGACATCTAAAAACCAAGTGATTATTCCTATATACTTTACAGTTTCTTTTACACGCATCTTGTAACAGCAGACAATGAAGCAATGTTGTGATAGAATACTACTTTACATTTATTCATGTATTTTTTGTGGTAGGAACACCTAAACCTTTGTCTGTACAAAAGCCACAGAAAGTCAGCAATCACATTGAATCTGAGAACTCTTTTCACCCGTTGGCCACAGCAGCTGAATTCTGGAGAAGGGTGAAAGACTGTTTCCTTAGCATGGAAGACTATTAGCAATATCAAGCAACTGAAAGCTTTATGTTCCTTGAGGGAATTAATCCCTATCTGAAGGCCACAGAATAACATTATATTTCACCCTTTCATCTCAAACACTGAAGAACTGTTTTCTGAAGAAATCTTAGGGTGTTTCACTGAATATCAATAGGACCTAAGTTACTTCTATTCCACCTGAACCCACACAGCTCAACTACTTTGTCTAAGATAAAATATCTTATGTAACAGTTAAAATGGCATTGTTACTGCAATTTTAACACTCAGACAGGGATACTTTCTGTCTTCAGTGACCTTCAGACTGGGACCATTTAAAAAATCATGACCCTGTTTTAAAAAAGTAATTACTAAATACAGGAATCACACTGTATTATTAAGCTCTTTATTTCTGTAATGAAAAAAATGTTACTTATTCTTAGTGACTGACTGTTATAACATCCCTGTTCCAGAATGCAATGATATTTTAGAAAAGAAATCATCTTTCTCTCCCTTCCACATTACTGATAAAATAAAACAGTGCCATAAGCAAAGGCTATTATTCAAATGTTTCACACAACCAATATATCCAACATTAATATTTATTTTTCAGCTGATGATCAATGGATGATTTCATAATTAATATTTCTTCAGTCCTGAGAGCCAATATATAAATTTATTTCAAGTGAACTCCATTTTTTTGAAAGCTTGCCAGTTCTAAATCCACGAAGGGTGCAACAAAAAGGACTCTGACAGAAACGACAAGTTGAAACTGAAAATCCACTAAAAATCCATTTGCATGATTTACAGTAAACATGAGGAAATATAAAAAAAACTACACAAAGAATCAATTTTTTAAATAGTAATTTTTAAAAAATCAAGTAATTAAGCATGTCATTGAAAAATATGAAAAAAAAAACCTAGAAGAAAAACATTTTTACCTAGTTCAAGAATTCTGCAAGTTACTTCAGCAATGGAAACTTACCAATCAAAGGCAAAGACTTATGGAGTAGAGGAGATAAGGCAAGAAATTTGAAAGAGGACAGAACTGTCTACTGAAAATAAAGTACCTTGCATTGATCTGTTTAGTCTGGAAGCTGCGACAACCACTGCCCTGAACAAAAGTTTAGCCATAGTTCCATGAGATACAGAAAACAATCCAACATTCAACCCATCTAATACCACTTCGGTATGTGCTTGCATAAAACATCAATGTATTATTTGAACAAGATCATAATTACATTGAAAAAGGGAGAAAACAGTCAAATACTGCCTAAATTGAGATGTTGTAGGAAAGTTTCACAAAAATGCCTTTATGCTCCAGTCTTTCCTGCCACTAGAGGAAAAGAAATACAGTTTCCCACCACATTTCAAAGACAGCACCATTATAAAAACCCTGAAAGATAATTCAGGTAACTAAGAAACTCTAGTGCTTACAGGCTTGGCTAGGAAAATTTCCAATAGGGACAGGAACAAACAAGGATATCAGTATTCCCTATTCAGTAACATTGAGAGGAGATTAAATTATTCTTTAGAGTTCAGGATTTACACGTCTCTTGAAGTAAATATTCTACTACCAGGTGAACACTGCATAGTAAGATACATTTAGACATCATATAAGTACTCTGATATGTTTCACAATATATACTGAATACAGATCCTAAAACATGGCATTAGGCAACTAGAAAATAGATATAAATTTCCTTTATACCTATCAATCACCTGGGTTTGTGACAATAAAATTAATAGGTTTACAGTCATTGACAGTCAGCACCACTCACTGAGTCACATGAACTAGAAGAGGACTGTTGTCCTGGGTTTTCCAGAACTACGAGGGAATATTTCATTTTTTAGAAATCTTGTTCTCAAAATACTGTTTTTAAAAACATTGTATACGTCCAAATTCATACAGTTCTTTTAAGAAGTATTTTGTTTTAATTTTTTACTAAATAAGTACTTGCAATAGAAGCATTCTTTTACAAGGTAAAGTAAGGTACACCGTGTAATTTTGATTTGGACACACCTTTCCTGTAGTCTTGGCCCCAAACCATTTGACAGAAAAAAAGAGCTATGTTATTTGACCAGTGTTTTAAAATTACAATCACTCAAAGATGGTTTTGACAAGGCTTCCACACAATTCATCCCCTCCCTTCAGGAGAAGGCAAATGGACTTCTCTATTTAAAACTATTAACATCTGAGGAAAAAAGCTCCTAAAGCAAAATCCTCAGTGATTAAGACTTAAATAGTAAAGCTACTAAACAGCAGTTATTAAAAAATGTGAAAAAATAAAACCAGGAAGCTTTCAAAGTTACTGCTAACACACAGAAGAAAAATGTTAGTTCTCTTCTTAAAACTAAAATACCACAGTTGCTGTAGTTTATTTCCCCTCATAATTTTGCAATTATTCATCAAAATACACAAGACATTTACTGAAACTTTTGTATCAGAATTTCATATCTAGGTTTGACTGTAAAGACATCGTTGTACAAAGTCTAACATAAATGCAGTATATTGTTAATATTTATGTCTTAAGATATCATATAGTGGAATTAATATTTCTATACAGGAAAGAAATAGTTATTTAATTCCAGACAACATGATAACATCTCTTTCAGCTAGAGTTATAATTACCACATACAAACTTCCAAAGCAGAAGCTGTCAAGATTTAACACTAGCATTAATTTATGTAAGGGATCCATTCCTCCAAAGACAGCAAGAATCATAAAGGAAGTATCATCTTAATTGCCACTAATTTGCCCATTTTTAATTAAATTGATCAGTAATTTATTACCTTACCCAGCAGCAGAAAGCTGTTAGTATGCAGCTTTAAGAGACAGCAGATATCAGTCCTTCTAATTTCTAATACTATCATGGTTCAAAAATAATTTAAAACTGCTGTATCATATTTCTTTCAATTCCTGTACTGCAGGATATGCACATTCCATTTAAAACCTCTGTGAAGCACTCTAGAGCATAATCATAGAATCATTTAGGTTGCAAAAGACCCTTGAAATCATCAATTCCAACCATTAACCGAATACTGCCAAGTCCACCACTAAACCCTAGGCACGCAGTCTACACAACTTTTAAATACCTCCAGAGACAGTGACTCAACCATTTCCCTGAGCAGCCTGTTCCAAAGCTTGACAAGCCTTTCAGCAAAGAAAGGTTTCCTAATATCCAACGTAAACCTCCCCAGCACAACTCGAGGCTGTACCACCTACATGCACTGTTCTCCTGTTCTGTAGTCTCATACTCCAACATAAGTGTATGATCTTGATTACTTTATAAGAACAGGATTTTCTTGCCAAAGTGTTTAGAAGATGCAACATTTGACTCCAAAATGGTTCAGGAAGCACACTGCATTCAAACCACATTCTTAGGTCTTATCTGCAATTTGATTTTTTTTTTTTTTTAACAGAATACAAAATAGAGCCTGAAGTATTTAGGTTCACGAATCTCAATTCTCATTTTAATGAAGGAAAGCAAACTAGAAAATGTTCAATACCTGACTTGAAGGCTACAAACACCTTTACCTGAAGTTTCAGAAAGTAGCCTATACCAGTTTGATCAATAAAATTACATATTTACTTTATTTAAAATAACAGTTATGATTTTCTGAACATGGTACTGGTTTTAGTACTGTACACTGCAGTAATCAACACAATTAGCTGGAATTAACATAGCGCATCACTCAAACATTGTGAAAAACCTCTAGAGCCAACGGGAGGTTTTCTATTTTTTTCAATGAGATCTGATTTAATATTGGTAGAAAATAAAAGTACTATATGAAAGATTTTGAAAAAGAACAGAGAATAAATTTCAAGTGATTTAGAAGGTGGGCTCATCGTCTCCCTTTAATTGATTTTATAGCTAAAAAGGATTGATTGATATACATTACTGCTACTCTGTCATATATTAGAATATAATCACAGGGCTACCAGAATCTATCATTGTAAAACATTCTGTAATACCTGGCAAATTATCTGGAACACACAAACAAATAACAGATTCTGGTTTACACATCATAAGTGTACTCAGATAGAGATGTCTAGACATTACTTTCCATACATTGATAAATGCACAAAATACAAAAGATTTCTCATTACAGTAATCAAGCGATACATTATTCCAAATGCAAAATAACCTAAATATTCTATTTATAGATGATAGCCACAATTACATTTTTTGTCGCACATGCCAAGCACAAGGTGTTTTTATTAAATAGGAAAAAGGTTTTGGCTTGAAATGAGGATAATAAGTGTGATTTATATCAGGGAAGAAGAATGTAAGTTATGCTATATATTTACAGTGCAAGAAAGAAGAAAAGAATAGAAATAAAAGTGTTCAATTTCTTTCTTAAAGCTTTCCTTAAATACCTAAGTGGATCATTTACCTAAATTCCTAAATGAGCTAAGCAATATAATTATCCCCAACTATGTAATTATATTCAATCAGCATACCTTAACAAGTTTCATGAGCTGGTAAAGGTCTTCAACCTCATCTTCCTGGCATGCAGTATACACTCTGCCAGTATTTACACTGGTACCTTTTATAAAACCACGATAGAGTGGCAAATCCAATGCATCAGCATACAGGTCAATGGCATGGTGTCCTACTGTCTGATACATATAGCTGTCCAATTCATCAGTCTGCCCTGCCACAATTAAGAAACAACCATATTAGGTACATTGTTTCAACAATTACAGATAATCACAATACTACAAAGCACTGAAAAAATCTAAATGTTAATATTTTTCAGTTCACAAACAGATGTTTGGTGACAACACCACTATAAACATGGAAAGAAAAAAAGATTTCTCCACCCAACAGACGTATGGAGAGGAAGACATCTGTCACAAACATGCTGCCTATTTGCAAATTGTGGTGTCTTTTCTTCTTCCTGCTTCATCCAAAAAACCTCATATCGTTCCAATTCTGCTCCTATTTATATGGTAATTTTAATAGGAACACAGGTCAGAGGCACAAACACAGATGTATTTCAACATACTCAGAGCAAGAAATTTATAATGCACTGCAACACTGAGAATAAGGAATAGGTTGTCAAAATTTACAAAAACTTTACTGTTAGAATTGTTATCATGGTCATCATGAAAGGAGACTATCTCCGCTTAGGTAGAATAAAAGTAGACCACTGTAATGTTTTGACATTTTTTAATAAACAAAAAGCTATTTCCCTAACCAGGAGAAAAAAATGAACCAAATTTTCTTACAAGCAGTTTGTAGCTAGCAGATAAAGAAAAAACAGCTAAAATGCAGACATCACAAATTAGAATCACATCTCAAGCTATACAACAAACCATTTACATATAATTCTTTTAGGTAATATTTCAAACAGATTGATAAAGTAATACAAAATTATTGGTGAAATTTCCACTTTGTTACAAGCTAACACAGTTCACTATTTTAATGCTAATTTGTAACACTGGTATTTCTCTGAATTTATATAGAGGCACCACAAATTTCTGCTGTATACCTATGTAGCACATCTTGCAAAGAAAAAGGTCTGTAACATTGATCAAGGTAACTAACTTGTGATGTAAGAATTAGGTCATGTCACCTTTGATGCCACATAACAGATCCTGGTTCTGCACAAAAGAGGCAAATCCAAACCCCTAACCACAACTAACCAACCTAGACCAGAAGAGTCGATTTAAAAGAAAATTCAGTGATTTCAACATACATGAAAATGACAAGGTCTTTAACTGATATTCTGCTTAGAATACACAGTTTCTTTATTAATTGAGACTCTCCAGGCAACAGCGGTACAAGATAAAATAAAAAAAATGGCATAGAATCCACTATTGCCTGAAGCACCTCAATTAACTTTCTATAAAATTTCCAACTACACACTTAAAGAGAGCATTTTATGATTTTAATGACAATATTCTTTATACATTTCTGATGTGAATAAATTACTTTGAAGACAACATATTTCAACAAGATTAGAGATTATTATGTCCTAGCTACCCAGAAAAGAAATTGTTCCTATACTGTCCTAGCATTTGCCAGTTCTGCCCATGACTCATTTGTGATGGCAGCTCCCTTTTTCCTTCCCTTTCTGTGTACCCTCCTACTATGCAGTTACCAAATATCATATTTAATTGCTTAACATATGCTGAACAGTGAACCTAGTTTAACACACTTTAACATTCTCCCCTACCAACTGGAAACAACTCACTTGCTTTTCAAGTCTCACTTCAATTTGTGCTTTATTCCGGCGTACAAGTACTTAGCTCACGCTCTCACCTCACCACTGACTACCTGAGTTTGCCCCATCCTTTTTCATAGAAATAAGGTGGAGCCTGTGAGGAACTGACCAAAAAATCAGTCCAACCTAAAAGGAAGGAAAAAAGCAGGGAAAACATGTGCATCAAGGTCAATTCCAACCCACATCAGTTCCTCAATTCAGTTCACAGATGCTGGGTTAGAATAATGGAGAAAGACAAACAAAGATAAAAATGGATGAGCAGCAGCACAATGGTACATTTTTGGCAGCTGGAATGGTTTACAGCATTTAGTTTAGCACCAGTTTAAAGCATTTCTAGAAGTACACTGCTAGTTTTGGTTGATGACATCATCTATTACCTTTTAGCATTTGTGCTACTGAACTCACACAATCCTGTTGGTTACCACCAGGATGTCTGTATTCTCATTTTCAAATTGTGTAAGCCTTTCTTTTATTGATCTTCTATTCTTGTGGGCCTTTTTTTCCCTTTATGGAAAAATACATTTAATACCTTTCCATTGCATTTTCTTTTTTTCTACCTAAGTTTCCATATTGGCCTTCAATATGCAAAACTACATAAAAACATATAAACAAACTTAATTCAGGCACAGCTGTGTCTCCATTGTTTCTAATACATATTTTTTTAAATTTCCTATAAGATATGTGGCTTTCATACCTGTATTTTCAGCAGGTCTTAAATTGGCTAGAGCAACAATCTGATGCCCAGCAGCAACACACTGCATCATATTATAACAACTGTCCTTCCCACCACTGTAAGAAAAAGAAAATAGTGGCAATTAAAAGTACAGATAAAAGTTTTATTCCCTTATACCTTTCGCCTAACTGTTCAAAAATTAGTGTTACTGGAGCTGGTTATAAAGTTTTGAAAT
Source organism: Coloeus monedula (assembly GCF_965178545.1). Taxonomy (NCBI): domain Eukaryota; kingdom Metazoa; phylum Chordata; class Aves; order Passeriformes; family Corvidae; genus Coloeus; species Coloeus monedula. Next base: position 34,730,235 of record NC_138786.1, on the reverse strand, counting down.
GCGAAAACAGCTGTAGAATATTAATGGTAGAAAAAGAATGATTTAACCATACATTTACTATATATGTGTAGTGCCTGAATACAGTAACCATAAAGCCCATACATATTTGTATCTTACTGTTAATCTGAGAGGTTACATGAAGAAGACACACTGACACTGGAATCTCTTCAAAGACTGTCTTCCACTCCAGACAAATTACTCTGTATTCATTACTAGTTAACTTGGATAAAAAAACCAAAATCTGCTCCAGCAAGTTGCCAGCATCAGTAATCCTTTTAAATTAGATCTGTCATGTAGAGGTGCTGCCTAGGGACACATTTTTGTAGCGGACTGGCAGTGTCAGGTTAATGGCTGGACTCAGTATCTTAAAGGTCTTCTCCAACCTTACTGACCTTATGTAAGGAATAATATTTCTCCTTCATGGGATACTTTGCTTAAACTTTCAACATTTTGAACATACTTCCCGTTCTCAAAAACTTTAATTATTACAGGCAGTAGCTTCAGTTGACACTGCATTGTATGTATAAATTTTTTAATGCATTTAACTGCAAGTAAAAACGATTACCACTAGCAAAAATATATAAAAGCAAACATAACCATATTCTTGTCTGAGACCAAGAGAAGATACTCCAACACAGAGGATACATTTAATTTTGACATTCATTCAAGATCTACCAGAACCTTTTCCACTATCAGTGAGGAAAAAATCCTGTTCTCGTGGCGTAACTGAAAAAGTATTTCTATGGATTTTAATCAATAGAAAAAGAAACATTACATCTACAATAAAACTAAGAATTCTTAAAAGAATGCTTAAATGCTTAAAAGATCCATGTTCAGACTCATGGCCTTCAAAGTACAACTACAGGTGGAGATTCTGTGCAGCTTCCTTAAATGCCAAGGCACAAAAACCAGGTCAGGAACTGCAACAGAGATCTATACAAGCTCTGTAAAACTGCATTTTGTTTTAGAATCACTGAGACATGCACAGGAGAACAGATAGTACAAGCAGTCCTTGCTACAATAGATCAATGTGTTCCTTGAGATCACACTATTCCTATTTCTACCTGAAAAGGAGTTGTAGCAAGGTGGGGGTTGGCCTCTTCTCCCTTGAAAACAAGTGAAGAAGGACAAGAGGAAATGGCCTCAAGCTGCACCAGGGATGTTCAAGTTGGACATCAGGACAAATTCCTTCATGGGAAGGGTTGTCAAGCATTTGAATGGGCTGCCCAGGGAGGTGGTACAGTTACCATCCCTGGAGATGTGCAAGAAATGACTGGACATGGAACTTGGTGCTATGGTCTGATTGACAAGTGGTGATCGCTCAAATGTTGGACTTGATAATCTTGGAGGTCTTTTCCAACCTAAATGATTCTGTGATTTTGCAACAAACTTCTTCTGAATTTCCAGCATTAAGATCCCCCTTTTATCTAGCCCTCTACACGAGAGCTCGGAAGTGCCTTACAGGAATGTAACCCTTTAGCTATTCCTCTCAATTTCTGCTTTTATCCATGCTAAAATTCTGTATGCTGTCTTTAATTTGCTGTGTAATCACAACCTAAAGTAGAAATAGTGTAAATAACATAGCATCCTTTTGTACTTAACAGATTTTCGTAAAGCAGTTGCTTCTGTTTCACTGCTAAAACAAAAGTAAATATAAATATGATAGATTCCTACTTTGAGGCTCCATCTCTACCTAACATCCTTCTCACACACACCTGCAACTTTCTTCTAACCTATAACACAGACATACAAAAAAAATTTTAAAATCATACATTCATTAATTTTGGATACCATTCTTGTTAGCTTGAAAATCTATTCACTTCATAATGTGAACTTTCATGCTTAACAGTCATGAGACAAATATTCTTTTCTTTCTGAATGACTTTATGCTAAAAAATAAAAGTCTCCCACTAGTTCTGATTTTAACTACGAACACCACTTCAGAAAAGTAATTGTATGACAATAGATAATTGCCTAAGCTGTTCACAGCATTTCAATATTTTAAGAAATCAAAATCAAAAATTAAAATGTCACAAGAATAAATATTTTCAATTAATTTATGTGCATATATATACATAAAGATGTTTCAAGATGCAATTATGTCCATACTGCCTACATTGGACCACCAGTTAGTAGGTGGAAATTTGTACTTACTGAATCACATACTACTGTATTGTTATTTATTCTCAGTATTATTTACCATAGCCCTAGAAACTAACAGTACCAAGAAACAAACAAAATGGTGCCTACCTACAAGACCTTCCAAACTAACTGTAAGACACAATATGGTTAAGACAAATGAAACCAGACAGCCCATGCTATGGGAGGAAGGTGGACTCAGCACAGTCCACAGAAGACAGATGAAGGCAAGTACTGTGATAGCCTGGGGATCCCCCTCAATTGTCATCATAAAAAAAAAATCACAAGGCCTTTTTACAGAAAGCTCCAAAGTGAGGCCAGTTGGGGTTCTTTTTTGATAATGCTGCAAGTATGTTAACAGCAGGCTTATAGACAAAATACCAGAAGAAAATAACAGGATAATCATGAAGATATGAACCTATAAAAGACTTCAGAGCAAAATTACTTTCTATAGACAAGTATAACCATTTACAGTTTAAAAAAACCTAGAAGAATTTTAAAGAGTTGAAAACCATCATATTTCAGGTTGAAGACTGGCTTTAAAATGTCTATGATTTAGCACAAAACACAATGCAGGGTTTACCCCATAAATACCACCTTAAAACAAGACTATCAACTTTTAGTGTGGCAAACATTCTAAAAGGAAAAAAAAACCAGGTTAAAGCAGTTTCATACATAATCCTGACCTTTGCAAAAGTAAGAAGCACTTTTCAAATACTTTTTTTCCCCTCTGATCTTTGGTTAGATCTGTTACAAAGACTTCAGACACTTTGATGTCTCTTTAAAACTCTTCTTAAAACTATTACTGAAACTAAATCCACCCTTGTAAAATAGACCATTAAAATAGCAATTGTGTTAGAAACCTGTTTATAGGATTTTATTCCATCCTGCCTTTTAACACATTCCTCTGCTTAAGAGAATATCAAAGTAAATAAACCTGAAAGACAAAGTCTTACATATAAAATGAAAAAAAGCATTTAAGCTGAATTTCCCTACACCATATTTAAGCAAATCTTAAGAAACAGATAACATTTCCTGTATTTCCTCCTCTTTGCATGATGTTTGGAATGATTTGCAATTGTTGTGGCCAAATTCCAATTTCAAAAAGGTTTGATATTAGACATTCCCTGAAAGAATTTAATACACTCAATATTTGGTCTCAGGTAAATAGCTACTGCACCCAAAAGTAAAAATACACAGCTCACATCTGCACAATTCTTTTCCATTTAGAGGTTTCCTAGCTCGTTCTTTTTTAATTAACTATTGTTTCTTCAAGAAAAACACATGCCTGTCCTTACTAGAAAATGTTCATGTTTCTGAAAAAACAAACAAAAAATTTACAAGAACTGCAGAAACTGACAAAGTAACTTACAAAAGGGCATTGGGGCGTGGGGGGAGGATGGCAAACAGAAACCTCTGACAGGCAGGGCTGTGTCCAACTCCAACTATTTAAACGAGGTAGTTTCATCATTTTAAAACTGGCAAAATTCAATCTCTCGCAAAAAACATACTACAAAAATCTACCGTTAAGGGTTCAGGAAATTTGTCCTGAAAGACCTTAAGATACTTGGAAAGCAAAAGCACCTGGATATTGAACTGCAAATGAGCACAACCCCCTATTTAAAGCAGGACATGCGGCCCACGTTCTGCGCCCCCGGCGAAGGCGCTGCTGGCGGCCCGGGCGGCTCCGGCTCTCGCCGCGCTGCAGACTAACCCGAGAGACCGGGATAACGAAGAGCAAGCGACTGGGGGAAATAACTGTAGGTGTTGGTTGTGGGGGGTGGTGGGGTGGTTGTGTTTGGGGTTTTTTTATTTCATTTTTAAAAGACACCGGTTGTTCTTAAACTCTTCGGGAACGCGGGACAACCGAAAGGGAAACTGTCCCAGCCTCACCCTGCTCGCAGGCAGGGACCGTCCCGCCGCAGCACTGGGAGACGGCCAGACCAGGGACCACGGGCACAAGCGACAGACGGCTGGGAAAATTCGCCAGGGCAGGGGAAGGGGGGCAGCAGGAAACGCATGGGCGGGAAGGCCGGGCGGAAAGGGCCGGGCGGGTCTCCCGGGCGGCGCTGGGTGGAGCGCGACCCCCGGGCGGGCAGGGCTTCTCCCCGCGCCCTCTCTCCGCCTGCGAGACGCCCCTCGCTCCCTCACACTGGCGCTCCATCAGCGCGTTACCTGATCAATGCCACTACTCTCATGTTGCTCGCAGGCCGGGGGCGGTTACACTGACAGGGAGGTGGGCGACAGCCGGCAAGCGCAGCGGGGAAGGAGCCTGGTCGCCACAGCCACCCGGGGCTGCGCACGCCGCCGGCTCCTCCGTTGCTACCGCTACCGCTTGGCCGCCTCCCCTCGGCGGGCCCTCCTCCCGGGGCAGGCCGGCAGACTGCCTGCACAGACCGAGGCTCGGCGAGCCGCCGGCGGCCCGTGCCCGGAGAGGTGCGCTGCCGCCGCCGCGATGCTGCGCGTCGGCTTGGGTCGGCAGAGCCCGGGCGCGGCCCGGGGGTGGGCGGGAGAAGGGTGCGGCCGCGGAGGCAGAGCGCTGGGCGCCTATGGAGGGCAGGGCGGCTGCGCCGGCAGGCCCACGCTGGGCGTTTGAGGGCATCGCCCGGCGCTCCTGCCGCTTCCCCTTGTCTGCCTGTTGCCATCTGGCCTTCAGCGAAGAGCCCCGGACCTGCTCCAAGCGACTGCTTCCTAGGGAACAGGGCCGACCGAGAGAGGCCGCCCCCTCCCCATGGGGTGCCCGCCGGGGGGACTGCAGGGTGTAGTAGCAACTCCATCGCGGCCCGGGGCAGGGGGACCGGCAGGGCCCGTAGCGAGGGCAGGAGGTGCCGCGGGGCTTCCGAAGTCACTGCGGGCCAGCGATCGCGGCGGCGAGGAGGGAGGAGCAGCCGAGCTGACCTGGCTGCCTTGCCGAAGGTCTCTCTGCTCGCAGGCGAGCACAAAATGTCCATCTGTACCCTCGGGTTCAGCTGCTGCAGACCGAAAATCTGATCTCGTCATCTGATCCCTCTTTTGGGCCAGTTTTCTGAGCAATCCCGCCATGGGACACATGACAGACGCCTCTGGAGGTTTGCAGGCTGAGTCAGAAGCTTACCCAGGTGTCCGGTCTTTTGACACCTGACACACAAGTTTATTTCTCCCATGTCACAGAAGAAACGTGTGGGTTAGTTCTGCGGAATAAACTTTATTGCTAGACTAATTTTAGGAGTTCTATACCGCCAGATGAAGACATTGCTGGTGGTATTGTGGCAGGGTTTTGAGCATCAGTCTAAGGGCCCGCCACTCTCCAGGCTTTAATTTCAAAGGCCTGGGAGATTGAAATGGGACAAGAAGCCACTGGAGCGCAGTTTGCGTACCCTGGCTGGAGCCCGTCGTGCAGGGTGAGCGGTACCAGCGCAGTGCCTCAGGGTGAGCCTCGGGGCTGCCCCGCTCCCTGCGGTGCCAGCCTGCCACCTGCAGTGACTACAAATGCCCGTTCATGGTTCCTGTTAAATTTAGTTGCAGCAAACGGTGCAGATACCACAAAAGGCTCTGTTCCTCAATCCTGGGATAAATGCTTTATGCACTGAGTGCTAGTTTACCAGTCCCCTGTGACATGATATTATACAATACTGTATAACAATCTGTATCACTCGGGTTTTATATTAGTTCCTTGCACATAGGTTGTTGAGTATGAAGTTCCCTGGAAAAGATATGATGGAAGAAAATATTCTAAAAAACATTTTGTTGAAGTGATAAATGTACCAAAATAAATGTGTAGTGAGACAAGTATATAAGTTTTTTTATATATATACAGCTCATGAAACAGCTTGAAAATCCACTTTTTTTTTTTTTTTTTTTTTTTTTTTTTTAGATTATTTTAGTCAGCACATGATTTGTACAGTAAATCACTATAAAAGGAGTAGATAATTATGGGCAGATATGAAGATGATGTTGTCTTCCTAAATACACTTTTGAAAACTTAAGAAATGACAATTGATATAAAACTTATATGCTATGTACTTGTGGAGAGGTAGTAAACAGAACATAGATTTTTCTGCATTAGAATAATTGCCAAAAACACACATTAAAAAAAAAAAAAAATCTTCAATTCATGCTTAGACCGTCACAGCCATCATCATGAGACAATATTTGACTTGCCTTGGAATTGCTTACAGGGCACTAAAGTTTCCTACTAGTTTATTGATGATCATATAATGAATAAATCTTTGAAAGCTTTTTCTGTTCTTCAAAGCATCCTAGGTGATCTAAAAGAGGGTGTCTTAGATGTGAAATTCTGATGAAACTGCAGGAATTTTTTTAGGGGTTGAGACTTCTCTTTTTAGCTCAGAAAGGTAATGCAGACCTGTTTTGATCTAGAAGAGAGATTTTAGCAGAGATTACTAAAATGAATGAACCAATACTGTGTAGTACATGAACTAGTACAAAATAACCAGACCTCCGAGGAACTGTAAAAAAAGACACAACAAAGTTATTTGATTTATTGCCCAGAAAATAAAAAAAGAGGAAGGTAATTCTGTGATACATCACCTCTATATTTTCTGGGTTTGAGTGATACATGTTTATTTTTTTATTATCACAAAACCAATAATTCAGGTAGTTGTAAACACTTAGAAGATGCTTATTTGCAATACTTAGCAATGATACATTGAAAGTAAAAATCGCGTACATAAATTATTGTACTGCTTTGTGAAATGGAGAGGCCATATAATCTGTAGCTGTAATTGGACAGCTTTAGAACAAATATTCAAAGACTTGTAAAGATCTTTTCTAAGTAGCGTTGCTAGAAGATCTGCAAAAAAAAGTAATTCTGAAGTCCTGCATTTTTGAAAAGGTCTGTTATTATTAATCTATTGTTGATACAATGTGGCTGGGTTTTGGGCGGATGTTTCTATTGCATTCAGTTTTACAGCTTCCAAAAAATCCAAATTTCCACTTTTGGAAATTTTGCTTCCATTTGATGAAGACATCGGTAGTTATTTGCACAAATAAAAATTGGCATTTGGGTCCCAGAATATGCAATAAAAATTGAATTAATAAAGTGGTGCTTCAAAAAAAATTTGCATTTTAGCCAAAAGGATGCTGTTCTCAAATTATGTGGAATATATGTTATGAGAAAATCTTTCCACTCTCATTCACGTAATGGAATAGCTCTGGTGTAGTGTCACTCCTCTTGAAAAGTTCTGCTATATGACAGTGGACAAAAGACAGTGCACCATCTCTCAAGCTGCTTGCCCCAAGACATTCTGCCATACTGCCACAGCAGCTCAAACAGTAAAATCCACCAAAGCTGCCTTTCATCTTGGGGGAGTACTGGCTAGTTTGTACAGAAGGCCTGCAATAGCTCAGTGTTTCTTTTTCACCCTTTTCTGCCTAGAAAGTTGAAAATAATGATAATGAATTAGTATAACTGGAGGAACCTGTCAGAGGATTGAAAAAAGCAATGCAGTATCCCTAATGATGTGGAATAGTTAATTAAGTTCTCTTATAAATGAGTTCCAAAAATAACTTACTTTCAGTAAGTTATTCTGAGAAACAGACATTTTAGCATACCTGAGCTGCAGTGCCTCTTAGCAAAGGGCCAATTATCTGGTGATTGGCAGTTAAAGGTGAACTAATGAAGTTCTTAATTAAAAGATTTCCTATTATAATCACCAGTAACAGAATACTGCATATATAAAGCAGATATAACGTTAGAAGAATATTTCCATTTTGAAACAAAGATTTTGAAAATCATCTCCTCCTTTGCTTACCAGGTCCAGAATGGGAATGTAAGAGTTTTCAGGGATGTAGCTGGCAGTATGCCACTATTGCCCCTTATTACGGTGTCCTGCTCTGACTCCCCTACAGTCAGAAGTGTTTTCCTCATTTAACAGGTGGCAGAATTTTTGCTGCTCTTAATACCTAAAGCTGCCTATGTAAGACAGAAAAATGGTTTGAGATTTTACAGGAGAATATATCGGACTTTTAACTAAAACTGGCAGCAGAGTTCCCTTAGCTGCCTGTCATTGACAGCTTCCCTGAATTTTCACTTACTTCACAGTAAGCAGGATAGTTTCAATTTCTCTGTGAGATAAACTAGCATTATATTTTGAGAAAAAAATTCTAGTTTGGCAGCATGAGATGAATTGACATACTACTAAAATCTGAATAAAAGAAATCTCTTAGGCAGCATCTCTCCCCATTCAGATGTACAAGGACCCCAGGTCCTACTGTCTACATTTCTACAGCTCAACAGATATAAAGTGTATTGCTCTGAATGCCGCATAACCATGTTAACAGTGCATGATGCCCTAAATAAAGCAAGCTGTTAAGATTAGCTTGAGCACCTTGTCACACTGATCATCTCTTTTTAGGCAAAAATACGCATACATTGATTTAAGGTTGATCTCCAGCCATTCACACAGACATGGCCCTGGTGATCAGCGCTGTATGTGAAAAATGACTTACTTGGCCTGTTGTCTCCTTGCTCTTAAGTGCTCCATATAAACACTACTAAATATATATACAGCTAATCCTATCGTTCTTAGTTCTGGTAAGACAAGGCTTGTCATTTTCATAGGTGATTTGAATTCTGTCTGCAGAACTATGAAATTCGGCAACTTTATTTTGTCCTTTGTATAGAACTTTTTAGGACTCTCAGACCGGTATTCATTAACCACCATGACACAAACAGAATTTAGCCTAAGGTAGCACTGTATAGGTTCTTGACTAATAGGTAATTGTCTTTATATGATAATCAGTTTTTCTAAGCTTTTGATGAACTTCGTTGACCAATCTACCATTCTTCAGAGAGTCAAAAGTATAACATTAACCTTATAAGGTCATGCCTCTGTCAAAATGACCAGTGTTTCCATCAGGCACTAGTTGCAAGCTAAATTAATATTCACTGACATATGAACAGTTTTTTCGCTTGACTAGATGAGTTTGCAGTGTTCCAATTTTTTACTCTATTAGTAAACCAATTAGTATTTTACTCTATTAGTAAACTATTAGCACTAACATTAATTACCACCAAGAGAAACTGTTGAGTGTGACTACCAAAATAATTAATTTACCTTTTTTCTGTTCAGCTTAATCCATGGGATTTAAATATATTTTTCTCCATGTGAAGTCTTTAAATACTTTCAAGAAAAAAAAATATGTCTGATCATCTCCAGGTCACCAGAAAGCCTGTAGTAATAAAGGAGCTTCTGTTCTACATATATCTATTTCGATTGAAATTAAAAAGTTAAGTGGGGATGTTAGATTTACAGGTTTAAAGCACTTTTATATTCTCCTCACTTTTTCTCACTTATTAAAAAAATGGTAGTTTTAGAAATAAAGATTTTAATTTTTGTGTAAATTTTAAATACAAACAAATGTACAAGCTAATCTAATGTTGTATTGAAAAAAATGTAAATCAAAGATGAGTTCATTGTAAAGAAGTACATGTACAAGATTCAAAACCAAGACCCTGTCATCTAAATGAGATATTTCCTGTGAAGCTGTATTAACTGCCAATGAAGACTGAAGACAAATTTTGGAGTGTTCCTGCATGTTAGAGACTATGATCTCCTATTAACCATTCTAGAGAGGAAGAAAGAGACTAGGCTCAATAATCCTTAAAATGTGTTCATCATCCAAAAAATTTGAATCTAAAACTATAGGCTTTAATTTATTGGGAGTTAACTATCTATTGGCTGAAAAACACCCAGAAAAAATGTGGTCATGGATAATAATCCATGAGAACAGAGAGAAATTAGCTATCTAGTTAATTAGGTTAAGCTACAGTATCTTCTCCATCATCATGAGCTAAACCACTGGGATCTTGTAGGCAGAAATGGCCTGGATACAGAGACAGAAATTTAAAGAAACAGCTTTCAGTGAAAAGACTCAGAAAATTGAACTGTTGCAATGAAGATACAAAAAGGAACTATAGTCTCTTATTGTAGTTGTATATAATTTGAGATCATTCCTCACTTACTAAATGGTTCTGCAGTTCATCATTGATTAAAATATTTGAGTAAGTTAAAGCTGGTGAAGTTTCAGGGGAATAAGCAAACAGCAAGTTTTTTGGCCCATTTGTTTCATTGTCAAAATCTTCCTGTACCATAAAATATTTATAACAGAGCTGTAAGTAATAAAAACGACTATTTTCTTTTCATTCCACTGTTCCTAGTCTGTTCAATTTTGCCGGTAAAAATAATATTAATAACTTTACCAATCAAAACAGATTTTAATATATCACATTTAATACTCTTCATCTCACAGTTAGATTTTTCAAGAGAGAATTAATCTAGTATGTATGGAGCTGTTTTGACCTAATTAGCAAAGTGTAGTGAGCTTAGTTTTGAGTGATACAGAGAAAGCATTTTATTGCTGAAAAAAAGCAACAAATCAGTTTTACCTTCCAATGTCCCATTGAGCTGTATGACATCATGTGTAGTATAAACCACTTGACATACTCTGCGTCTGATTTTGAGTCCTGGAGGAAGGGTGGCTGTGACAGTGCCCTTTGAAATAACATTGAAGCTTCAGCTCCCATGTCAACATCATGCTCTAATCAGTGCAGTCTTTTTTGTTGCAGGGTCTTCCACCTTATAATTGACCCTGACATATGCTATTCACTCTACCCCTTGGCTTCGGACATACAATTCCTGTCATGGTCAATTATTAGGTGATAGGGCCTGCAACCACAGCGACCATTGCTCAAAATCATCCTACACAGTAAGCCCTGAAGTGACCAAATTCAAATCTAACTGGAGGGGAAGAGGAGAGTTAGTCTTTGATAAAACTAATATTCTTTTCACTTCTATATAGAAAAATGTCAATTTTCATCATCCTATATGTTACTGAGACAAATGGTGACAGTGCTATTTCTGAAACAGGTTAAGGAAAAGTACAAAAGCCTTTACCAAACTCAACATACTCTGAAATGAGGAAATTGTCTGTATGAGCATACAGTATGCATAAAAATTAGATTACACTACATTTGAAAGGCAGATGAGAGTTTAAGAGTGACAAGTGGGCAAGTGCTAAAAATAAGGGCATGTTACTTCCTTTCCAACACTTCTTTGTATGCTTTCTTTGATGTTGTTTAAGCTTTGAAGCGAAGAAATACTTTTCAAGAGTCTGAAAGGTACTTCTGATTACTATATTGATAAGAACTGGTTTAGAACAAAAAGATCTCTTCTAGTTTTTCCATGGTTCTTTAACGCCTGAGAAATTGCGCAAAGACAAAAACCAGGACACCTGCTCTCTGGTCTTCATATAAGCATGATTTTCAAAACCAAACATCTTTGCAGTCGTACTACTGCAGTAGTGTTAAAAAAATCATTACAACTTTAGGAATATGAGCTGAGACAAGCAAAAGTTTACCATCCATGTGCAGAGATTGAAAGGCAGTTTTGTGAACTACTGGATCACTTCACAGATTCTCTGTCCATAATCAGCTATGCCACTAACCCAGAGAACTGTCCCTGGTTTTTGCTGTGTGAACATGGATTTCAATTTGCTAGGTGCCGTTGCCAGTTCTGGGCTGTTTTATTTGGGTTTGGGTTTTTGGTTGGTGGGCTTGTGGGTTTTTTAAAAAAAAAAATTGAAAGGAATTTCAATAATCTATAGTCTTTTCAAGTCAAAAATTTTTATCTACAGGGATCTTCCACTGGTTTGTTTCACTGCTGACAATTTACTTAATTCTCTTATATGTAAGAACACAGCTCAGAAATTATCCTTAAAAGACCTTTGCACATCTGCTGCGTTTTACAGGTAATACAAGATAAAATATCCTGAAAAATGTGATTTGGTGATATCTTTATTGCATCTCTTAGCCTGAATAGACAAAGCTCTAATTAACATTCATACAATTATCTAAGTCTTTAAAATCCCATCTGTCTTAATGATGTATACATAGCATAGTAAGCCCAATAAATACCAAGCACATACAATGTAAGTGCTTTTAATTTAAACTATAACACTGCTTACTGAAGCTCTTGTACATATTCTGTGTTTCAATTGTGTGGTTGTCATACGACTTGAAAACCTTCCTCCTGAAGTACACAGTCCTCCATATATCTGAGAGCTGTGAGTTCAGCAACTGCTGTTACTGTGTGCAATATCCAAACAAGTAAAACTTTGGAAATGACTGATTTAGCTACATATGAATGACTTTACCTGGTGTGTAACCCAGCTCAGGTGTTTGCAAGACAAAAATTAACCTTGACTGAACATATGAATAGATGCAAATACTAAATTTCTACACCTTCGGAATTAGAAAAAAAAAAAAAAAAGTGCTGTTCCTAACATGCATTCTTTTATCTACCCTGCACATATCACATGACATTTTAAACATTATTTCATAGAAGAGTTAATTCATCTTTCATCAGTCTGCAGTCTGTGAAGCAAGGAGAATAACTCCTGGCTGCTTTATGGTTTAAAGCATGATTGAATATACTAACAGGGCTCCATTAAGTACTCATTTAAATATATATAATGTATTTTTAAAATATTTCATCTCTATACCGTTCTAATCCTCTAAAGAAGTGGAGCATCTCTATTGCACTGAAGAAGCAGAGGCAGTAGAACCCAAAACTACTGAGACAGCACCAGTGATCTGAATCTTGACATTTTATTCTCTGGTTAATAACTTGTTGATCATTGCTTGATCATTCCTGTTACTTCAGCTGCTCTTTGTTTCATTTTCTCTATATGTTAAGTGACATAGCTATGCCTTGGAGAGTATTTTGAGAATTATGTGAGTTTACAACTGAGTAAGTTACAAAACATCATTGTAATAAGTATTTTTTAAAGAGTCTTTTCATAAACCTTTTAACCCAGTTGCTCTAAAAATCATTCTTATCATTTAGATTATGGCAATTAAAGGAAATACTTTATGTGCAATGAATGAGATAATTTAAAATTATATAAATTTATAAGATGAGCTTAATTTTGCATATTTTCAGTGTTAATATGCAGGTTCTTCTGGTGAAGTATTCAGGGACATCACAAGCAGTATTTAAATCTCACCACGGCAACTGATTTTTCTGTGCTCTATCAAATAACATATTTGCAAAACTGCCAGATGGGGAGAAAAACTGCAGTGAGAAAATAATGGTGAGGTTTGTAGTACAGGAAAAAAGGATCAGACATTAGATACATGATTTTAACAGCATGAGGAACTTAAAACATTTAACAAACTTCTTAAATAGAAGCTTTTCATTGATCTCTCTTCTGCAAGGATAGCAAAAGGAAAAGGTGAAAGAAAATCATATAGCTAAAGCTGACACAAATCCTAACCAAACACAATTAATAAGAAGTATAAAAATGGTAAATATTTGGATGATAAACCTTGTGGCAGTATGGAAGTCAGAAGGTTACTATAAGCTTTGCATTAAAAATTTCTAATAGGGTATATCCAGTCTCTCCTTCTTCCATTATGGATAGGATTGGTAAAAAACAGCATTGAAAAATTTGATTCTCCTGGGATCTTATGTATACTACAGCATTAAAAGCAAACATTTAAAGATAGAAAACTTGTGAAACCTCAGTGCATTTTTTAACCCATTTTCAGGCAGCATGGATCAACAGCAGAAATAATTGCTGTCAGTTTGTACTTTTTGACCAATAATTCTCTTTATTTTCTGCAAGAAACTTGAGTGATGCAAATGACCTTATTTTTACAGCATGCTTTTATTAAATAGTTTATTATTTTGGCAGACTAATAAAGATTTTGGTATTTGCTTTTATTTGCAATAATATTACCATGACATAAAAAAGGATTTTATGTTCTTTTTGAGGAACAAGGAGGATAAAAGTGTTGATGGATAGTGCAACTAAGGCATCAGCAATGAGCTGGAAATGAGACACATAAATATGAAAGCAGAGCTAAGAAAATAGAACTGCACCCTTGGCCTTTCTTAAAAGAACATGCACATGCCATGGTTCATTCATACAGTTACAGAAACTCCTTTTGTTTTCAGTGAGTCAATGAAAATATGCAAAGACTAAAATATTACTAAGATTCTCAGTTGTTTGGCATATTTCTGTAGTTAATGTAGTTGTGAAATGTTTCTAAACATTTAGAGAAATGACTGTTGATGATGATTTTTTAGAAGACATGTATTTTCTTTGAAGTATAAATTTGTCCCTTTTTCTAGCTATGCCTTAGACAAAGGTGGTGAAGCAGTATCATTTTTCAGTTTTCCCTTTTTTACCCTTCAAACAGACCTAATTCTTTAAAGATCAAAGAGCTGAGACCTCATAGCCAGATCAGACAATCACACCAAGGTTTTAAAAACAAAATTATCAGTCCTGTAATAAAAAATAAAAAGAAGCCTAGATAGCATGTAATAGCATTAATCTTATTTCATATTGGATGGTGAGTTTGGTTTAAGATTGAAAAAATTGTGACTATAGAATTCATTTGGCAGTAATCTGAGCTCCTCAGCAATGGGTGGTGTTAGATGCAAGGGGTATTCAGCAGTAAGGAATGTATTGATTCAAACAAATAATTGGATCTGCCTTAGAAATAGTGTTACGTGCTTGATTGAGGGTACTTAAGATTTGAATTTTGCTTATAGCCTCCCCTCAAAAAGTCAATCAAAGCAGAAAAATATGAACAGAACAAATACCACATGAAAAAAAGCTAAACAGGCAAACAAAACTTTCCCTTACTGGAAGTTTGTTAAATTTGCCTTTTCTAAAAGGCAGCCAGTAAATAGGAATCATGAAGTATGAATTTCTTAGAAGAATAAATCTAGCAATTAATTATATGTCAAGGCTTAAGAATCAAAAAACTGCTTATGCCCATTGCCAGTCATTCACTCCCTGTCAGTAGTAGTTCACATCTTTCCTGGGATGGCATCCAACCACAGTGGCATCTAAAATATAGCAGGCTATATTGTTACAGTTGGAGGTGAAATTGAAAGTTGCACCAAACAGAAGTGACAAATTCACATTGCTCAGTGTTGCCTAGCAATAAGAGATGAGTTTATTATGAACACTTGACTCTATATCCATCGCAAGGAGGCTTTGTATTCACACCAAAATGCCACTAGTCTTACAGGCAAAAGGGGCAAAAATAGGGTGGGCAGAAGGAGGGAACAGTCACAGTAGTTGTAAGCATGTTCTGTATTTCAAGATTTCTCTCTTTCTCAGGGGAATTGCTCAGGAAGGAAAAGTCAGAGCCTGCCTCCAGCTGAACTCTTTGAGATTGGCCAGGTAGCTTGTTACAGACTGTAATTGTCCTTTTGAATGCCCTTAGTAGTGCTGTTTCATTAGTAATGGTTTGTAGCTCAGACACTGCAAATACGTGAAGTCTTTCCTGAATGTTCTCAAGAACTGCTCGGTAGTTGTTTTCATTGTGCAGAGCTTTCCATTTGCCTCTACTTTATTTTCTTTCTTTCTTTTTTTTTTTTTTTTTTAAGGGAAAAGGACAAGTCATCAGGGAGCTTCTCCCTCCTCAGACATCTTGCTGTTTTCTTTTTTGACCACTGTTTATATGGGAGAACGTTTATTTCTATCTTGGACATTGGACCATGTCTCTCAAGGTATTAATTGCCTAACTATTCATGTAAATGCTTTTTTTTAAAGAAACATTTAGGTATCCTTAAAGACCTTACTGGATACCCACCCACATATTTAGGCACATAATCAATTTTGAAATCCACGCAATAGTTCCTATTAAAGCCCCCCCTCCAATAACTGATCTGTTTCTGTGTTTTTATGCCATCTGCATTTTTGACAACTGAATATTTTTGACAGCATGGTCCATTGTGCCCAAGTTCACATCATTTTTTTTTTCCTCTCTTTTTTTTAAAACATCATATGACTACATATGTAATAAGAAAATGGGTTATATCACACATTTTGCTTTACAGATTTGGGTTCACAGTGGATTTTTTGAACTGACAAAAATTGTAGAAGAAGTATTTCAATTATGAGTGCATTTAATTTATAAACGTAATAGATTCATTAAATGCTATGTAAATACATTGAAATTACAAAACAGTTGTGGTTTTTAAGAAGCTTTAGAAACAAAGAAATAAGGGTGAAGCTTACAGATTATATAGTTTAGGTAAAATAGAAAGGAGTATAGATAAAAATGCTCTCTCGGGAAATGTTAAATTAAAAATGCTATTGCAGAATTATCTCCATAGTTTATGTGTTCACCTAGTCAAATAACCTGAGCCTGTGAAAATTTGATAGTATAATTTTTATATTTTGTGTGCAAAATGCAGCTATTGTCTCAAATTGTGACTTAGGCAGTAAGCTTTCAAGGTACAAAACCGAGGTACTTACATTTTGTAAATGTTTTTATAAAAACCTTTAGTAACTTTGGTCCTTTCTTTATTTCAGATTCAACGTGTTACAAACAAACATATTCCACCTGTTACAACAATCTGGCATATTACTTTCTTGATACGTGATGATACAATACCTCTCAGGTTTGCTGAGTAGCAAAGAGAAATGTAAGCAAATGAAAAGGTTTTCCACTTTCACAGTTTTTTTCTGCTTGGGGTTCTGTTTGTCTGAGAACCGTATGAATAGAAGCCATATTTTATAGTATTTCTTTAACCTCTGCCATCTGGTGTAGGTTAGTTTTTCCACTGCCAACATATCCTAGAGGCCCCAGTACCAAAATGTTTAATTTCTAAGTAAACATTTGGACTTTATAAATCCAGTTTTAAAAAGTAGAGCATTATTTTTTTAAACTATATACTACATTTTCCCCTACTGATGACATTAATAAACATACAGACAGGTATATGGGTTTAAAGACTTCTGACCATGACTTTTCCATAGCCAACCGCCAGAGATGTCAGGTCACCTGACATCTTTAATCACCGAGTCATGCTCAGTTATCAGGAAGGATCTTGAATATTCCCTACTGACCTGAAGTCTGAAGTTGTGTCAAGAGATCTGCACCACTGTAGCCAAAACTTTCCAAATCAAGTATGGTTTCAGGCAAATAATAGTCACCCATGTCAAACCCAGAGCTTTAACTTTTTAATATTTTAAAATTTAAAACAAAGATATTTCACTGCAACAAGAGAGGATTGTTGCTACAAAAGAATTTAGACAAGTAATTAATCACTTAAGAAAACCAAAGAACATAATAACCGTATCTCTAGCAGCTTCCTTTTGTCTGAGGAAGAAAAAAAACCACAAAAATCATGTGTCAGAATTCTACTACCAAGAGGACGAAGTTCTTTCTAAACCTATAAAAATATAGTTTTTCGCTTTGTACTAGGCAGCAAATGATCAGATTTCAGTTTGAAAAAATGCAGTGCTATTAGTTGTCCCAAGGTGATCTTTAGTCAGAGTGAAAAACTGAAAAATACTTGCTTCTGCTGAGCATGGGCAGGCAGACTGAGTTCATCTTAATCAATATTCTTCAGAGGCAGACAATCACCAGCTAAAAGATACGTGGATAATATGGGTGCACAGATCAGAGAGGAGAACATTTTAGGCAAGATCTGAAAGGTAAAGAAAAGAAAAATAACTACTATCTTGTTACTTAATTTTGATTTATGAAAAGTTCTGAAAAAAACCTTAGGAATTTCCACTTGATGTGCCCAGCAGATTAAATATTTGTGTGTGTGTTTTTCCCTAAATTCTAAAATATCAAAGATAGCTTGGTTTGCCACCTTCTCCTGAAGCATTTCCTAATCCTGAGGAGTAATCAGAAACATGTTTTTGGCATGAAATGAATTTTTAATGAAAATTCAGAAAAGGTCTTTACTTAGTGTTTATTCAGTTTCAAATGAAACAAGTCTTAAAAATAAAGAACAGTAAATTAATTAACAAGTGGCCCTTCTCTGAGCACTGAGCTCTTGTGCAAAAGTTATGCCCATTTAAATGAATTCATTTAGAATTTGATTAGTTTAATCAGTGCAATCTGGTAATGAAGATTTATGGTATTTGTTGAATTTAAATTATAATTGTCCTGAGGATACTTCATCTTGGTGAGCTGTATGGATGAAGAGATGAGGTGTCATCTTTCAGCCAAACTGGGATGTGAAATTCTGTGTTACTTTGCAAGACCACTAATTGCATTTATTTTGTTATGCTTAGTTGTAAACAGCAGCATCTGGGGAGTGAACGTCCTCTCTCTGCCACAGGGATGGTGACTTCTTCTGCCTGGATGGACAACTGGTTAAATTGCCTCAGTATAAATCATCAGAACAGATAAATCGGTGCCCACACTGTGATCTCTTTAGTCATCAGCGAGACTTGTTTGGTTTATTTAGTAATTTTCTAATTTCAGCTTGCTTTGAGAACATTTGCATTTTTTCATTGTTAAATGTTTCATTGTTTCATTTTCATTCTTAAACCTTCTTGCATTGGAATGGCAGCTTAGACATGCCCTGAAAGATTTACCTCAGCATTTCTTTGTAGCCGTTGATTAGTCCTGTGAACCAATGCTCACGTCTGTGTGTCTTACCCTGTCCCTTCAGCACCTCTCACCAATCAGCTCACTCTCTTCACTTCTGATTCTCAATGAAATCTAGCCTGGATGTTCAGTGCTTGGCTAGGCATTTTAAGAGTGGATTTAGCCTTAGGAAACCAGACACGTGCTACCCGACCATCTTTTTATCTTCCCTCTTCTGCCACAGTCTCCTGTAAACCTTTGGTCAATGTAAGTGAATTTTTCAAAGGACTGGAGATCACAGTATTCGTGCAGGTTTTGTGAACATAAACACCTGTGAGAGAAGGAAAAAAATCAAAGTCAGAGCTCCAGCAAGGAAAAGACTAGAGTTGGTAGTTACATATTTGCGCATTCACTAAACATGCAGCACCTCCTGCCACAACACTGTTGCTGTTTTTCATATCAGTAGTAAAAATATATAGGAAGAACCTGGGAGTAATTTTGATTAAATTATATCTTTTGTCACTTCTATCTTAAATCTGGGTGTAAAATTGGTCCTAACTCACAGTCTCCCCCAGAACAGATGGGAGGGGAAGAACCTCAGACTAAATTCCAGCACGCAGACTGAACTGATACCCAGCGCCTGAGGGACAGGTTCTGGGCTCTGACTTACTTCTCTGTATTTCCTACTTAATAGCAACCTTCTCTTTTTTTCACTAACATAAATCCAATTCAGATTTGTCTGCAGCCGGTCTGCCTGCCAAGTGTGGGCTAAGGGTTTCACTTGGCAGCCCCTTGCCACATTGGTACTTTGTGATGCCATTGTGAGGCTTTAGGTGGTTTTGACATGATTGCACTGTAATCAGTCCAATAAGGAAGAAACTCTTACATTTAAATTCTCTATAAAAGTGAATGTACCTACAGATTCAAAGTGATGGTGAAGTATGTGGATTTTTATCAGGTGTAAATTAGTTTCATGGTTTAGATTGTTATGTTTGCTGAGTATCCAAATTCTGCCCCAATAATTACTGGGGTTTTTTAATGAGATATGCATATAGTGTATATATATTGCCTATTTTTATTAGGTGACATGCATGGAGAAAAAGAAGAGGTACCCTAAATATTATACATAACATATATCTATCCAGGAACAATGAATAATAAACTGTCTCTGGAACTTGGCAGAAGTTTAATTCAAGGGCCGTCATGGACTTTGCATAGTTTTGTTTATTGTGTAATAAGTAGTCAAATAACATTCAGAAATTGAAAGTGTATTTTTCTATAATACACATTTTCAAGCAGGTTTCTTGGCATGCATTTTGTTTGTACTGTGCTTGAAGTTGTTTATGGCATTAGTGGTTAGTGTGTTTGTGCATGTTTGCATTCTGTCTGTTTATGAAGTATTTCACTGGTACCCTTACACAGCATGTGGTTGGTCGAAGATTATTTTTGATAGCGTGTGTAGTCATGCATTTTGGTGAAAGACTTTAAAGTAAGGTGGGTTAAACCCTGGTTATCTGCAGTTATGTAAAGACAGACTTACAGGTTGTACATCACAAAAAATACCTGCACCATTTCAAAGATGAAAGTGTGAGTTGGTGCCAATTTGTCAAACAATCATACCAAGTCGAGTTTCATAAAGATAGGCCAATTCTATTAATAACTGGAACATTAGTATATTTTTATTATCATAGACGTCAAAAATAATTAACAGATGACTCATTATATTGTAATAATAACATGTGTGTAACTAATTTTTGAAATGAACTACGGAAGCAAAAACAAACCTCTAACAAGGATAATTTAAATCACTTCAGTCTCTAATTGACAGCTAAGTATAGGCAGTACTTTCAGGACCCAGACACAGGGCTGTGAAATTCATCTGTGAATTACACTAGGCTTAGAGTGTTAGTTGATGCTTTTCATGGTGTTTTGAAAGTATGGATTGTTCAACATGTATCTAATGACATTACAGGAATAGTACTTGCAGAAAATGTAGATGCTGAGCAGCTCTAGACACAGATATCAGTTCAGTAAGGATTTTTTGAATGTTACAGGATAAAATATTGTTGCTTTATTTAGATGCTTAACTGTGATTTTAAGAGCATAATTCTTTCCATGAATCTTGTCCTGCAGTTCAAGAAACCATTCTCCTTCAGAAATTATTAAGAATGTGCATGAAACTTAAAGGAAACAGAGCTGACCAATAATTAATTCATATGAAAATTCCACTTGTAAGTACTATTTCGTTACTATTGTTAATAAAGTTCTTCATGGTAGCAAACTCCATTGTATCAGCTCTGATTTTCTTTCTTTTGAGACCATTTACATTTTTCCATTGTGCTTCTTAAACCTTCTTCCATTGCAGTGGGGGATTTTTTTCTACAGGTGTCTCTTTTTTTCCCACCAGAATAATATTAGACAATTTTCTAACACTTCTGTTACATTTCTCAGGTGGGAATTTATGAGAGCTTAAAAAACATTTCATTAAGTTTGTCTGTCTTTGAATAAGAGAATAAAATTAATGAATATCATTGAACATCATTTATGTTGTGCACAGATTTTATCTACTTTCTAAACATAAAATGTTATACAGCTGTATCATTTTTAACACCATACTGTGCTGCACAACTAGTTGCTTTTGATGTATTGTGCTGTAGCATACAGTGAGACCTTTGTTTAAGAATAATTGTTTGCGGGACTTTAAGTGAATTAGAAAGACCATAGGTAAAGGTGGAATTCAGACCCTCTTAGGTACTTTTCCTGCTTGCAACATGCGCATACCTCTGTTATTCTTGAGAAGTTTAAATTCAAGCCACAGAAAATAACGTTTCTATCCCTCAAGACATAGAAGCCATTCATACAGAAATGAGAAGCAAAATGTGTACAGAAATAAACTTTACATCTTATGACAGTAGCAGCAGGTTCATAGTGTCAGGAAGAAAAAAAAAGATGAAAGGAAGCCAAGCCTGACAAACTGAATTGTGGCTCATCTGAATGTTGTTGAACTTCCTTTCACTAAAAAAGCAGAGAGTTAAAAAACGGGAAATTAGAAAAAATCCTTCTTATCACTGTAATATACTAGTTTTAAAAACAATGTGTATGTACTATATAAATTCATAGATCTTGGCAACAATATAGGTATTTTCAATATTTTAAATTCGGAGCAGGGAGGAGAATTTTAGTAAAAGCTGTTTGATCATACAAAGGATGGAATTAGGTAATAATTTATAGGAAAATGCATAAAAATGCATACAAAATTTGTGTAAAAATCCAAGTAATTTTCCATATAAGAAATAGCATATTTATATGTATTAATATGCAATAATTTATGAAATGTATAATATGTATTCTATATTATTATGTACAGAGATTATGCATAGCATATATAGAATATGGAAGAATGCATATACATATAGATACATGTGTGCATGTGTCTGTTTCCATATCCTATCTCTACATAGATTCCATCTTCCAGTTCTTGTTTTTGTGTAAATCAGGAGTGATTTTTATAAAGTCAATGTTTAAAATGTTGTCAGAGGTTATTGTCGAATCCATTATGTATAGTAAACACATATTAACATTTAAGAGATGAGCCAAGACAATACTCAACTACTCATTTTGGGCTGAGTCCAAATACTGGCTCATATGCCAACTACTTACCAGTATAATATTTAGATAATATTCTTCAGCAGACATGTTTTTATGTTGTAAAGAGAGATCCATGTAACTTGGGTGTTCTTGAAAATAGAACTTAACTTTTATGTTATTTAAGAGTTTTAGGCATGTTAGCCTTTAGATCTTCCAATTTGTGCTTTCATTGCAGTGAGAGTACTGCTGGAACAGCAATGTAACTTCCAGAAAAATTCAGCAGATCTTTTGGGACTTAAAGCATGTAAGAAGTCAGGCACCGTCCCAGTGAGCATGCTATTCACAACCCCCCGGAAACCATTTTTAAACGCTGAGATAGTATTTTTAGTTTTGCAAACAATATTAAAATTAGTGTCTAAAATTTTGCTTTTAATATATGTAAACATCTTAAGGGATTAAAAATATGTTCTGCTTCATTGTACATTTTGGCTTCAGACATCATTGCCCACTAAAAGTCACTTCAGTTCCAGGTGTGACTATTTGCTATACAGGAAGTCAAGGAGCTAGTTAATTATCCACTTAAAAAAAAAAATTCTGTCCTTAAGACAAAAGGAGAAGGGCACTTTTTGTGACATTTTCAATGAACTGGAACTTCTTGCTTCAAATGATATTCCAAAAACTTGCTTTTTCTCTTGGAACTGGGTCAGAGTTTTTCTAGCCTTGATAGAATTGGCATCCTTTCTCCAAATTGAAATATGCCAGCCGTAGTACTTTTTCAGTAATACAGTTATCATGCAGAAAATCTTTGATAAGGCCACATATGCAACATTTGTGCTATAGAAATCCATGAACCTGCGAGGTTATGTGACTGTGAGTAACCCCTGCTGCCATTTGATGTTACTAAGACTTCAAAAAGCTTGACCGTGAGACAGACTTCTTTTTCCCCCAAAGGCTCAACATTCCTTTTTTGTGCTACATTTTTCAGAAGAACTCTTTGTTTGAAGAAGCTGGGCAGGGTAAAGCTGGCAGACTGGAACACTGCCCTGATGTGTTGTGACAGACATGTAATCTGCCATTTGACCACTGGTTCACACATCAGTGTTAATGTGAATGTGACACCTCTCAGCATACTGTTAATCATGCATTACTCTTCTGTCTAAAATGTGGAGATGTGGAGTAGACTTTTATTCTTTTCAGAAGACTACACAAAAAACCCTATGAAATGAAAATTTACAACCATAAAAAGCAAACTGATTGACAGCTGCAAATCATAGTCACAGCAACATTGATATATACATATTTATAGATCCCTAGATTTCAAAACTAAAAAGGATCATTAGAACAGTCTGCTTAATCTAACACACTCCCACTCCAAACATGCAAGGAGTCAAACATGTAGTCCCATGTCAAGTGTGAGGAAACCTAGAAGGTGACCTTCTGTAGTCCAGAAATGAGATCAATTCGGCTTCTTTTCCTCGGTAACACTTTTTCATCTCTTGGGTTTTGTTTCTTTTTCTCCTGGTGTTTCATCACCAAAGTGCCCAGGAGTTCATCTGCTTTCATTCAACTGAAATGCATGTACCAGATGGTGCAAATAGCCCAGTATATTTCAATCCTGTATCCATGTCAAAAAACAAGCAGACTGCTGCAGTTCTTGGTTGCTGCACCTCATGGTATCAAAGGCTGGCTAAGAAGAGTGACACTGCTTGACAATGAATAAGATTTTTCAGGTCTGGCAGGGAAGTTGCTTTGGAAGCTAAAATCCTGCTTCTACTCTGTAGGAGTTGCTTTTCATGATTAATTAATTGTGTTTACGCTAATCTACAAAGGATGTAAAGAAATATAAAAACAGAGTTACAGAAATGTGTCTAGTTAGGATACTTTATAGCAACTTTGTAGTAACCATTTCATCACCTGCATTTTAACTATATTACCTACTTGCTTGTTAGAATTATAGTAGAAATTGACCTAAACCAGAAAGTTCTATATTGTACTTTTCAACACACTTTCACAGGAGGACCACTGAGATGTGAATGGCCTAATGTCTGAGGTCCTTAGGTCAATGAAGTTTGACAGTATCTTGAGGGCCACGCAATGCAGCGAAGGTCACTAACCACTTTCATCGGATAGCACCTGCTTAGAATTTGGCCTCAAGACTTTCAAAATATGTCATTAGTAAAGCCTTACACTTGCAAAAGCCATAACTCTAGAAAAACGATGATAGGAGGTTTTAAAGAGTGGAGAGTTTGTCTTAGAAAACAGAAACTGGAGGCAGTAGTTGAAAGCTGTTTATAGCAGAAGTCGACGTTCTCTCTGTTGGTTTTCTGACTCCTAACTGCTGTAACACAGAGTACAAGAAGAGTTATGCCTTCCTATTAATTCTTCTGGCATGTTACTAATCCCACAAGTAACAGAAGATTTACATGTGATACATTTGACCAGAAATGTGGTCCTTTCTCACCCTGTCCTCTGTCACATTTGCAAGAGTATGTGTCTCTTTAAGACCCAGGCAAAATATTCCTCTGCCTTTTTGGATTACCTGTGAATTTTTTTTCTTAATGTTGTTTATAAGCTAGGATATGACAATTTTAAAATATGCTGGAGAATTCTGGTTTGACTGATTTTAGTGGACTGTGGGATGATTTATGAGTGGCCTAGGAAGGGGAAGAACTCTTTTACCTGATTAACCTTCCTGTCAAGCTCTAAAGCTTTTCTCTGTATTTTTTATTTTATTGAAAATTCTTCATTGTTCTGAATCCCCCAAAATTTATTTTTTTTAACCACAGAAGACAGAGACACCTTACTTGGAAAGCTGTCTTCCTTCCTGAACAAAGAATTTCAGGACAGAAGAGAGTACCAGAGAATAGTTCATGTAGCTGAAAGAGCTGTCTTACAAAAAATTACAGTTAAGTTGTATGTTCATTTTGCATTACCACCTATATGGATATGCTTGTTGACAAATCTATTAGTGTATTTTTTCATATATTCAGAAGCTCTAGTTTGCCTGCAGTCATGGTATAGGTGATTACTCTCATGTGCGTTGTAGTCACAGGAGTATAATTTTAAGCGGAAGTCATACTGAAAAGAATTGTTTATTTAGCTAAAGGCATGGCAGAAATTAGGTAGGAACCATCAAACTGACCATGGCAACAATTTATATATAATGGAAAAGTATAAAAAATAAGTCGGGAGAGAAAGGTTATTTAATATGATAGATGGAAGTGCCTTGAAGACTAGGGGGAGGAGGGTAGTAAAAGAAAGTTTAGACTACCTACCTGAAAAACTCTGGACAGCAAACTAGTTGCACTAAACAACTGCATATTCACTATGGGGAAACATTAACAGTCCAATTGCTTGAGATTTTTGAGAGGCCAAAGGAGCAGCAAAATACATGTTGGGGAAAAAGCTTGAATTGGCAGGTAGATAGATTAGCTGACCTATTAGTTCTTTTCTATTGCAAACTTCTATGATTTTATGTGGGGAAAATTCCTTTTCAACCCACGCTGGCAATCTGTTTATGTTCTGAAGTATGATGATTGACATCCCTTTTAACTTTTAACCTAGAGAATGTCTCTGCAAGTGTTATTCCTACATATAAATGTCTAATGCTTTTAATAAAAAAAAAAAAAGTCTCTCAATTAGGGGACTGTATCCATGTGCAAATGCAGAATGGAGATCACAACAGAGTCTGAGGTGTTATCGCGGTATGGGCAGCACTCCCACTCAGGAGGGATGGGGCGTTGAGAAGGAAAAGGGAGCATTTGGGGCTTTATAGACTAGAGAGGGAGTGGAGGCAAACAAGAGAAAAGTGGATAAAAACAGTCAGATGAAGGGTATAATTTTTTTTGAAAGTGTGAATAGGAAGAAAAGAATAAAGAGAAATGGGGAGGTTGCAAGGTATAAGAATAAAGAAGCAAGATAGGCAATGGGAGCTAATTTATGGAGTAGAAGAACAAGAAGAATAAAGATATTCTGCTATTATTATGGTGCCGGAGTAGCTTGCTACCTGTAAGCATTTACCCTTGGTTCATCTACAAGCAGCCTTAATTTTTTTCCCATTTCAAACAGTGTAATATTTAGTAAGCATCATTGAAGCACACTGCATGGATTTTTGTGATAGTGTACTTCACAATTAAAATTCAGCCTATCCATCTTTCCTGTGAAAGTAAAGCTTACAAAAATACAGAGCATTTAGACAACTATAGCACCCCAGTAGAAAGAAGTTTCATGTTCTGCCAGCCTTTCCTGCATTTTACCCTGAACTGGGGGACTGGAGATGGATTTATGAGAGGGAAAACATTAAAAAGAAATACTTAAGAAATTATAAACTAGCAAAACTTCAAGTCTTTAAATATTAAAAAAAAAAAAAATACTCTTCACATGTTATGGTATTAAACTAGAGCTCATAGTACAAAAAGAAATAAAAATTGCAGAGAATTCCAGTTACTCAAAAATATCTTTGCAATGTTGCTTGTTCTGACTTAAAGAAGTTTGCTGAAGCATAACTTCATTTCTGTCGAGGACTGTAAAAAAGATTGAAGCCGGGGCCTGGAATATGAACAAACAATGCATCTAAGTTAGTGCCCCACAGAATATTTTAAAATTATTTAACACAAATCATCTCAGTGTCAACAACTCATCACAGATAAACTATCTAATTAACAGAAGCCATCATAGTATTTGAGAACTCAGTCTTGGCTCAGTTGATATACCAGAAGGGCACTCCTTGATAAGCAAAATTTATAAAGGAAGGTTTAAAAAACATTACTGCCTGAAGTAGATTCTTCTTAGTTTTAAATTAACCCTCTGCTAGGTTGGGGTTTTTAGTTGTTTGCGTTTTTTTAATCTTTATGAGATAACAAGCACAGGTTGACCTCATGTTCTCAGGTATATTCCAAGCTAAGACTCTGTTACACAGTATATTTTATGATGCAATATTTTTTCAGTGAGTCTGCCGTGCACTTGGAACCATGCCAAAATGACAGCTCAGTTAACAAAAGTGTCCCCAGCTTTTGTAAGCACTTCTGAGATAGTTTTATCCCACTTCTTGAAAATTGCAAAGGTTGTCAAAATCCTGAGGATATAAAACTTTACTGCAAAACACTTGGGCATCAAAGCCTTGGCTGGTCGTTGCAGCACCAAACCAGCCACTTATTGGGATTGCACTTATTGCAGGTGATTCACTTCCCCTCAGGAAGTCTGTGGGGAGACAAAGATGATAATGGGATCTATGAAAGTATAACATAGACCAAACGTTACCGAAAATAGCTTGTGGGAAATACTGAAGAGAGAGATCTCTCCTAAGTCTCCGGGGGGGTGGGGGGGGGGGTGATGTTTATATGTTGCAAGGAGATGATCTAGGACAATAATATTCATTACCCTAAAACTGCTCCTGAAAGTGGTCTTTTTCACAGAGAAAATGTCAGGTAACAGTAGGTAGGTGTGAAGTACCATCTTTTTTCCATCCCATCCCAGGTAGATTATTTGTTACAATATTCACAGAGTGTGTGGCAGAAATGGGTAGAATTGATCTTTTTTTCTGAGCTGAAGGAGGTCACACTGCTGATATCAAGTCTCGGAAGAGAATAATTTATCCTTAGCCATTATATGATTCCTAGAGAATTCCTAGGTTTGAACAAAGCATACTATCCACCATCTTAGCAAATTACTATACTGAGCTTCCCAAAGTCTTTTTAAAAAGAATAAAAAAAAGACTGATAAAACCAGAGTAATCTACAGATGTTTTTTATGAAATATTATTCTGCAGGAGAAAACAGACTTTAAACCTTGATTTGTCTGAGATTTGTTGTCACATCTATGGAGGTATTTAGGCAATTCAACTACCTACCTTTGCGAATTAGAGCTCTAGTTTTAAAAGAAATTAGCAGGAAAGGAAACAGGAAGATACATATGCATGTTAATAATAATAGTAAAACATATCTGCCTATTTTCATCAAAACAGTTGATAATCCAAAATTTTCAGTGAACTAATTGGAAAATGGGTTATTTTCAACAGAAAATGCTTGAAAATGAATGCTCCCTTCTTTCTTTGAAAAATTTGAATGCTATAAATTTTGAAAAGATGGTCAATTCATTAAAATTTATTTCCCCGTTTCAATTCTGTATAACTTCCCAGAGCTATTGAGGGAGACACTGATAAGGAAAACAATAAGTCATAATGATCAATATGGTGATCATTATGGTGTCAGCATGTTATACAATGAGTCAAATGTACAAAAATTAATTTATTTATCTTGACTTTCACTTGACACTTCAGTAGAGGTGATATTATTCTAGGAACATTCTGATAAGGAACATAGGAGTAGTGACTCTTAGGAATATGCAGGGATCATTGAACTTTAAGTGCAGGCAGCCATCTAATAGATATGCAATACATGCCACTATAACCCTATTGCCTGTAGTAAAATAGACTGAACAGAAAGTCACAAAAGCTGTCAGCTGCTGAAGGAACATAGTTGGCAAGATCAAGATAATTGACCATGTATTTGGTCTGCCCCATTTCCGAATTTTTTTAGACATTTCTCATTATATGGGTTTACACAACTTGAGGTAAGTTTATTTAACGTTCTTAGGAGATCTTTCTACTGAGTAACACTCCAGAGAGACTTCGTGTGTTGTTCATCACATGAACACAACAGTTAAGGAGCACAGCTGGACATGGGTATATTACCAAACTAATTTATGAGTTATTTCTTTCATATTTAATGAATTCATGTACCATTCAAGTTAGCAGCAGTGATGACAATGACATTCTTGTACCTTTCTCAAAAGTTATGGAGTATCTCAGATAAGTGTTGCACAAATAACTCATTTTTCACCTGCCAGGCAGTTCCAGATAATGATTTCAGATCAATTCAAATTAATGGCAGCTCTTGGACTATTTTCAATGTTTAACATGCACACATATTGTTTTACCAGACAGAGATATGCACAAACTTGATGTTTTCAGAGGTCTTCTCCAAGTCTAGGAAGCTACTGCATGTATGTCCTGTTGTCTTGAACAGTTCAAGCAAATGACGAGCCTCATCACTTCACAAAAATAAAATGTATGTTAATAAAGCCTAACTGACCTCAATTAATTTGTTTCTATAAACAGAATTAGCAAAAACATTTTAAAAAGCATTAATAATTCCCCCCACTCCCCAGTCCCCAATTTGTCAGGTTAATTCCTAAATGCCCCTTTGCAAGAAAATGTGACAAGCTAAGCATACCCAAAAGTTTACTTGAAAAGACTAATTTCAGAGAAAGATTTTTAAATAAAGAATGGAAATGACATTATTTCTCAACTGATGACTTGGATTTACACATACTTTGCATCTACAATGAATACACACACAACAAAATGACTGGAGTCCAAAAATGTCTCTACACCATCACTGTATTTTCCTGAATCTGATACTGGCAGCATGCTGAAGCACTCCCTCATAAATGTTAAAAAATGAGATGGTTTGCATCTGATAAGTGTTAGAAAAAGGGTTAGCTTTCTTGGGGTGGTTCTATCAAATTGGGATTAACATTTTCCATTTAGCCCCTTACGCTTCTGGAGAGGCTGACATGATTTAGTGACTATGAAAGTAACACCTTTGTCATTTTCATTGTACTTCATTTCACCTTCTCATTTGTGTCTTTTTAAAATAAGATGTCTAACTGAATACAGTAATCAATGTGCCATTGACTTATATAATGCAATTGTAATCTTCTCTTTTCTATTCTCTATTCCCTTCTTAACACAATTTAACATCTTATTTGCTTTTTTAATCACCACTGAACAAGTCTCTTCATTGAGCTGTCTACAGTAATGCCTGGATCTTTTTTTTCCTGAGAGGTTACAACTAATTCAGAAGACATCATTATGTATAAATACTTTAGACCATTTCCACTAATGTGTTTTTAGGGGGGGGTCTTATCTGTGTTGAGGTTTATCTGCTGCTCAGTTTTTCAACCAGATTTTTTTGCAAAATTCACCTAAAACTCTTCATAGTTCCTTAATTTAAATGATGCAAATGAATCTACAATTTCAGCTGCTTTATCACATTTAGTCTTTATCCTGTTTTCAAATTCAACATACAGAGTGAGCAGTACTTTTGCCAAAACTGTTTTATGTAGTTAACTCTGTGTTCATCATGCTGGAAACAAGAATTTTGTTGCTGTTCTGTTAGTCTATGATTATGTCGTTGCGATATCAACAACCACTAAATAGGATAAACACCCAAGAAAGACCTGAAAAACACCTACTATAATACTGTAAACCTGAGGTACATAACAGTCTAGCCATAGTTACATGTCACAGCATTGATTTATCCTCCTAAACCAACCTTAATCGTAGGACACTTGCCTCTTGTATTTAGCCTGTATTTCTGTATTATGAAATTTTTAGTAGTTAAAACTTTATTAATCTACTGCCTTCTGCTTTACTATAGAGATTTTTGCTGATATCCATGTGAATTAGTTTAAAATTAAGTGACCTGTATCAAAACTACAATGTAGTCATTAAAATTGTAGTGTCAGTATAGAATATATTGAAAGTAGTTTTTATATTTTTGGCAAGAAATGTTTGCCTCATTGTTTTCTTGCAAAGAACTGTTTTAACATCACTGGAAAATTTAAAGTACTTGTAATATTTATATCTCTTCTTAAAATAAAAAAAAAATTAAAATAATATTGTAGGAGAGGGTTCTGATACCTGCCATTTTCACTGCCTTTTTTTCTGTATTTGTCTAGAGCATATACAGAGGAGTCTTATCCCTCTTTGGTACAATCACATTACAATTAGTAGACAATAAACAGAGGAGATATATCTCCTATTACACCACTTTTAGGTTGTATTATATTTCTCTGTTTAAGTGTCTTAACTGTTACTACAAGACAGCTCACTATTAAATTATTTCTAGGAAAACATAACTGCCTTCTAATATGTGTAGCAATAAGTTCAATTGTTTTAATTTTCTGTTTCTTCATAATTTAGAGACTGATGTAGTTACATCTACGCATGTAATTACATTACATTGCTGGGTTTCCTAGAATTTCGCTCATTAAGTATTATTTTTTTTTAATTAAATCTCTCCATTCAACCTTTGTATAATAGCTAAGGGTAAAGAATCTTCAGCCTTTTCAAAAGATGAATTTTCTGCTATAAACAGCGTGCCATTACAACTCAACTGATTGCAAAGAATTTGGATTGCAGTGTGATTCAAGTCTTTCATTGAACTGATATTATCCACTCAACCTCAGCAATACCTTAGAGAAATACAAAGCAGAGTAACTGTCTTTTATATTGTACTCTCTCTGTGCAAGAATAATAGAGATGCCATGAACATTGCAGAGGTGTCACATTAGCTGCTGAACTAAATAGTGTAGAGGAAAGGGAACTCATTGTTAATTTTTTTTACAGGGATGGAATAGATGAACATTGCTTACAAATGAGCTTTATTTAGTTTTAAACACATTTCATGAAGTAAATAGTATATTTCCCTAATTTTCATGTCTTTTGGTATGCTTCCAAAAACTTGGAAGTGAATTAGTGTGCAATTTGCATCCAAATCTCAGCCAAGGGGATGTGGTTTATTATAATACATGGCCCTCCTAATTATTGAACAGCCCGAGAAAACTAGGCACAGTGTGCATCTGTTATTGCTTGACCACACTGCCAAACATAATTTGGCAAGCACAGAAATGTACATTGAGCAGACCTACAGTCTAATTTGCATTAGTTTGTAGTAATTATATGAAAGCTATAACTGAACTAAGCTTGTCCTCTCTTTTTAGAGCACATCATTCTTTTTGAAAAGAAATCTCAACCAAAAATCCAAAACAATTAAATAGCACACACATACACAACCCTGAGAAACTCCTTGTTTGCACAGTAGACTTTCTCAGTATTATTTAATGATTATCCAAATGTTATTTCTGTGTATTCTGTAAAATATCAAGCTAGGATTTTTTTCCTGCAGTTTATATAGGCTTTTCTGTGTTTTCTTTCATCCCCATTCAGAAATTTTTTATCTCTTCTGCCAAATTCTAAAACCCTGTATGATTTAATACCCTGTAACTGGTGATTAAAGTCATTGGCATTTTAAAATTCAGTTGCTAAGGAGGAACAGGAGGAAAGTCCTGCCTTTCATAATTTGCCTTTGACCCTTTCCATAGTCATTTAATTCAAACTCAATTCTGACTAAAAGAAGCAGTCTTGGTATAAGCCACCTTGTGCCACAGTAACGCTGGAAAGTAGTCACAAAGCTCAGGGAAGCTAGGATGCTATGGTTAAAATACATGCAGGTTTTGGCCTACAGAACTTTCAAAGGAAAGTGTTTCCTCTCTTATTTTTCTAGTGAAATTATATGTTCAGATACACAGATGTCATAGCTCTGTATAAAAGATGATAGGAAACCTAAACTAAATCAATCAATGAGGAAATAAAGCAGAATCTCATCTGCAGAAAGTATAGTTTTATGGCAATTATTGTATAATATTTTCCAGAAATGCAGAGGACAGTGCATAAAAAGGATGAGAGAGTCAAATTCAATCCCCATTGAAATCAATGACAAAAGGTAATATTCACTCCAACAGCCACAGGATCAAGCATAGAGGAAGGAGAGTTCTTTTTCTCCCCTTTTTTAAGTAACCACTGGCATTTTCAGCTTCACTGCAGGGGCTGAGAAGCAGAGGCACAGTCTCTGTTGTTGGTAAACAGCTTGACATTTCGTAGTATTGGACTAGTCAAAAGGCTTTCAATGTAGAGTTTGAGTACTAAGAAATAACTGTATATTCACTATGTACTTGGGTATTCTCAGATAGCTTAGGGTAATTATTAGCCAGCACACCCAGAGTCAGAAACAGTTACTGTGAAATGACCATACGGAGATTATGTAAATGAGTTTCCAAGAGTGAAAATGCAATGAAGTATAAAAGTGAATAAAACCTGCCGAATATCGCTGAATACTACCTCTACACTCTGATTAGCTGATCAAATCTATTTTCATAAACAAAACCAAACTTGCAATAAGTTAGAGGAGAAAGAAATCCCAATGAACCATTTACAAATGGCATTTCACAGCTGACCAAAAACCACTCAATTTTCTTTTGCATAGTATGTGGAAAATAAAGATATGCTTGCTTATACAATGCCCTCTGCAAAAGCTGCTTTATTTTCTGTTTTAGTTGTTTAGTGTAGTTCTACAATAAAATAATAATTGCATCAGAAAACAGCTTTTTACTGAACCAGTCTCTTTCCACATATATATCCTCTTACTTCAGGGGCTGGAATAAAGCAATGGAACAAAGAAGCTGGGGAAGAGTGCTGTCAAGTAAAATCACACTGATTTACTTTTTTTAGCACCAAAACTGCTTCATTTATTTTGTTGTTATTTGTGTTTGGGGATTTTTTTTTTTTTTTTTTTTTTTTTTGCTGTCTTTTGTTTAGCAATGAGATAACTAACTAAAACCCAGTTGTTGACTAGTAACTGCTGCTGATAAAATACAAGAAGTAGATTTGGGTAAAAGTGCAAAGTTGTTTCTCTTTGTTTTGTGTTTTGGGGTTTCATAGATCTGAGAATACTACTCATCTTTGCACAGGCAGGCCCATGAATAAAATACCTGTTCTCACTGATCGCTACTGTTAGAGAAATATTTTCATGTAGATATGAGTTTTATTGTAGTTTGGGCATCTCACCAGAAGACATTTTAACACTTTGCATAGTCGTTCTTTAATACATATAATGCAAAGTTTTCCATGCTGCAGGTTCCTTATGGAAAGGGTTTTGACGTGTCTGGTTTTAAGGTTTTTTTGTCTAAAAGTTATGCTTATGGTGATGACCAAATAAAAATCACTTTGCTTTCAGAGCAAGAAAAATTCTGCAATACTCAAAGGATGGCATGTAATTAATAATTTTGAAATGAAATTATTTTTCTCCCATTGTCTTAATTGATTTTCCCCATTTTTTTTACTCAGAGAGCCACATTCATCCAAATTCTGATATTTCCAGAAATATGAAATCTTTCAGAGCTTAAAAGTCAGTTTTCCACTCTAAACTACAAGAGTAGCCACTGAACTGCATTCAGTTCTTACACTGTAGTTAAAAACCTTAAGGTATCATGGTAAAACCATAGTTTTGGAGATACTTACACAAATCACTTTCTGTTAGTGAAAGTCTGCATAGAAGAGCTATGTGCTACTGTATAGGCACATGCATTTCCTTTCAAGAGCTGATAGGCTTGTAATGATGCATGAGCTGTGTCTGTGGATCTCTTGGAAACAGTCGTCATGTGGACTTCATGCAAAATGACTTCCCAGGAAGTAATTTTCAACTCATTTTCAACTTTTGCAAGTTGCTGCAGCACAGTTTGATCTCCAGTCATTTCCAGCTGCACAGTTAGACCTGGTATCACTACTTAGAGCCTTTTGAGTGAACAGGTGGGTTTAAAGACATATAGAAGACACCTTGAATCCTCCTATGGTTTTGTTCAAGGAGGGCTAAGCCTAGCCTTAGCTAAGGAACTCACAGCTTTAAAATGAACAGTTTGGCATGAGTGAAGGTTTTCTCTCTGGGGCCCTGTTTTAGCCTCCAAACAGCTCATTGCAACAAGAGAGTGGAATACAAAGTGGTAAGAAAGACAAGGAAGAGAGCCTTGCATTTTGTTTTTTTTTTCCCAGGATAACTCCTCTTGTCTTTCTTTCATTCCTCTTCAAATAATTTCTTACTAGATTCCCAAGCAAAAGAAAATTTTCTCTAAAAAATAACCAGTCTCTAAGGAATAGAGCTTGTAGTCAATAGTCACACTTGCTTTAGAAGAAATTTTTTTACACTGAAGATTTCTACTGAAAATGTATAAAACTGCGGTCTCCTATCTTAGTGTCTATATTTAACCTGTCTTGTTTACAGGCCCAGCTTCAATCCTCTTAGTTACCTAAGAATAAATCTTGCCTTGATTTTTTAATGCCATTGTATAGTCTTTTATTCCATCAGCCATAAAGATTACCTGCATCCATGAGGCTTTCAGTATACCTGCTTATCCCAGTCTTTAGAATGTGTTTAGCAGCACCAGAGCAGGCCCAGTGACTCTACTGAGCTGTGAAAGGAGTAGCAGGGTGGATTTACTAAGCTTAAGCAAGGTAAATGGAATAAAATATGGTACAGACAGACTTGGCTGTGTAGACTATAAGTAAACAGATTGTGGTCACTAGAAGTAAAAATAATGCAGTTAACATCATTTTTGCTACAATACTGCAGATAAGACTGACTATGTCAAGGGGCTAAAAATCTAAATAACCACTTTTGGAATTCCCACTTGGGGAATATTTTTACTATTGTAGAATTTCATTCTGTTCCTTGTGTGTACTTGTATGTTCTACAGGTTCTAATAAAACCTTTAAAGAAATTCCTAGGTTATCCTGACTATTAGAACTACATAAAATACAAGCACAAAATTTTGTCTAGTATCTTTTTCCCTGAGCCAGGTAATTTGTGTCAGGCACCATTCAAGAACCATCTATCTAAACCACCCAAACCCTACTGGCAAGGAAGTGCAATGCAAAGTTACACATTTAATATAAGTTATCAGAGGAGGGAAGTTCCCACATTTTATCTCAGGCAACAAATTTTGTATCAGCTTTGGATTAGTCAAGAAGGTCTTTCAGGGAAAAAAAAATCCATTTCTGTTGCAGATAATACAGGCAGTGTACAGTGTACATTGCTGAGTTAATTTGTTCCAGGAGTTAGTCACCCTCATTGTCAGAAAAACAATATGAAACTAAAATCTTTATTTCTTAGTCCATCTCTAGCTTTTAGTGATTTGCTCAGCTTTTTTGCTAGGTGAAACAACTGTTTCATACCTGGTAATTACACATCCAAATCAGTTGTCCTTTATGAATTAAGCAATTCCTATGTCTACTACTTGAGAAAAGCTTTCCAGCTTAATGACACCAATTGTCTGGTAGGAAAACATCAACATGAAAAACTATTTTGTCAATGTTACTTTTTCATCTTGTAAATTTTACATAACCAGACTAGAAATGTAAGATATTCACTCTTCTTCACTCTAAGATGACTTATGAATATTTTTTTCACAAACACTATTTGGTCTTGATATAGCAAAGAAAGAAGAGAGTGATTAAGTGAAAAGAAAATCTTGTCTGTAACTAATATAAACAATTCATTTTAATTTCTACCAAGAAAATCTATTTCTTTATATATTTCTTTTTAATATCATGCATATGTTTATGCATTGAGCCTATTTAATTTGGGTCTCTCTTTTTCAGAAAGATTTCAAATAAAAACTATAACTTTTCACAGACATTGAAGGAAATACAAAACTAAAATGCAAGGTAATTTCAGATTTTGTGAGTACAGAACTGTAGAGAGAATATTCCAATCTGGACAGCAGGTAATTAGTACAATGATCTCTTGGAAATAATATATTTTTGTGTTATTATAATCTGATTTCTCCTTGCATTTTGTCAAAATAATGGCACATGTGGGCCTGAGGTTTACCTTGACTAGCTACATTAAAGTGAAATTTGTCTTCTCCTTGTTTTCACTAATTTATAAAAGTTTACATTGCTTGATATAAAATACATCATTTCTCAGCACTGAAAGACATAGCCTGAATCTTCAGACAGTGTGAAACAATAGCTCTAAGGAAAATGTAAATTCACTTCTGTGGTGTTAGAATTCTGACACTGAATCCTGAAAGGTAACATTTTGAATGTTTTAACAAAATTTGGTAGCAATGAATTTCTTCAGTCTTCGCTAACTGATTTCCTGTTTACTTTTCTCACAACACAATTATCCATGAGAACACTTACAGCCTGAAAAAAAGTGAAATCCACTTGTCGAAGGGCTTCTTATGCTGTCTGCATTATAGTGTGCTATTTATTAGAGTTAATTGCCATCAGTGGAGGACTTTAGAGTGACTACTAAACCTATGGGTGTTTGACACAGAGAAACCCCACTTCTTGTGCGAACTGAAGTCTACTGTGGTAGTATAGATACAGCCTTGAATCTCTAGGTGCTATCACAGAGTGAATTTTGAAATTTGTAATTTATTCCAGTTTAATTTATAATTCTCCTAAGTATGACAAAAGAAACTAAATCATATGTTTTACAATGCAAAGCTAACACAGCAGGAATTATATCACCATACATAATTAATAACCAATGTATACTGTATTCATATGTCACAGAGTACAATAGTTAATATAGACATAATGTTGGTTTTTGGCGAATATTTAAACATTTTGACGGACTGATATATTTATTGTGGTTAGTGGTCATGCTAATAAACTCACAGATTCAATCATTTACAGAAAACAGAATGGAAGGTTCCCCCCCCCCCCCCCACCCCCAAAAAGATTAAACTGATTGTTGTTTTCAATGTGAATGAAAGAAAATGTTTCATTTATTTACTTAGATCTGCCCACATGTATCTCGTCTCTCTTAATTTTTTTTGTCTACACTTGTGCCATCCATTATAAATTTGGTCACCCTGATAGTGCTTTTCGAGTTATGAAACCACACAAGATACTATATGTGAAATGTGATTAATGACTTGCTAATTTGAGATCACTGTCTATTTGTACTTCAGTGAGTCATTAGAGAATTGTGACTCAGGAGGCTGAAATTTCTGAATTTTTTGCCCAAAAAGAAACAGATTTTCTAGTGAAATCTAAACAGAAACATTAGTATCAGAATTTAATATCAATATTGTGATATCTAGATTGAGCTCATAGCTAGAAGGCAGAAAGAGAGAGACTGCTTTCCACACATATCCTTTCCTGTACAAGTCTATACTATCTCACATTTTTTTGAAGGCTTATTTAATTCATGTTGGCATTCACCAACATTTGATAAACATGTCACTCCTCACCAGGTGTTCTAACTGAAAACAGAGATGGACGAAATATAGTCTACAGTCTGCTAGTAATAGGGGTCCACTATTTTAATGAAAATGTAAAAAACTGTGTTTGTAAAAGTATTTGCAAAGTAATCTATGAAAATAAATATGATGAAAGGGTGACTACGTTAATTTATATGATTTTGTGCAAAGTTCTTTTTCATAAAGAGATTAATTTTTGTGTACTGGAAGCTGCATTTGCATGTTAGGTAATTTTTTTCTCTTCTGTGTTTTTTTTTGAGGGCAGTTTGATGATCAGTACACATCATAGGATAAATATTGTGGCTGTGTCCGTCTAGGAGAAATCAAACAAGAATTTTAACAATATACTAAATACTGTTCTCAAAGATATGATCTATAGAGAGCATTTACTTCATCTGACAAACATGATTTCAATTCAGGAAATAGTTCACAAGCATTCTACTGCATCTGACATCAGTGGTATCCACACAGCCATTCTGTGCAAACTCCCTGCTTTAAAGGTCTTCCCATCACTGTTATTGGTCTCACAGATGATGAAGTATGACACTCCATAAACAATGAGCTGGGCCTTTTGTAGGCTGCTTTGCTTTTTTTGGCTTCAAACTGCCACTGAATGTCAAATCGATTTGGCTTTCATTAGAACGGCTTTATATGTGCAAATGTATTTGTGTCTGGTTGCTACTTTTTTCTATTTTTGCTTTCCTTTCCCTTTGCTTTTTTTTCCTCCATTCCTTTGAATGATGTAATTTTTCTCTAATCAAAGCCAACACCTGTTTCTCTAAAATAGGAGCCTCTGTGTAAAGCTCTTTATCACAATCTGAGTACATTCTAGATGGGCTCATTATGAATCAAGTTCCCTCGGAACAAAGAGGAAGTGCTCTGCTACAGTGACATTGTACATCATAGAGCCTGGATAAAGTCAAGAGCTGATGTAACCTTGACTTTTGACATGCCAAGAGACTGCTGTCTAGATAATGCAAGGTGTGTAAGCCCCTGTCTTTGATAAGTAATAAAACAAATAATAAATCTGGCACTTTGTTTAAGAGCAGCTCAACTGTTACACAGTGCTGTATTGGGCTTGATGGGGTAATGGATTTGTTGTTTTTTTCTTTACCAATTTAAAAGGAACACAGAATTGCAACTTTGAGGATTTCTGGTTTTGTAAACCACAAGCCTGCTTAGACAAGCTAAATGAAGAATGCCATACAATGAGAGGAACAGAGCAAAATAGGGATGACAGGACTCCCAGTTATGAGACAGTGAAGATCTGCTCCAGTGGAGGACATTACAAGTAGTCTGAAATGGCTGAAGTTTAGGAAAGGGAAATTAAAGGGGAAAGAAAGTCATACGCTACCATAAGGCTACCATAAGCTCTGTGTTGCGA
Organism: Coloeus monedula; assembly: GCF_965178545.1. NCBI lineage: Eukaryota > Metazoa > Chordata > Aves > Passeriformes > Corvidae > Coloeus > Coloeus monedula. Next base: position 34,690,879 of record NC_138786.1, on the reverse strand, counting down.
CACATTTGAAAGAAACGCAAGTGTCACTTTTGTTGCACCTAAGAACCCCTTGCCTCTATGAGACTTGTCTCATGGAAATAGCTATTGAAGTGTACTGTGCCTGGAATGGCTTAGGACTGTGATGAACAAGAGGATAAAATTCCTTTTCCTCCTTCAGAAGTATTTTGCTTTCTAATTTTCATCACAAAACCATTCTCCCTCTTCTTCCTACATCTTATAGAAGCTGGAAGTCAGGGTATATTTCCATTCACTTCAGAGATTCATAGAATTACTAAGATTGGAAAAGCCCTATAAGATCATGGAGTCCAATCATTAACCCAGCACTGCTGTGTTCACCACTAAGCTGTATCCCCAAGTGCGAAATCCACAAGTTTTTCTGAACACTTGCAGGAGAAATATATGTTTTGAAATAACTACCTATCTATAACCAGGTCAGATGCATGTTCTATCCCAACAAGATTCTTGTGAGTAGTCAAGCTGTATGCTGTGTCCTCTTGCTAGTGTTGATCCTTTCACAAAGAACCAGAAATATATTTTACTTCTTTAAATGGAAAGAGATATATTTTAGAAGCTGGGGAACCTACAGATAGACAGTAGGAGTGAGACAGAAAAAAAAAATGGTGACAACTTTATCCCCACTCCATCTAAACATGAACGTTTGGTTCTTATGAAGGAAGACGCTTTCTCTGGACATTGCAGACTAGAAACAAGATGAAAGAACCAGCCTTTGCTCACCATTTGCAATAATGGGCTGTAACATCTTCAGACGACCTCAGGCTGTCCAAGGAGGGTCCTTGCTCAGTTTGCGAGTGGATGAACTCACTCCTGTGTGATGGGATTCTGTGTCAGACTCTCACAAGGAAAGTGCCTATTTTCAGAGCTGAGGAAGAGGTTTGCTTGGCTCAAATACTCAGTGATTTCAAATCCAGTGCTAACTCTAACTGAAATATATTGGTAATCTGCCATCTGTGGTTTTCTTGAGCAGAAATTTTGACTGAAGTCCAGGTCTTAGTAGATATGAGGCCACGTTACCAAATCCATCCTCCTACTCGACATCATCCTTCATACTGTCTTACTGTGTCACTGCCTTTGGATCAAGGACCACAGCAAAGTAGGGAAAATGCAGATACTGCAGTTGCCAAGTCATTTCTTGGTCTCTCTGTTGAAGCTATCTATAGTGAATGTTTCATTGCTGACATCTATTCTAGCCTCAGTATTGTCAAAGCATTTTTTCATGTGTAATAAATTTGCATAAACACTTCACCCCAAATATAATGAAACATAGGATAAGAAAGACTTAAATTATATTTTAAGAAAAATGCTAAAAGACTTCTTGATTGATTTGCAGAGGCATAGCAAAATTCCTTCATATACTGGCCTCATGAATGAGATGATAATATGCAAGTAAAGCATAATGATTGGCATATTAAATGCAAGATCTTTGTCACCATCTGTTTCCTGATTGTGTCAGCAAGTTGGGTTTTTTTTCATGGAAGTGTGAGAATACACCATGGCCTCGAAGTATCAAAATGTCAATTATACATCACATTTTAAAGTTGGAAGCCCAAATCACAATTGTCCCTGAATTCTGCTCGAAACACTGACAAATTATTACCTATCCGTCACATTTAGCCTTACGGTACAGTAGCATAGTTATTGTGCTGGAAAATAAAACAGAGCAGGAACACTATCAAGGCCAGGTTTACAATTTAGTGATGAATACTTAAAAAAAAATTGATACAGAAGGAGACAGGGAGAGAACTAAGAATTCAAAACAAATGGAATAGTTGCAGAACAGCCTTATCAAATGCTTGTTATTTGAAGCCCAAGTACTTTGAAAACAGTTTTGCATTTCTGGTATTTTTCATTACAAATAATGTTCAACAAATAATAAGGAAGACAGTATTCCTTTTCCTATATTTTCACTTGCACTGACAGAAGAAAATTGTATCCTGGTTAGTGGAATGAATCAGTAGGAGCTGCAGAAGGAGAAAACCAATATGAAAGCTAACCAAAATGAAGGAGCCTTTCTACTAATACAACAGGTCCTGCTTTACACACTCAGTGGTCTTATATAAGAGTTGGTGGGAGAAGGTATGTTTTAATGTTTCACACAGGATGAGGTCTACCAGCACCATTAGCTACCAGAATCAGCAACCCAGAGGTGAAGGCACACAAAAAGGCTGCTGATTGTGGTTCTGAAATATGAATGCAAGACTCTTCCAAAACTGAAAAGTCCAGTAATGTCTCAAGGCATTACTTCTGCTAGGGGGAGGAAACAGAAGAAATAGGTATTGTGTAAAGTGATTCTTCATTCACTGAGGACAATGGTAAGATCACCAAAAAAACGCAATGGCCTTTTGCTCCTAGACTAATTACTATACCTGTGAAAAGGAGATATCTAGATTTTTGTAAAATGGGATATAGAGCATAATTATGTCCAACAAATCTAACATGAACTAATTTGGATGACTATAAAGAGGTTAAATGAAAAAGTCACCTTCCAAACTTGTACTTATTGGACTTTTCATGATGCATAATTTCTTCCATCTATTAATTTCTGATTATATTAATATTTATACATGATAAGGTACAAAATCCACTACTTAAACAGACTGCTTATATGATATTTGCAAATGAATAATAAATTTTTGTTGTGATAAGACAGCAATTTATAGGACACAAAATTTATTCTAAATGAGACTGATTCCAAAATGAGGAGAGTAAGTAGCATGATTTATATTATATTTTTGGGGTCATTCTCTGTGCCTGTGAAACAGGGTTGCTAATACTTAATGATTATAAAGTACTTTGATTCTAAATAATAATTAGTTTTTAGTATGGCTATGTATATTAGGCATGTGTGTACATACATGTTAAGTCAAACTGTTTGGGAAAATTCGGTCTGGGGCTTCTGATTTAAGCAGTTGTCCTTGTGCAGTTGTGTATCGGCATGCCTTCACTACTAACAGAAATCTTTTTCCTTCTTCACAGGGTCATGTAAATGATCTGCAAAGTTTCAGCAGAGGTTTGTGTATTTTTGGTGGAGCAGCATGCTCTGCCAGATAGTTAGCAGTCTCTCCATTCATCAGCAAATGATGAATCATAAGCTGCTGGAAAGCAGAAAAGAATAAAAAAAGTCACAGTTGAAACTTTGCAGCTGTAGTCTGATAGATAAAGTTTGTAGCCTGAACATACATATAGATACGAACACTGAGCAAAAAAAAAAAAAAAGAATATGTGAGAAAAAATCTCTTCTGAGAACTTTCATGTGCATCTGTTGCCAAGGTGATCATTCTGTGTATGTCTTCAAACAGGTACCTTTTGAGGGTCTGACTCCCAGCTTGTGCACCTCACACCAACATGTCAACTGAACACAGGCAGTAGAAACACACTATGAAAAATACTAGTGTATTATGAACAGATACAGTTTTCTCTGTGTGCATACTACTGGTATCACAGTCTTCTTTGCAAGTGAGGTCTGGATATGTATGTGGTAATTAAATGCTTTTGAACTTTGTGAACTGTGAACATCAGTCCATGTCTCATATTCTTACAGCAGGGCCTGAAGGAAAGTGTCCTTAATGTCTCTTTAAATTTTTTCTTTTTCCTTTCAGTAAGTCCATTGTACAATTTCTCACTTCATCCTATATAAGATCCATTGTGAATTTATTCCTGTTCTCTTACAAGGAAATACCTCAGGGGTTTTTCTTCTGGCTGCCTTTTTTTTTTCCTTCTTGACTGCTCTGTCAGGCATCCAAATGAAGCAAAGGACTCTCACCTTTTTAATTAAAATTTTGCTGTTTAGGACACGATCCTGAAACAAGTGAGCTTAAGAGAAGTTTTGTCACTGATATCCATGTTTTTTTCTTCTCCTTCACATCAGGAATATGTCATGAAAAATAATATGCTTTCTTTTCATGAATTCACCTGGACTTTCAAAAGAGCATTTTTGTCAAAAGAGGATTTTTGTCATAGTCTGCTCAATAATCTTAGTGAATACAGAACTTTAATAGTCTGTGTAGTCTATATTTTTCTCTATTTCTGTTTGAATTCTATTAAAAAAATTAAAATTAATTATATGTATGCTATCGTAGAAGCATAGAACGGCCAGGGTTTAAAGGGACCTTAATACCAACTCTCCTGCTGTGGACAGGGACACCCTTCACTAAACAAGCTTTCTCTAAACTCCTTCCAGCCTAGCCAGGAACACTTCCAGGGACAGGGCATCCACCACTTCTCTGGACAATCTGCTCCAGTGCCTCACCACACTCACAGTAAAGAATTTCTTCCTAAGATCTAATATAAACTACTTTCTTTCAGTTCGAAACCAGTCCCCCTTGTCCTATCACTACATGCCCTTATAAAAAGTCCCTCTCCATCTTTCTTGCAAGGTCCCTTCAGGTGCTGGAAGGCTGCAATTAGGCCACCCCAAAGCCTTCTCTTTTTCAGGTTGAACGAACCTGATTGTCTCAGCCTTTCCTTGTAGCAGAGGTACTCCATCCCTCTGATCACCTTGGTGGCTGTCCTCTGCACTCGCTCCAGCAGGTCCATGTCCTTCCTGTGCTGGGACCCCAGAGCTGGATGCAGCACTGCAGGTGGGGTCTCACCTGAGCAGAGCAGAGGGGCAGAATCCCCTCCCTCTCCCTGCTGCCCACGCTGCTTTGGATGCAGCCCAGGACACACTTGGCTCTCTGGGCTGCCAGTGCCCGTGGCTGGGTCATGTCCAGCCTCTCACCCAGCAGCACCTCCAAGTCCTTCTGGGCAGGGCTGCTCTCCATCTGTTCATCCCCAGCCTGTGCTGATACCTGGGGTTGTCCCAACCCAGGTGCAGCACCAGCACTCGGTCCTGTTAAACCTCATGAAATTGCCGTGTGCCCACTCCTTGAGCTTGTCCAGGTCCCTCTGGTTGGATCCGTCTTTCAGGTGTGTCAACCACACCACTCAACTTAGTTTCGTCTGCAAACCTCCTGAGGTTGCACTTGATTGTTTTGTCTATCTCATTAATGAAGAAATTAAATAACAGTGGTTCATAACAGACCTCTGAGGGACACCACTTGTCACTGATGTCCCTCAGGACTCTGAGCCATTGACCACTACCCTCTGGACGTGGCCATTCAACCAGTTCCTTATCCATCTAACAGTCCACCCAATGAATCCATGTCTCTCCAATTTAGTGAGAAGGATGTTGTGAGGGACTGTATCAAAAGCTTTACAGAAGTCCAGAATAGATGTATTATAATATACATCAATTCGTTCAAACAGAAAACAAAACAATCTTCTTAATCTTTTGATTGAAAATTAATAATCTTCACTAAATTTTCCTTTAGGAAAAGGTAAAACTTGGTATTGAACTGTTTCAGAACCACAAATACAATGTTCGGTCTTGCAGGCCCTTGTGTGTGCACAACATTACTCAGAAGGGTAGTCCTGAGTTCAAAGTGAAGACTGTTCAATTATTAGTCTCAGTAAGAGTATTCAGGTGTTTAAAGTGTTTAACCAGGATTTCAAAATAGAAGCTGTATTTCTTGAGGCTGTAAATCTGTAAATGTGTGTCAGTTCTCATTGAGAAAAAAAATCATAATATTTGGAGTTGATCAGTAGTAGAAAAAACTGTCTCTACTTTCATCATGCTAGATTTAAAATGAGCTGGATTCAGAAATCTTCACAGTTCCTTTGTTTTCATTTCTGCAGATACTGAGGCAATCAAGCTTCACTGGCATTAATGTTTGCAAGTAAATATAAAATTCAGAGAAGTATTTGTATAATGTGTTAACAGTTTTATTCTATCAGAATATTTGTCACTGACACAATGCCTTGTCACTTAGTAAACCAACAGCAATTAGACACCACAATTCAATTCATTCACATGGAGTAACAAAATGTCCAAGAGAACAATTTTGCAGCATTGCAAAGAAAGTGGCAAAGTAAAATGAGAATTTCTAATTGGTCTTACTGCTGAATTTTTGGTTTAACTTCCATTCCTTTCAATGAGATTTAATATGTCCTTTCTTCCTGGAGTAAAGTCAGAATAACTTACTGGTTGGAAATTATTTACAATGATAAGTAAAATAATTAGAATAACTGATTAAAGAAGCATCATGATAAAGACAAGCATGTAAACATAAAAGACATTTGAACAGAGGTTTCAAATCCAAATTAGAAATAAATTATACAATTATTTTACCCTAACTACCTCATAATTCTGCAGAAGATCAATATTATGGTCTTTACAAGAAACTGCTGAATCACAGCAGGAAATTTGTGTTATTCTGAAAAATGATGTCTCATAAATAACACTCTACAGATCACTTTGATGGAAAAACAATGATAGAAATACACCATAACCTAGAAGAAAATTAAGATCACACATGACACACAGAAACCATATACATAGATTATGTTTCATTTAAAACAATAATAAAAGATAATGTAGGTAAGGAAATTTGTAGTCTTCTATTTAGTTGGGTTTTTTAAAAGAATATTTACTTTTCAAGGACTAGCAGGAATACTTGATGAAAACTTTACTAAAACCTCTGAGACCAGGTTAGTTAAGACTAGGTTTAGGTTAGGGAGAGGGAGAAAGCCGGTGACCTTAGAAAGGGCTGCTGTGAGATATCTCTCCGTCTTAGATTTTACCCTTGGGCTTCAGTGTATCCTGTGGCAGAATTTTCCCTCAAGGCTTAGAATCAGTTAGGAGAGCTATCCTTCTTCCTCTTGGGAGGGTATCTCTGACAGATGAGACCTGGTCGAGAAGCCTCAAATGACCTTGCAGTTTTTTGAGGAAGAGCGGGAAGAAGCTGCAGGAGGGATTTCCACCTCCCTGACTGGCAGCTACACTAAGTAGAGGCTCTCACACTTGGCTCAATCGCTCACATTTGGCTCGATCCAGGACTGCATTGAGCTACTCTGCAGCCATGCCAGTGCCTGTGATTGTGCCCTGTTGATCTGGACTGTGACCCTGACACATGGGATGACTTCCTGACTTCCTGACAGGACTAAGCCCTTTTGTTGGTGAGGCCATGGCTTTTGCCTGCCATGCTGTCATACTTGGCTTCCAAATTCTCTTTTCCCTGCTAAGGAGCAACTGCTTTTATTGTTCCCTGAGAGACATATGAGACCCATCAGAAGGGTGAAAAGATCAAGGAAGGAAAGTGGGGGGTTCTGTGAGAGTTCTCCCAGTCGCATCTTTTTCACCAGGAGCTTCTGCATGTCCCACTACAGAATTGTCCACCCAAACTTTGGGTTAGGCTATAGGAGGAGCAAAATATATGAGATCCATGAAAAGAGTGGCATTGCAAAGAGCTGGCCGAGCCACAGCAGCACGTATATGGGAACTCTCTCTCACTTGCTATTTCTAACAATGGCTTCAGCACGTCTCTTGACAGAAATCTCTGCCCAGGTTTAGCACAAGGGCTAGATTTATGGGCAGAAAGTCAGATATATTTTTGAACAAGTGTTATAAGGCTTAGCTACACAGTTAGTGGCTGCTTCCCACATCTCTTAAAATTGTCAGAATACATCCAGGTAAGGTTTTCAGTTTAAATTAATAGAAATTGTTCATTGAAAGGCTTCAGTGATGTGAGAGCTTCCAATCTGAATTAGATTTTGAATGTTCTATGTGAGTTAGAAAAATGCTCTTGCAGACCATTTTTATAACTATATTATAATAATATTCTAGTCTTTTTATAATATTTATGACATTTATTTATTGATAGTTGTTATGAAAGATTGAAGATTGTCATTCTTGACTTGGAAAAAAAGTTCTCAAAGCAGTCCTATGCTACTGTTCAGAATGCTTACCATTTACCCTTAAAGATATCGTTATGGGATTAAATTAACAGAATTGATTGAGAATTACATAACTATACATTACTATACTGTAAGTAAGGTATAAATTTGTCTTCTAAGATGGGAAAAAAAGAGCAACTTGCTGTGCATCCAAGAACATTGGAGTTCTTGGAGATGGGAAAATACAATGTAATGTTCTCCAGTAATGATTAAAATATTTTCATAAGAAAGATACCACTGAGATATATAGGGTGACATATAATACTACTGCAAAAAAATAGACTGACATCTGGTACAATATTGACATTTACTGATAAACCCATTCAATAGTAATTTCAAGACTGAATACATGCCTTCATTGCTCTTCTTTTTTTGCTGTGTTTATTTGTTTGGTTTAATTTGGTTTGTCTAGTTAGAATTTCTAGAATGACAATGATATGAGCTCTAAACTGAATGTAGGCATTAGGCAAGAAACCTTGCAGGATGTTTCAACATTTCATTGTTTATTTTAACTTGAACTTAATTAATGTGAGATCTCAGGCGCTATAAAGACAATGAGTGCCATCTATAAATGCTAATATAAATCAATAAAGAGGAGGAGGTTAAATGATTTATGTTGGAACTGAGCCACCATGTAATAACTGATGCTAGTTACAGCTTCAACAATGAATGGGAAATCAAAACATTAAATAGTGCAAGCAAGAAGACCATCCTAGTTTGCAGTAAATTTAAGATACTCTATTCATAATTAATTTTTATCCTATTAAAAGGTAGGTTAAATCTTTCATTTTAAATAGACATCTTGCCTAAGAAAGGGCTGCTGGAGTTTGCCCAATGTTTCCATGCCTTTGTGTTGTTGCCAGCTTTGCCTGAAAAATAAAAAATGTAGTTGCCAAAAGCTACATGCAATAATATTACTGTTAAAGAATACTATAAGTACAAGTTATAAGTATGCACTGCTTTTCGTATCTAGCGTAGAGTTTACTATATTATTAATATTTCATTTTCATTACCTTATATTAGTAAAATAGGACTTCAGAATTGCTTTGCATATCTCTCTTCAAGAATAAAAACAAATAGTTCTACTTTTGAGCATTGATTGGCACATTATGAAAACATGGGAAGAGTCTCTGTGAGTAGGGCTGCACCAAGACACTGAAATCAGGTCTAACAATTTCTCCAGGGATTTTATTTATTCTCCTAATTTCTTCTAGTTTTATTTATTCTCCTAATGTCAGCACATTCTGAATTGCACTCTTCCTATAATTTTCTTAATAATTATGTTTTAATTAATTCTGAAGAGAAAGGATTTTAAGTCTTTTTTCTGCATACACATTGTTTTAGCTGAAAAAAAAAAAAAAAGAGGGACAAAGAAGCAATATCCTCCCTTAATCTGACATTCAGAAAGTCTTAGAGATACCTATTGCTTGGTAACATTTGGAAGAGATATCAATTTTGAAGATTTTTCTGGGTAACTGAGAGAAATTTCACCAAGACTAAATAACTGGTGGAACTTGACTGAAAATTTTGTCTTAGGAAGTGTACCTGTGTCAGGATGCTGTCAGGTGAACCATTTCTCTTTTCCAGGTACTATGATTTGATTGCATTAAAATGAGGTGTCCAAGTCCTCTACAGATTCTGGAGTTACTGCAATTTTGGCTGTTTTGCATTTCAGAAGACATTGTCATGGAGATTTGTGAGCATGGGACTGAAGAGGACATGAACTACACCTGTGGTAGAACTATAACTTTGTAGATGGGGGTATTTTACATCAGTTCCCAGTCTTCTTACCAAATTTGACCCTTTTGAGTAAGAAAAAATAATAATCACAGACTGTTTCAGAATAAAGTTAAGAGAACTATAGATTCCTAGAAGAGATGTAGGTTAGTTTTTGCTTTCTTCCTACCTACCAGTCCGTCCACTTTCTGAGGAAGCTCCCAAAGAGTCAGGCAACTGGCATTTTAGTAATCCAGAAGAGCTGAGGTTACAAGATTGTGCAAACCACCAGAATGATAAACAGCGTATACCATTAAATTGAGACACGGGTCATAAAAATTTACCTAGATCAATACGCAATTCTTAACGAGGGTCGAAGATATTAACAGGCTCCCCAGGGAAGTGATCACAGCACCAGCCTGACAGAGTTCAAGAAGCATTTGCACAATGGCCTCTGGTACATGGTGTGATTCTTGGGACTGTCCTGTTCAGGCTGGGAGTTGGACTTTGATGATCCTTGTGGGTGCCTTCCAGCTCAGAATATTCTGTGATTCTATATTCTTGCAATTTATGAAAGTTGTGTGAGCAACTTTTTGATAAAAGACTCTAATAATGGAAATTTATCAGCAGCTTGCTTCCAGATACCTTGCTGCAAGAGTAAGTTCACATGATAGTTAGAATGTCTTTGTTTTCCTTTTAATATTTCCCTTTTTTGTAGCAGTGTACTAGAGGTTACAATATCATTCTATTTATACCAACTTTTTGTTTTTGAGAACTGCTCCAATCCATACCGTAGGTGGGAAAAATCCACTTTTTAACCTTTTCATTGGGTCAAATTTTCTACGCTTTGTGTTTTTATAACGATTTATTTTTGCTCACACAGTTTGGAGTCCTTTACTTTCCTCTCGAGGGAATTTTCCTCATGATCAGTATTTGGACTTATTTTGATATACTTTTGGGAAAAGAATTCTCTTTGTTTAGATGTTAGTGGAACTAACTCTTGACTCAGCTGAAAGAAACTTTCCAAGGAAGTTAACTTCAATGCCACAAATTCAGTCCTACCTGTCTTTAGGTGGGCATAGCAGCTACTTGCCAGCTTTGTTGCATTTGTTCAGTAATGTCTAGTGAGAGTTTCAGAAAGTTATCATCACGTCTACAGAACTTCATTTCTTTATCATTTTCTGTGATTCTTCTGCTAATGTTGACTTCATCAAGGGTGGGAGACTTTCAATTAAGTTGATAGGTTTTAATACTGCATTTTGAGCTGTAGTGGATTCAGCCCTCGAAACAATAATGTTGAAGACATACAAAGGGTCAGAGAACTCTTTTCATTAGCCTAAGACTAATGGCTCTAGTCTGAAGTTGGATTTGAAGCTACAAGCTCTGTCCAAACACTCCCACTCTCCCACCTATCGCTCTCCAAACTGTGCATAGTTCCTGAGCTTTGGGGGGTATCTTGACTAATAGTGCTTTATACAAATAACCTTTCATGTGAAGGAGTGTAAGTAACAGGCTGCTGTCCTTCTAGAAACACTTTTCTGCCTCTTTTAGCTTTTATTTTCCAGCATTCTTTTCTCTGCATGAATGAAAGGCTATGTGAAATGATGATTTATTGTCAGGATCATTATAGTAGTGTTAAAAACAAATAACTCACCAACTGTCTGTTCTCGTAAACATGTGGTATCTGAGTGCTTCAGTGTTCTGTTCAAAGCAGAGACTTTATCTTTGTTCATACAATAAAAAGAGCCCCTTTACATTATTTACTTTAGTTTAGATTACTGTGTTTCCAACTGTCATAAGTATGTCAGAAACACAAGATTAAAACATTATATTTCACTTGCCAAAACAAGAAATAAAAGCATGAATGGGAAATATTCGAGGAATTAAAATATTTGACTGTTTGAATGTAGCTTTTTTTAAAGCAACAAAAAGACAAAAAAAATGTGGAAGACAAAGGGCAAACTGCTCTCCCTTAGTAGAAAATGACACAGTATTTGTATTTCTGGCAAACTAATTGTAGCCTCAGGTTATCTAACCTCCTTTTTCTCTCTTGATCTGATTGGGATATTTTTCATGGAATGTCCTGAGTTGGAAGGATGTGGGAAGGGATCCACAAGGATCATTGAAGCCAGCTCCTGGTCCTGCGCAGAAAAACCCCAAGAATCACACCATGTGCCGTGTTCCAGGTCTTAGATGATTGTATTCAAAGGATCTTGTTTTCTTGCTATATATTATGAATGACTTTGGAAAAAACACCTGGAAATGCTAATATTATGTGGTGACAGCAAAATGCTGGAATAAAAGAGGGAAGAAGTTGGATATCCTGGCAGTTCTGCAGTTCACCAAGTCTGTTATTTCTGTTCTGTCTTTATAATAGCCATAAAATATGAGCTGGGAGTATGATGTCAATGCATCCACTTTCAATAATTGATATGATGAATAATCTCAACCTTCTGACACTTTCTCTATCTTCTCACATCTCAGGAAACTTCATTCATCAACCACATTTGAAATGTTTAAGTAATCTCAGTGATGTATGGAGCACTGAAACTCCCTTGTTAGAAATCTATGCTACTAACATTCTATCAAATTAAAAAGCCACTGAGCTCTTGTGCATAAAATTATCATAAATTATCTCTGAAGGTTCATTGCTGTTTGGAATGTTTAATTGCTCACTCAGCTGAACTTCAGCAGCTCAAGATTATAAATCAATTTGTCAGAAGGTTTCTCATAATGTCATCTTTTACACTGCAGTTATATGCGAGAAAAACCCATGTGCAAGACAGTTTTATGCAGCAAGGCAAAAGTATCCATGCATACCTTTCACAATATTCATTTCATATATTTATAAGAGTATTTTTCAGTTGTTGATTTCTCAGAGAAGATAAGAAAATTGTAATTACCTCAGTCTAATTTATCTGGATGGAAAACTAGATTCTCAAAAATACATTTAGAGGTAAAATGGAGACAGATAATAACAATGGAACTTTTGAAGCATTTAATCTTGGCTTACTGTTGATTGTCCTCACTGAAGAAAATATTTTGCTAACTGAAAAAAAGATGTTTTGAAAATGCCATACCTTAAATGTACATGAACAGTGTCTTCAGCCATTTTTCTTACCACAGAATGCATTTTTGCTTTAAAGTAATTTTTCAGGAGAGAATTTGGCTTTGATGACATGCTAAACCAATATATTTTGTCTTAATTTGAATATGTTCCATTATTTGTTTTGAAATGTTTCTTTAAATTTTAGAAGTTATGAATTCATCCTTTTTATATAGTTTTCTTTCCTTTGTTTTACAAATGCAACTGTGTATGAGACTTTATGAGAGGGCCAGTGGTAATGTTTCTATTTGTAAATTTTTTTATCCATAATTCCTTTAGGAGCAACATAGAAATATAGGATTCTGCATTTCCTGTTCTAGAGAATTGAAAATAGTTTTGGAGTAACATATATGAGGCTCTTGAAGCCACTTTATATTTTCTTAAGCTGAAAAAGTTTCAAAATGTAAAGGCTGGAAAGATTATGGACATTATCCAATTTCTTCTACTCCATGAGTGGTCATCATATTATTTCCTATGCACGTGAAAAGATAGAGGATGAAAGAAAACACAGAGTCAATAGGTGTCAGGTATCTATTTGATACTAAGCATTTATGCAGTATATCGTACCATGGTATTTCTTCCAAAAACAGAAAATGAAAGAAAATATCAGTATTTTTCTTTGTCAAACTTCTTGTATAAAGTGAAAATATTGGAATGATAAATACTCTTGTGTGTCTAAAAAATGGTTCAGTTATCAGAAATATGCTGAGAACTGGCATTAGTATTTTTTTCTACATGTATTTTGACTGTATTCCTTCAAACCTATCTTAAACTGTATTATGTCCTTTAGCAGATGATAGAATGGGAAACACGACACAAGTAACAAATACATCACATGTCTATACTTTCTGACATCTGGAGTTATGAAAGCACATCACAAAAAATTAAAAACAGCTCCTTGGCACAATTTCGTCACCATTACCCATCTCCATTACACCAAAACTTCTAACACCAAGAAATAAAGATTGTCATTATCTTTGGCTTTGATTCAACCCCAAAATGATATGCTGGAGATTGAGTATAAAATCTTCTGAAGAAATAGGAAGAGAAGCCAGATCTTCAGATTCCCAATAATATGTCTTAACACATGAATCCTTCCTTCATCACCCTGCTCAACAGTGATGCCTTACAGATGAACAACTGAGCTGTGATTAAATAGCTTACAGACTTTTCAGCATTTGTATTTTTTTTTTATCTTTGCATTATACAAGTCTGCCATAGCATATATTAGCACTAGGAAAATATAGGAATTAGAAATGCAGAGACGAACGTGTTTAAAATGCACTATGTATGTGGCAGATCACAATTTCTAGAAATGTTCAGTTCTGTAAGGTCTATATAGTTCTTCCTTTATCCAGCATCTATTTATCCAGTCACTGATTACTTCAAATCAACTTGTATGCAAACGTACTATTATGCATGATCCCAAACCTGCACATACTTGGCTCAAATTACCTCACAACCATACTGGAAACAAACTCATCAGTAAGAACCTAGACTGTTACTGTTTCAATGAAAAAAATATTGAGGATCAGACATGGGTTTTGTACATGACAAAGAAGGTTGTGCATCTCTGGCCATATACAGAGAAAATGAAAGTGCTGCTGTAATTAGCTCATCAATAAATCAATAGGAGTGAATGATAACAAGCATAGTTTGGATGTCAAGAATCCAGAGGATATGTGTGTAATAAAATAAAGATCAAGACACATAAGTTAGAGTTCTCAGCTTTACTTATGTCTGCTAGTTTCTTATCCTTTCACAACACCATCCCTCTCCTCATTTAATCATGAAAGCTAGATTAACTTCTGTTATTATTCAACCATTTAGAAAAACTCCCTGGTGATTAAATTTCTTTATCATTTGTATCAACTGTGAGCCTGAACCAGAAATTCTAGTGATGTAGTTGTCAGTCGCCCCATGACCAGAGACAGGTATGTTACAAGTAAAGATTGTTAGTGCAGATTTTGTCCTTCCATGTGCCAGAGCACCTAAAGTAACACAGTAATGCATGCTTGCATATCAGAAAGTGTGTTAGCCTTTGATGTACTTCTTCCTCAGTACATGACTCATTAATTTAATAGCTCATAACACTCCATTATGTTAGTCCAGCTATGACATGTTCTGTAGTGTATGCATGAAAGGTTATTATGAAATGTTTACTTGAAAAAAACATGCTATATTTAAACATAAAAAGAATTAGAAATAGCATACTGCTATCTTTTAACATGTAAAAATTCTATTGGTCATGAATCTGTATACAGTTTTAGACATAAAAGAGATTATTTATTTATTCTTGAAACTGAAATGCTGAATACCGAATTTTTACTTAGTCATTTATTTCACTGTCCATTTGAGTCAGTTTCTGTTATTACGGATTTGTCCCCATGTATGTCAACAATAATGACTTTAAATGAGAAAGAATAAACAGTGATCACACAAAAATCTGTTTCAAAGAACTCAGTTCTGTGTCTTCTGAAAAACTATGCATCAATGCACTCTCAGAAGACTCAGAAGAAATGATCTGTGCAGTTGATTTCTAAAGCTTGAACTTCTATGGTCCCAGTGACCATTCCAGGCCCTCTTGGAAACTCAGTTTCCAGCAATACTTATTTTAGATGCCTAGGTTTAACAGACTTAGCAAATGATGTCTCCTATCATGCTCAAAGATAAGTAACTTGGTGTAATAGTGAGTAGGTCTCTCAGATGAACAAATCATACTGATGTTTTTTTCTCTACTGAGAGTCACTTTCCTGGCTCTGTCCAGGACAGGGTTAATTTTTGCAGTAGCCAGGAGGGGGCATGCCCAGGACCCAGAGTTACTCTTTAGCACCTCCTGTCACTGCCAGGGGTGGCAGGAAGAGGGTCTCTTTCCTGGAGAAGAGGCTCCTGCTGGTGAGTAAGAGTTGCACCAGTTCCAAGCTGGCGGGAGTGGTTGGGTAATGCCAGTTCTGAGCTGGAGGGAGCTGTGAGGAAAGCGTGGCAGAGGCAGTGGTCAAGTAGGCTGTTGGGGGTTTCCAGGATGAGCAAGTGTTTATGATCTTCTACCCTCTGTCATTAATATTGCTGCTGGTTTTTTCTTATCACTGTTTCCAGTGAATTGTTCTTATCTCAACCCTTGACCTTTACCTTTCGTGCCTCCAATTCTTGAGGAGAAAGGTAAAGGCAAGAGAGAAGGGGAGAGGGAGGCTGGTATGAGTGAGCTTCTGTGTGGTTTGAAGTTTCACTAGGAACGCTAAATTGAGAAGTACCATTCTTAAACCATGACAGGCACTAAAGTAGTACACCTTTTAAAGCAAATTCCTAGTGCTTTTACACTATTGATTTTTAAAGATTTTCCTGGAAACCTCTGACATACTAAGCTGAAATTCTTTGTTTTACTTTATAACGTATTCACGATATTCACAAAGAAACAAACTGTAGGAGTAAGTTGCTTAAACACACTGCACAGGAAGGATGAATTAACATGCTTTGAATACAAGAGACCAGCTTTGTTCAAATCTCCCTGGATGATACAGGTTATCCAAAAAATGACGCAAACATTGCTTCTTTTTTTGGGACAGGCATCTGTCAAACATTACCCTTCTAAAAGCTACAGGGACATTACTTCAGCCATTTCCCATTGACACATCTTTTCTCCTTCATTCCTTTGAAATGCTTTTAGCAGGTTAAAATGGTTAATACTTCATCAGATGTCCTTGGAAGGGAGGGTAGTTGGAAGAATTCTTTGCATATAGAAGACTCCTACTTGGTAATAAATCTCACACCTGAAAGTGTGGTTCTTCTGAAGAATCCCCCTAATGATTCACAAACCTCTTCAGGAAGATGGTGATGTGAAGGGTGAGCAGACCTAGGTAGTTTTATTTCAAGCTGCATTCTACCCTGTCTGAAAACATTACAAATAGCCATGTTCATTTAAATGATTAAAACCACAGGATTTATCTTTGTGGATTTCTGTAATGGCTGTGGAGGCTACCCATACTTTTCTCGACAGTGGGTAGAATAGTAATCAGCCATTAATCGTTAGCATCAGGCTTGTTAGGTGGTTGGAGACATTTTCATTTAAAAAAAAAAAAATTATTTAGTGGACAAGATTCCTTCCAGAGTCTATGTTTCTTTTGAATAAGATATCCCAACAGCCAGGAATGAAGTGACAGATGGAAGTTCAGGGCTTCTCTACACTGATCAGATTCCATTTTGTTTATACCGTCTAATTAGCAGGAACAGCATAGATGGATGATTGATTATGTCACCTTCATGGCTTCTGAAACTTCTCTCCTACATATCTGATAATAGTTCATACAAAGGTGATCCATGCAACCAGTAGTGAATCTTAATTATATCCTTTGAGATCTCAAACCATCTCTTCTTACTACCAGAAAGTATAAGTAAACAACAGTGATCTTCGTGCAAAAATTAATTCTGATAAGAGACCAACTAGCTGAAAGTCATACCTTAAAGGTGGTGATAGCTGTTGAAATGGAATTAACATGATGGTTAAACAAAAAGAGAGTCTGTGCATATTTCAATTCCAGCTTCTACAGCTAGAAGCAAACAGTATGGTGCCAGTACCATTTTCTGCACAGCTACCAGTGGCAGGCCTTCATTCCTGAACCATTTCTGATGTAATTTATACGTCTGTTGTTCTTTTCTCACAGTTCGGTGTGTTGCACCACCATATAACACTCTATTAGTAATGACCATATGGAATTGTCTGTCATCTCTGATATTCTCTACAAGCTCTTTAAACTCTACAATGAATAAGAGATTAGATCCTATAAAGTGCAGAATTTCCTTAAATATTAATTTTTTCAGTTACATTAAAATATTTTTGAGAGAAGAAAATTGGCCAGAAGTACAAGTTGGGCAAGTGCTCTGTTGAGTTCTTGACATTGTTCCACATAATCAGAAACTAGTATGGAAAGACTCCAAGCTTTCTTCTGCTACTATGTCATTTCAGTGGTACTTCCTTTGATTTTCCCAAGGAATGTTTTCAGTTAATGTTTATGATTGATTTCATGACCAAAGCAGTACAGATAATGTATTGAAATGTATTCTCCTTGGCTTTGGGTGTTGAGTCTAATTATGTCACCCATGAAAAGAAACAATTTTGCCCATGTGCCAGAAATCAATTTTTTATCACTGCTATTCAAAACTCCGTTTCTTTCAGTTCAAGCTCATTAGGAACCAAATCAAAACAGAAATTCATGTTCATCAGGTTTCAGTCAGCTAAATTTTAAAAAATTGTATTTAGCATTGAAATGCATCTGTATGCCAATGAGAATTTCACAAAATATTTTTTTTTTATTCTTTGTTATTATTTTTGAACACTCCTGGAAAATTCTGCTGTGTGAATCATTTGGTGTCTCTCCTTCACTGCTAGTGCAAGTTGTTGGGTTTAGAGGAGAAGCTTATTACAGACACAATAGGCTTGATAATTTTAGGGAAAAAAAATTTGATTGTTACACAAGTATTTTACACAAAAACTCTTGTCAGTTTTATCCATGTACATTATACATGTTTTAATATTATAAATGTTTTGTTTCCCCTATCCTTTTCCCTGAAAATGGAAATATATTTTTAAAAGAAATTAGATTAATATATCTAGCAAAAGAAATGAATCCTTCAGTTATGTGCAGGGCAGAAATGGGCAAGCTTCTCTTACATGTCAGTGCTCATGCTTGATATCTCAGTCAGTTTGGGAGAGACTTATTTTTACGTTAATACAGATAGACCTGTCTATCTTGATAGTCTCAGTCTAAGTATGAGCTACAGAACTGATGCAATTTGACAGCCTGGCTTTCAAATTTGTATTTTTTAGTTTATTTTTTTAACAAAAAAATAGAAGAGGGGAATGGGAAGTTCAGTCACTGACATGCTTGATCATTGACACACTGGAATAATATGGAGCAAAATAAAGTTCTAGAACTGTAAAAATAGCTACCTTCACCACTAAATAATTATTATTTTTTAAGTGAACTGAAGTTATGATTTTATTTATAAGCCTTGACGTTTCTTATATCTGGTTGCTGGTTGTTAGAGCACTTTATACACCCAAGAAAGATATCCAACTGAAGATGACTGTCAAACAAAGATGAGGAAAAGGGAAATAATTGTATTTAGTTTAAGTTTCTTCTACTATTAGCTAAGGAAGTAATTTCTTTAGACAATTTATTTTCAGCTTCTAATCAGACTATTTCGCATGGCCAATTTCTTAAATTTGTATCAAGGGAAAAAAGTCCTTGGGAAAGAATTGCACAAGTGCAGTACCAATCCTGGGCATCTGCAGTGGGTAGATGAAGAGAGATGTTGAATCACAAAAGTCCTTAATGAAAAAAAGTAAAACTTTTAGCCTCATACAACATAATGTGGCAGCCCACAGATATATTAAATTTAGTGAGGTAACCAGAGGAAGTGAAATGTTTAACATCAATGTTCTCTATTGATACATGGGACAAGCATGATGTGTAAAAGGCCAGAAAGAAGAAATTATTTAAGACTGACTTAAAAAATTAGTTTTTCAAAATGTAGGGACAATATGTAAATAAGGGTAGAATTATGATGACAGCCGCCGCTGGATCAAATAGAAAGATAGTAAACCTCTGTAAATGCATGGTTGTGACTTGAAGCACATGCCAATGAGAAGCATATTAAAGCCAGTGACAATAATAGTGTCAGAAAGAAAAAGTGACTTGTTAATCATCAGTTCTAGGAAAGTTACAAAGAGAATTTTAGTTGTCATTATTTATCTATTTTATTTTTAACTTCAAGTCAGCAATTTGTTTTATTAATATTTTCACTTGTAAATTGTATTCATCCTTGTACAAGACTTAATGATTTACAATTTTTTTTTCAAATGTCATAATAACACTGTTAGAATTACAACATAATTTAGACGACAGAAAAGAAGGCTTCTGACATTCATCTTCCTCCATTAGATTACATTTATTTAAAATATAGAGGTAGTGAAGTTGTAGGTGAAGTTTTAGGTCTAAATTAAGAAATGGGGCTTATTCTTTGATCTTTTTTCTCGAGCAGAAATTTAAAAAATTACACATTTTTCTCCTGGGCACAATTAAATTCCAAAGTATGTTGCCTTTTGACAAATGTGGGTAAACTTTTAAGCTTGACAGAAAAAGTAATTGCATCTCTGCTCTATCCATTGTAGTGCTTTACTTTATAAATAGCAAAGTACATGTTAATTCTGGGTTTATTTAGTATCACAAAGTGCATAAAGATATAATGAAAACAACAGACTTCTGAATTTTATTTGAGCTGCACTTTGAGTAACAGCTATGTACTTACTATCTATATTATTTTACTGTTGCCTTCATCTGACTGATTCCTCCAGGTACAACCCCAACATAAATATTAACTGTTATTACTGTATATAAGGGATAAAGTGATAGTAATGAGAAGTAATAGATGTCTATGCACAACGCATTCTACTGGGAAGTCTCCAGAGTTTATGCTGAAATTCAGCCACCTCAGTGCTGAAAGTCAACAGCTGAAAACAATTTAAACAGGAATAGAAGATTATACACAACTGAAAGAAGGAGCAGAACTACAGGCCAAACAATGGTACTGTTCTTTTGTTCTACCAAAATAATGCAACCTATTAGATTCTATTGCCATTGTGGTTTTCCCTTTGTAGGCCTGAGAGGTAAAAGGTCTTTATATATACTGTTTCCCTATAAAATTACAAAAATTCTATTACTTAATAATTTGACTTTTACATATATTTGGGTAAGAAGGTAGGGATTTTTGTTTCTTGCTATTGGTTTTTGCAAAAGACTGATGTCAGTCTGAATTCCTCCTGAAAATATTTTCATTTTGTAGCTTACATAAGCAGAAAAAAAGTAGGAAGTTTCAGGTGTATAGATAAAACTGCAAAAAGATTAATACAGGCTAAGTGTAAACTAATTATCTTTAGAGTGAAAAGTAGTTGTTATGGGACTGAGATAGAATTTCTTAAGAACTTAGTTACTGACTTCTGAGATTTTTCCAACAGTACAGACTGACAAACCTATGTAGAGCCAGAGAACATTTCCCAGATAATTGAAGAATGGGAATAAGAGAGAACATGGCCTGGGCTTTCCTTTTGCATTTTGAAATCAAGTTTTCCCTCAAAGAATCAATAACTTTGAAAATCCAAGAAAAATACATTCCTATGAAACTGGTTCTCTGCTATCAGCTGTCAGCTGATTGTTGGCTGGTTTGTTGTTTTGTTACCTGGTTAGTAACTTCATGACAGGAGATAAAACCTCCATTCTTCACGGCCAGAAAAAGACTCCCACTTTCTGACTGATGTAGAAAGTTGCTGTGGAAAGACACAATAGGATTAATTTTACCTAAGTTTAGCCTTCATGAAATGTCAGAATTGCAAATATATCTTCATTAAGCTAAGGTCAGACATACCAGTAAACTCTTCATATTAGTTCCTGGCACAAAGCATTTAGTGACTCAGCTGCAGCAACATTATAGTTAAAAGAAGCAAACAATTATCTACTGTGAATTTGGGCCTGGCTGCCCTAAGTATCCATCTGTTAGATGAAGTTTACATTAATAAAATGTTTGTCCCTACCCAAGGGCTTTCTGAGTGGCCTGTATAAAGAACTCCGGAAAAATGAAAAGTAGATTTGTTCCTAGCAGGCAGGAAGGAAGTTGTCAGGCGGGAAGAGGATATGGACCTGTTTGCATGCAAGGGTCAGTATTTGGTTGCTGGATATTTCCTCCCTGTCCACACGACAAGAAAACCCTCAGTTTCCTGCACTGGACAAATAGCAGGAAAGGGTGTGAGAGTTATCGAATGACATTATCATCTTAAAGCCTCATCGGTGGGGAAGGCTGCTTACCAAAACCAAGAGCAGAGCACTCAATTTCTAGACCAGATATAAGCAGCTGAAATAGTTAAAGGGTCCTTATTTAATTTCCTTAAATGAATTTAGTTAACATGCTGTGCCATTCTTTTCCATAAATTCATTAGTATTTTCCAGCTTTTTATTCATCAAATGACTTAAACTGGGTATGGAACATATCTAAAGAATTGGAAAATACCTACAGAAACAAACCTTAGTGACTCTGTTTCAAGCAGGAATATTAAAGATTTCAAAAGCCAACAGTTTTAAGGAGCAGCCTCTTTGGGACTTGTTCATTTGTTGCTTTGGGATTTTCTAAACTAAAACTGTTAAGACTTTGAAGACCAGCAGACATCTGCTCCATTGGATTGCTTGTGGGATCATAGTGCTCACCAGCCAATAAATAAAACAACTTGACCCTGGAAATATTTTATCCCGTGTTAAATACGAACTCAACTCATTCCACTCAGGCCAGAGAGGTTATTTGGGCTAGTCAAAATTTTCCTGTGCTTGCAGGAAAGGTCATATGACTAAACCTGTAAGTTTAGTGATTAAGCTATCCAACACTATTAATTTATTTGTGAAAATTATTTTTTTCTGAGTTTGCTTCACAGTTCTTTTGTTTACCCTTTTCAAAAACTTCATCCTTTTCCACATACTTATTGGCAAAACACATTCAGCTGTAAATACGCACTCAAAATTGTACAGAATTGGCTCATAGTGCAAATCAGCAGAGGCCCAAAATAGTTGAGGTCTGCTACTTTATTCTAAGCTTTCTAAACACACCAGGTATGAATGGTGGGAATATATATATAACATGAAGTTATAAATCGGATTTGAATTGCTGCATGCAAAAGACAGTGCAAGCTAATATCTATTTTATAGCATTGAAGTAAAAAAATTTATATGTCTTAATAGAACACATTGCCTTGTGCTGCTGCAGAGACATTTTGTTTACTGAGTGCTAAATTAGAAATTCTGGGTGGAGTGGCTGTGGGACACAACAGAGTGCACTCCATAAATGTGTTTTTTTCACACACACATGTGCGTGTGCCCATACACATATGTGTATTTATTACATTAATTTGCATAATGGCAAACAGACTTCAGAAAGCTATAGGAGGGGTCATTCATCTGTAGCAGATGAGGCACAGCAGAAACATGATTAATTGGTTCGTAGGTCCTGAACTGCAGGGACATAAATAAAGTATCCTCTGGGCTACACTGGGGATCCAGTTCAAAAAATGAAAAAAAGAGAAAAGGATGATGGAACAAAATTTATTCCTTTCTTTGTTGTTTGGTGCAGTTTTCTTTGACGTGTACCATTTAACTGAGAAATGTTCCTGTGCAGTCATAACTTTTAATGTGTACAGTATGATAAACATTGCATTTGCACCATTTCATCACTTCTACCACTACTGCAACAATAAGCAAGTTTTCTTCAGTTATTTTATAGTAATTAGTCTGATGTCACATGCAGTTTACATTTACATATAGGGCCAGTATAATTTATATTCTTAGGCAACCTTAAATATTGATAACATGATGTGTGATGGAATTTTTTCACTGGGTAATATTAAGAAGATACCTGTTTTCTATTTTATTATCAATACCACTGTATGATATCATGTCCCTTTATGGCACAAGCATACTAGGCAAGCCAGTTAATAAGAATTTAATTTATGGCACAGATCTTTCACAGCATAGAAGTTCCCTAAACATTATCATACTTAACTGCTATATTCAGGACAAATTAACTGTCTCCTTAGATTAATAAACAGAAAACTCCATGCTAAGTAAATTAGATATAGATTAGTATCTATGAGAATGCCATAGCACAGGTGTTCTTTCATTCAAGTGTAAATCCCCATGGAGAGAATTAGTCCTGAAGTCCTTCAGAGAAAAGGGAGAATCTGAGAATGGAGAGGGAACTTTCTTGCTCTTTTGTATCTACCATCTTGAATCATATCACAGCCATGTTTCCTCCCCACCCTCACAAATCCAGTGGATAAACAGAAGATCTGTTGTATCAGAGGCAGTAGCTGAACACAATCATTGCAACTTTAAACTTGCACATGTTTCCTTTCGATGCTGATAGCCTTCAAAGCATCAGAGAGAGGCACAATGTTATCTTGACTGCTACTCTGAAAATTTAATGTGGCTTTTTCATTTTGGCTGGATAGGAAAGAGTATAGCAGGTACAAGAAAGATTCTGCCCACTCTGTTTTGAAAAAATTGCAACCAGTCAAAATCAAGGTAATCCCTGCAGCAAGCCCTGAACCTCTGGAAACTGACATAAAACACATCAATTTTGTGTTCTGACTCAAGTAGAGAGGTAACTGTGTCTTCTCAGACTAGGCTGTAATCACAGTGATTATGTGAACTCTTCCTGGCGCTTAAGGACAATGACTAAGAAGGAAAAGCATACAAACAAGCAAACCAAACCATCTTAAAAGTAGAAAAGATTGGCACATAATGACATAGGCTGAAGAGAACAATACCATCACAGCAACTGGAAAAAGAAGAAAGTCAACCTCATTACAGAACAAATTTGCAGACCAAAAGAGGAAAAACTTGGCCTTCTGGAAAAAAATATAAAACTCTCCCCAGGAAATGAGTAATTCATGGCTCCTTCTTTTTCCAGGGCTGTACCTTGAACTTTATGAACCTCATATGCTTGGAGTTGTGAACAAAATCTTAAGCTTATTAGTAGCATCACAATATTCTAATACTGATAACTGAAAAAAAAAAAAAAAGTAGAACAGTGAAAAAGCCCAGTTTTCTTCATATAAGCAATGTGATCGCTCATTAGTTAAATAAAATGTTTTGTTCTTTCAATTTGCTTTCCCACAAAAACTAAGTTCTCCTCATTTCTCTCCATCCTTTTCTTCATAAAGTAAAGCATCTAAATGTTTCTATTCTGCTAATGAAGAAAAAAAGAAACAGAGACTTCTTTTACAAGAGTACAGTAATTTTGAATGTAGGAAGCTAGGCTAAGAACCCAAGTTCCCTCATTTCTAGTAAAACAGTCTATCCAGTGGAGCACGTTTCTTCCTATAGTTGACACGGTGCACAGCTGCTATACAATGTCAGTTGGGGTTTTATTTTTCATTCGTTTGCACGCCATCTGTCCTGTGAGTAAAAAACAAGAAGCTATTTAAACATTCCTCTCCACTGATCTCTTTCCTTCCTTCCGTCCGCCAATAGGCTGGGGAACAGAATGGTTTTGTAAATTACAGTTTACATAGATACATGGATATACATATAACTGAAGACAATGCCAGCTAAGAGTCCCATAAGCACTTTAAAAAGAGTGCCTTTTTCACCTTTTCCCAGAAAAATACTGTCTGGTTAGGAAAAAAAATCATAACATTCCTAATCTCCTGGGTAGGAAAGTTATTGAAGCCATTACGTAATATCACACTGTTAAATATGTACTCATACTTTTTCTTCCCATCCCCACTCTTTCTCTTTTTCCTCCCTCTCTCCCTCCCTATGTGTGTGTGTCTCTCTCCATTACTGTTCCCCTCCCTCTCAGTAGCCATATTTACTTAATTGAGGCAATGAACTGCACAAAAGATTTGCAAAACAACTATTAGATCACAGATATTTGTCCCCCTGCCACTGCAGCATTTACCTGTAATGCCCAGGTAGCAAATATAT
This sequence comes from Coloeus monedula, assembly GCF_965178545.1. Taxonomy (NCBI): domain Eukaryota; kingdom Metazoa; phylum Chordata; class Aves; order Passeriformes; family Corvidae; genus Coloeus; species Coloeus monedula. The sequence goes on along the minus strand of NC_138786.1, from coordinate 34,665,745 downwards.
CTGGTATTATACTGAAGCTGAGCTTAATCTTGGACCTTAGTCAGAAAAGCTCTAACCATTCTTATTATGATAATTTGTATATCATCACAACTGGTTGCATGTCTTCTGTTTCTGAAGAAGATTTAGGACTGAAGATGGAGGTACATGTCCATGCCTTAGCATAGCTGTCAGAGAAGATAGTTAGGATGAGCACAGGCTGAATTGTGGATACATACTGCTTTTTGCTAACTCTTCCATAGGACTGTAAGTTATAGCAAAAAACAGAGCAGTCATCTGTGGGTAAAATCTTACAGTAGTGCAGAAAGATCTGCCAGAGCCCATCTGTTGAAGCTCTTCATCATATGCTTTGGGTTTATGCTTTCTCCTGCTGTGCACAAGCAGCTCTCAGTAGATTGAGGAAAAGCCAATGACAACACCAGGCAGGTTCATGGTACAAATTTTGATGAACACCTAATGTGGATTGGGTGCAGCCCAATGTGTTGCAGGAGCAGGACTTTCAACACTTTCAAGTACTCAGAGAGTACTTGAAAGAGTACAAATAGATGGGTGCAGCCAAAAGGAAAACTGTTGTAGCTGACTATTTCTAAAGAGGCTATGAGAGTGCTTTGACCTGTCGATCCTGGGCATCTCTTGGGACCTATTGACATAAGAGATTTCCCTTTGTTTTATCAGGATAGTAAGTTTTCAGTACATCCTTGACCAAGAACTGTCTTCTACTTTGAAACTTGGTATCTGCTTTTGTTGAAAATATCCAGCTTTTTTTGAATACCTGGAAAAAAACTGGCTTTTTACAAGCATTTAGGTTTAAAATGTGCTTGTGTTTACATTTAAAGGATACAAAAAGGTTTCTACATGTTCTGAGTATGTTTAAATTTGTCATCTTCTAAAGAATGTTTATGCTGTATGCCCAAAAAACTGTTATTGATCCATGCTTGATAGAGGTTTACATTATCAGTGACTGATTTTCAGGGAGCTGAACCCCTGCAGCTTGTATTGACTTTAACTGTCTCTCTCAGTAGTCAGAAGTTCTGTAAACCCTACTCCCATGATATATTAGACCAGTGTATTTATAAAATTGGTCTTGTGATAAGCGGGCAAATAATAAGTCATGTTCCTTGCTACATAGCAAATCCTCATGACTCTTGATTTCCCTTAGGAGTCATGTAATTCTTGTTAGCAGTTCTCACATATTCTGTAGCAGTGGGAATATGGAGTAACTCTTTGGACTCCTGACTTCTAGCTTTTTTTCTTTGAGGGAAAAGAGACCTTCTGGTTTTCTTCAAATATAACATGATGTACACCAATAATATCTTTCAGCTATTGGTGTAAAACCCCCACTACTAAGAGGCAATGTAATTAATATTGATGTGAATTATCAGAAGGTATTGGTTACTCCAGTTTATGGCATTCACGTTTAGCTGACTGTGTGATGTACTAGATCTGAGAGAAATACCTGTTGGTAGCTGTTATGTAAATACTTTTTTTAACCTTCTGAGCACATATTTTACTGTAATGTCCTAAATATAGTTTCAGATTTCTTCTGGCAAGCAGCTACAGTTTATTCAAATAGAAACATTGTGTATGATGAGAACTTCTCAGAAGTTGTAAAGTGTTTTGTGATTCTTTTCTGGCTTTTACAAATCCTCTTCATTGTGAACAGCAACAATGAACATTTAAAGGAAAGTAAAATGGAAATTTAGTGCTGTTTCTGTTGGATATTTTTCACAGTACATTCTCCAACAATTTTATCTTCACGAAGTTATGTCAATACCTTCAGCCAAAACACAAGGCTTTCGTCCAATTTTTATGCTGATCTCCAAAGAGAAAATTTTTGGCTGACAAGGAAGAGGATTTAGACCCTACAAACTTTGCTTGTCTGGAAAACTGTACTATAGGGAAACAGTCTAGACATGGAAATCCTTCTTGCCAGGACTGATTTTTCTTCCCAGGCTCTACATGTGGTCTTTTCTCTACCTCCCATTTTTGAGTCTTTAATCTTCCTTTCACGTCGAGTGACTATGCTTTTTTTTTTTTTTTGTCCATTTCTGTCTTCCTCTGAGTATGGCTTCTAGGAGACCATGCCTTGTGCTATCAATCTCACTTTTTGGGAACTTTTTACAATATACTTGATCCTCTTCTTTCATTTCTAGGTTAAATGGGCAAATTTATGTGTTTTCTTCATCTCCTTCCAGGGTGAATATATTGCAGAGGAAACTTCCCAAGATAAATTATAACTGAAGCATTTCAGTTTAGCTGCTAGAGGTTTGGGTGGTCCTGTGGTTTGCAGGTCAAGATACTAGCACATCCTTAGTATGATAAGAGATGTACAAACAGCTACACCCATTCTATCCAGGGGTGATTCATTTTACAGAGGGGAGGGGATGTTTCCGCAGCTGTCCTGCTGAGGGGATGTACAACAGAAAAGCCCACTTAATCACTCACCGCGGGCACTTCCATGGAAGTTCTAAGAGTGGAAGTTTCAAGAGGGATGTCTGAATCAGTGTGTCCCCTGGCTGCCCTACCTATATTCCTTTACACTTGATGCTCTTTGAGGGCTGTGATAGCACTTTCTAGTCTCTCAGGGTTTCGGTTTGTAAGGGATTTCTGCTGCTGAAGGCATTCTCAAGGAGACCTTCTTTCACTTCCAGCTCTCAGATGTTTGGCACAAACCCAAAAAGAGTATGGCTCCCCTGCTAATTAGTAGATGTTCAGATATTACTAGTCCTGTTTACTGTACGTCCAATTCTTGATGAACCAATGAATGCAAATGATGGCAAAAACACAGTGGAGATGTGACAGGGATAATTCCCTTGATGAAGACTTGACAGATATGTAAAGAACTTAAACCCATGAAATTTAAAATAATTAGGCTCTTTGATTAAACAAACAATCAATCAAATTGCTCTTTTATTTTATTGGGGTTGTTTTTTCAAAAATAGCACTTTTGAAACAGCAGCTTGTTCAGGGTGTTGAAGCCCTACCAATACCATACATAGAAGAGTGTTTCAAGAGGGCTAGTTTTTGCAATATTACCATTGAAAGGCAGCAAATTTTAAAACCTGAGAAAGAAACTCTCATTAAAAAACAATGACACTTAGGCTACCAACCAATTTCAAGGTGACAGTGCCAAATCTTTCACCTTCTTCTAGCTCTTTGTTTTTCTGTTCATTCCACATCACAGAGCAACTATGGCAACTTTGAATGGTTAAGGCCAGAGCTTATACAGAAGTGAATGAATTATAATCTACAGCCTGTGGGTCATCTGCTCTCTAAATCCCAGGATCTGCTTTTAGGCATAGGTAAATAGAGGAGAGAAAAACTGAGAAACATTCTCTTGTAACAGCATTCCTTCCATTACAAGGGGAAAGGTAGAGATACAATCAACCCTGCTTTTAGAAGTCATGCAATGAAATTAATAACATTTATTTCTAAGTTTTTTGTCCACTGCTGGAAAAAAGCAGTGACTAGACAATGAATTTATAATTTTGGCAAAGACTTCTGGGGCTATTGTCTGTGTTCACTGCAAGCTGTGGCTTCTGTTCTCTTCACAGTGCCTCTCCTACTAAAGGAACATTGTGACTGTGAGGAATCTGCCTAGGAGCCATGAGTCTTTAGAGGTAAGTCTTCTATTATGTACTGTTATAAGGAAAGCTGAAAATTTGGTCCCTTAACCAAAGCTCCATCTTCTAAAGCAATTTCTAAGGCACACAGACTGCATGTGAAGCTGGCTCTAGTTTCAGTGAATTTTTTTTCTTGCTTAAACAAACTTTAGGATCAGGTTACTGATCTTAAAGCAACTGTTCATTTTTGTTTTGAAAATACTCTATTTTACTTTGTTAAATTTTATACTTGAAATATTTGTGCAACTGATCTCTAAAACAAAATAATAAATCACAGCCTCTGTGATCACAGAAAGTGTGGAGAGTTCAGAACAAAAATACTGTATGAAATGGGAGGAGTACCTTGACTCTGAGAGCTATTTCACCAACCCCATAGTGCTCAAAAGAGACAAACTTATCAGTGGAAAACTAGACATGCTATGAGCCATGAACTTTCACATTTAGCACAAAAACAAAGTGTGTCACTCATGCTGTGTGAACAGTACAGAAAAAGGTAGTAAAGGGCTACAACTACTATCAAAATGATGTTTATAGCAGAAAATCTTTGCAACTTTATGATCAGAAATACAGGTAACAATGATAATTCAGTCAGCTCTTTAGCTGTGAACTTTAACCAAGTCTTGTGTGATCAGAGTTAGGATTTGAATTATGCCACTGAGAGGGCACAGACAAGACACAATCTATATCTGGTCTTCATAGACATTTCTGATTGGGTTACATTATTGTGATCCCTGTAGGACCAAGCTTTCACACCCAGCTAGATCTGACAGTCTTCCAGGAAGACCATATATCCCTCAAGAGAAAGAGGTAGCCTTGTGGCTATGACAAAGTTGTACTGTTGTAGGGGTGCTCTGCAGATCCAGAGACAGAGAAAATTGCGTGTTCAGTCAGGGATATACAGGGATATAGTTCACAAATGGGATTAAACTATGTATTGCTTTAGTGTCAAATCGATTGAAAATATTGGAAAAGTTATTATAATTGGAGAAATAGCACTCATCTGGTGTTTACTCGCCTTCTTTGAGTCATTTTTTGTTTTGGAAGCTCATTTGCTTCCCATTTTGGTCACAGTGGCAGAAAATGTATGGCTTTCTACTGTCTTCGCACTACCTGCAGGGGTAGTGACTGGAGCATGTTCTCCCTTTTTCTTATGCCCAGTTGAGATTTTACTAGTTAGAAAAACTGCAAAGAAGCCTTAAAATAATGATCAAACATAAGAAGAAATACTTAGTCCTGTAAATGAACAGTGAAAATTGATCTCTCTCCACTTTGACCACTTTTCCTATTGGAATCTTCAGAGATTTGTTCAGAGACCTGTGATTTTTGGAAGCACAAATCTTTCTTGGTCAACTTGGATTGAAAAAATGCTATTTAAAAAAATCCCAGATAATTATAAAAATGTGACTGTGCTGGAGCACTAAGCATTCCTAAATGAACGTCCACTAGTTCTGACAGGGTTTTCGTCTCTGAATGCTGGGTGTGCTTTCAGGGCAAAGTAGAGTAAGCAAGGCTATAGCCTGCAGGGGCTGCTGTCATGCAAGAATAATTATACTAGGATGGAACAAACAATCAAACTGTAAGGACAGATGTTGTTTGGTTTTGTTTTATGTTGAGGGCTAAGTTTATGTTCCACATTAACAGAAACAGTATCTTTTTGTGGAAGTCTTGGGATACTTTCCAGAACTGATTAAGAACTAAGGCATATACTTTTCAACATGTTGGGATCTCCTATCTGAGAGGATGTCCTGTTTACATTTTGGGCTTTAGCTAAGTAAGTATGCTGCATAAGTACTCCAGAAATGAGGTGAAATATAAGAGGGAAAGATGGCTCGAAATGGATTTTCACACAAGTTTGAAAAATGACACTTGCATGACCTCTGTCATCAAACCATTTGGGATTAGTCCTACAAAGGTGTATTTTTAATGAGAATAGGCACTCAGAAGGCATAGACCTTGGCATCCATGGAATGTATTTCAGGAGGTTTAAAACTTTTTTCGTCTTCTTTTCAGAAAGAAAACAGGGAGCAGCTGATAATGTGGCTCATAGCCAGTCTCATTTTATGAAATGACCTGTGTAGGTAACCAAACACTGATAAATCTAAAACTAGCATAAAGCAGCATCTAAGAATAACAAAACAAATAAAGCCAAAGAAATAGATTCTCCTTCTTATCAGCCCTTTATCACTTAAAGTCTTTCTATATGAAAATGGCAGTATACTACACTGTACTTACATTATAGTACCTGAAAGGCAACAGAAAATCGAATTCACTGTTTTAAGGTTAGAATTAATTTTTTTGAATGAAGGTGGCATTTTGTTTTGGTGGGAGGCAGAAACAACTTGTGATGAAATGGGAACTGGCAAATTCCAAACCCAAAAGAATTTCAATTTTAAACGTAGGCAAAACATAGCAGACTAATGGGGAACTACCTAAAAGAATATAATAGTAAATATCGTATGTAGTGCTTCTGCACACCCACAGCTTAACTGCTGTCAAGTTTTGGTAGAATTCCAGGAAAAAGAAAAAATTTAAGGCACAGTTTGATAAAGTGTTAATTTTTAAATGTGTATAGGGAGCTTTTCAACCCTGTCCAAAGGATACTGATGGGCACACTTCTGTTCTCACTGTGACCTCCAGAAGCTAACTAAAATTAACAAATCATTTCACCATCCGGGCCTAACCCTCTCTCTGTGTATATAGATAGATGTATAGATGCAAATCTTTTAAGAATTTTTATATTAGGCACGGTATCCAGGGCCAAAGGCTGGAATTGTTATTCATCTGGGTTTCCACTTGACCTGATGCTTCTTACATTCACTTTAGTAGTGTAGTATTTTAAGAGTCCTTGTGTACAATTGCATGCAAAACGAAGTCCATTGACACGAAACCGTTTGAGGTCTGAATAATGTAAAAAAAGACTTTTCCTGGGAATTAGCCCAAAAGAATAGGTGATGGAACTGCTTCACATAATAACTTCAGTGTATCTATTATACACAAAAAACCTTCCTGATATGAGATTCAAATTTATTTATAATTAAAAATTTTAGGAGTCTAGATATCTCTGAGCCTTTATGTGGAACTTATCATCCCTACTTCTGAGAAAATGAGAATAGTTCATTGTATATACTATGAGGTCTGCCAGTGTTATCTCTGAAATATGGGAACTAGTGGTATAATAAAATGTACTGCAGAACTCTGAAAGCCCCTGATTCTATATTTACATCTCTGAACAAGCTCACTTTGACTCATAGCTCCTTAATTAGAGGCATAGTCGTTTTTCTTTTCTGTAGGGCATTTTTTTACCCTCACAATACAAGCATACATTTGGTAACTAATACCAGCAATTAGCCTCATCTGCTATGTAAATGAGTGTAATTGCAATTAAATACTTTAGTGGGCCCGAAGGGAAAACATGCAATCATTACAAAGTAAGTAGGAGTACATGGTAAAGGGACTTTTAGGAGTGCTAGAAGTGTTTTTTTCCCTGTGGTGTCTATGGTCCTTTCCATTGTTAGTTATTTCTTCAGGAGTTTAGAACCTGGTTCAAAGGATAATTTTTCTCTCTTTCATTGAGAGCTGTGAAAACCATAGAACAAAGAGTGACATGTTTTATGAAGAAGAGAGAAATTATCTCCAGGGTGTTCACAAGATTTTGTGGTGAACATCTGAGCATCACAAAACAGGATACCAAAAACAAGGCTGGGAAGTTCCTGGATTGGGTTTATTGTCAAACATTTGTTGAAATCAATGGCTATGACAGTTTTACACTAACTAAATAACTGTGTCATTGAATCTGTCTACATTATTCTCTGTCTTCCACAAGAGCTGTCACTGGCATACTGTAGGCAGCCTGTCTGGATGGTAGTTGATGGTATACTAAACACAGCATAGATATACCAGCATCATACTGCTGAGCTTGGACTTGATGTTTGAACAAACTGCAAATCTAATTTTAAGTGTGTCCTCCTAAAAACTATTAGAGATGCATTGTCAGATATAACTCAATAGTATAAGTATGATTCAAAATTCTTGTTTGTGTAACCTTTATATGTAATTTTGCTTCTTAATGGAATAAGTTTCCATTGTAAAATTTGCATTTTGAAATTTAATTACATATCTCTAATTTCTTCCATTAGTTCATGGAAGGCAGTGTAACTATCTGTTAAATCTGAGTTGCCTGAAATTTCTTAAAGACTTGCAGTGAAGCATCTGTATTTATTGTGTGCAAATATCTGGAGAGTGGAGGAAGCCTGGCCACAACACTATCAAAATGATTCATCTCCTAAGCACTGCCTTTTCTTACAGAACATCACTGAGTTACTCATTCTGGCATTAAAAGTTCTAAGGGTACCCAGAGAAATTTCCATGAGCTTTAGTTTTACCACTGCATTTAAAAAAGAAAACTAAAATTTTCCTAATAAGAAGTTTTGAGCTGCTATTTTTTTAATAAATTATGTTTTACATTTTCACCAAATTTAAGCATTTCAGAGGCTCATCCTTCTCGTTACATCTTGAAGAGATGACTGGGAAGGAGTTGGAACTGATTTTTTTCTTAAAAATATCCTACACAAACAATATATTCATGGCCTGAATTAGCCTTTTTAGTTGTTTGGGGTTTTTTTTAAGCCATTATTCCTTGATCTAAGTATAGGTCTGTATTTCTGATTAAGGGCATCTGTTAGGAAGCACCAAAGGCAGGTGCTGCTCCCTAGGGGAGGGTGGCCAACAGCCCAGGATGACAGCAAGGCCAGCAGAGACAACGGCTTCGATGACAAGGGTCTGTCCAGCAGCACCAGAGTGAGGGAAACAGGGCAGGCTCAGTGACAGTAAATAGGCTCAGACAGGAATCCAGATCTCCAGGCAAGTTCACTGTAACTGGGCATGCCTGAGGTCAGGGTCAGAATCCATATCCACAGGGTCCAGAGCGATAGCTATGATGCAGTCCTGTCATGGACCAAGTATGACAACGCGTGCTTGAATCCCTCTCCCAACCAAATGACACAGGAACTCCTGCTGCAGCTTCTTCCAGCTGGTTCTCAAAGATCTTCAAGGCCAGCTGGGGCTTCTGAGACAGATCTTTCTGAAAGCTGACCTGGAGGGCACTAACTGCAGTCCTAGGAAAGTTCTGGCTCTGACAATCTGCTAGACTGAATTGTTACTTTACCTAGAAGAATGTTCAAGACGATTTTGATCACGAAAAATATCAGTAGAATAGTGAGAACACACCAAGTGAAATTCAGGCTAGGCAAGACAGAAACAAGCTATGAAGAACAGAAGTACCTTTCAATAGAAAGGTGATGCCTGAGTTTATCAATTGTTGAAGCATATTGTGCACAGGAATCAAAATCCTGATGTATTATTTATCCACTAGTTCACTGAAATTTTTCTCTGTGATATATGAAGTAATTCATTTTTCTGTCAGACAAGGTAGTTGTTTGGGCCTATCCATGTCTCAGGATGACTTCAGAACACCAAGCGCAAGTGACATTAGTTACACTTACCAGGAAGAAGAAATTAAAGGAAAGTATTGTTTCTAAATTAGTGTTCCCAAGTTCCCACAAATTGCTTAATGTGATTCAGGAATGTAGTGGGAAATAAACTACTTAACATGGGTATCCCTGGAATAATATTTTTCTCGTGTAACTGAAAGCACTCATAATTGGTGACAAAAACACTGCTATTGCGGTTTAAGTTTGCATAGTTGGTAGGGAAACCTCTCTCCAGTAAAATATAATTTCCCAAATTCAAAGGTATTTTATTTGGTAAACTTTGAAGATGATAACCTATTTGCATAACCAGTTTTAAACCAACCTTCACAAGAAGTTGTGGCTTTTGTTCATTAACTAGAACTACAGAAAAATCGGTTAAGGGGCATTTGGTGATATGGGCTTTCCAGAATCACTACTATAAGAACTACAGTTGGGTAGTGTATTTTATCTCTTCCACGTAGAAATCCATTTTAGAGCTTCTGGCCATGGTAAATTGATCACTGAGATTTCTTCCACTGTTATTGTATAGAAGTCAGTTTATGTTGATCTCAAGTAAGTGTAACTGTCCTGTCAAATTATGTAATTATTGCATGTTTTACCAAAATATCTGGATTTTGGTCATTGAGGTGGCCATGACTGTAGAAGCTAAGTTCAAACTCGTTTATTGATAGCTCAGTCAAGAACTATTCTTTGTTGAGAGCTAGTCTCCCAAAGTATCCTATATTCCACATAAGAGATTTTGGTGCGCTTCATAGCTTTTAAGGTGAACATGTTGATTAAAGACAGACTTTCACAATTCATTATGCAGGACATTCTAGATAGTAGGAGCAGAATGTGCTTAGCAGAGCAGTATACACACTTTTGAGAAGAAAATATTTCCTTAGAACCATAACACTGGTTTCAAGACACTAAAATGAAATTCAAAAAAATAGCAGTCTTTTTTTAGGACCCGGAATTTAGAAGTGATTAGGATAGGTTAAGGTTTGCCATATTGCTTTGATGACTATTGTTAGCAATTGTTTTCTATCCCAGGGACCCTTAAGATCTTTCTCTGTTTAATGTTATGCTAATTGCAGGCACAGCGCATCTTTATAATTTAGCATTTTCTATAAAATTTTAGTTTTAGTAGTGGTGAAGAAGTTAAAATTAAAGTCAGTGTTATTGTTTTGGGTCTGTGGAACATGATTTAAAGGAACTTGAGTTCAGCCCAGTTCTAACAGCTTAGATTGTAATTTTTAGGAAAGGATTTGCAGAGAAATGTCAGCTATAAGCCTGGTGCTTAACATGTGTCTGGTCTGTGTGAACTTGCATTCACCTTAGACCTGTGGAGCACAAACTTTTTCTTCCAGCCAGCTGCAATAGTCAGCCTGTTTGTAACCTCCTTGTAAGTGGAATTGTTTCAGCATTTCCCCTGCAGACAGCAAAACATAAACATGAGGCACATTAAAATGGAAACAGGATCCTGGTCCTTTCTGTTTCTCAGTTTTATTTAGCAGTGACCTTTAACCCTCATTAAGATACTTTGGAAAGTTTGGGACTCCTTTTTTTGTATAGCTCATTGTGGGAATATATTTAGGTTTGTTAGTTGCTTTTCTCTTCAAAAATATTTAAATACCTTTGGGCAGCTATATAAAACATAAAACCCCACATTTACTTTTTCTAAAAAAGATATCTGTAGACAATATTTTACAGCATATGCTCTGTTCATTACAGCCATCCCATAGTTACAAGGCAAACATTGACACTCAAATTTTACTCAAGAGGAGTATCAATGCACACCAAAGTTTTATCCAGGGCAAAACATACATTTGTATATACACTAATGGATGCTAGCCCCAAATTATGCATTAATGTACAGAAAATATCAGATACAGTTTTATCTATGAAAATATGACTTAGCTTCATGAATACAAAAGTTGTGTACTGGAATTTATTTATCAATTTGCAATGTGTGTCAATAATCAACTATGTCCTCTGATTTGTTTGCCTTAGAAGATTCCTGACCTCTAGACAAATGTGTACATGTCTTAGAAACATGAAGAGATATGCTAAACATAAGATTCAATTTTAAAAAATTTGCCTAAGGATGTTTTGAGTATCTGAGGTCTACAATTTCTAACCTTTCAATGGACAAGTCTTTCACTTCAGTTAAAAAAATTAATCATGTTTCCTCTGATTTAAATATGTGGAAGAGGAGCTGTGTTGAAATATATGTGACTTTTTCTCCCAGAAAAAAAGTGAAAAGTGCCACTGAGAGATGTCCAAAGAATGAGGTTTTTAGTTGTTGATGGTACTCTTTGCTTTGTTGGTCTGTTTTTGTATGCAAGATGTAGCAACATAATAGGTGTTACTTGTGTGTTTTCAGAAACTGCATTTAGGTATCCACTTATGAAGTGAAATAAACTCATCTTAAAGGAAAATATTAAATTTTTTTCTTTGACTTTCAGAAAACACCTTCCCAAAGGATTATTTCTTCATCTTTCTTCTAGTAAAATAGCTAGCAAATTTATTTCTTTTTGTCATTCACTGGAATTCTGAATTACCACTCTGTTTTTAAATCCTGCTAAAAATCTAATTTTAAAAAATGTGGTATTTTACACTACATTTTCAGAAAAGCAATTGTATTAAAAATATCTCCCTGCAGTCTTTAATTTGATTTATTTTATTTCCCTGTTATTTTTCCTTTTCTCTTTATTCTTTCCCTTTCTGTTGCTAAAATGAACAGAAGTAACATAAAAAGAGAGAACTGTGAAAAAATTGAGTGCAAAAAATTCAAAATATTTTTGATTTTCCTTTTATATATCAGATGGAGAGATTGTTCCATATTCCCTTTCAAAATAAGCTTTTATAAGGAGTCTTTTATATCAATGTAAAATGCTTTATTTTCCTGATTTCTGAGACTGTAAGGTACTTCCTACAGATGCTGTGCTTTTGTCAGATGAATTTTGGTAATATATTTTTGAGGTGTTGAAAATTCTCCTCATCTTTGATAATATGTTTGAACAGCTAGATGCTTTAGTTTTTAAATGCTCTTATTTTTATCTTGAGACCTTTTGGTTTCAGTACCTACTTATTAGCTCTTATATTTATCTTATTTAATGTGATTAAATGAAGGGAAAACATATTGTGTCATATCTTTATTCTGATAGACAAATTGTTTGGAGATTTTAATCGGATTCGTTTCCCCTGCTACTTTTAGGAGGGTAAAACAACAGTCTGCACTCAACTGTGATTACAGTGAAATCAGGGGTGAATTTAACCCTACCTCTCTAAATTTGCGAAATTAAACAGTTCATGTTAAGTAGCTGCTGAAAACTGATGTTCTTTGGCCAGGCCACAGTTACATTTTTTTTTTTACTAGTGAGGTACAGCCTTCCAGATTTAGTATATGTCATCATAATCCATAAATTTTATGTCCATTAATGGTAATATTTTCACTTTTGTCTTTACTAATATTTGGTAGCAGAGATATAATTCTTCATAACTGATTTTACAGGTTATAACTAGTTCAGAAAAGAAAAATCAAAAATCCTATGCAATCATACCTTTTAAAAAGTGACCTTGTCAAAGTGAGGCATTCTGACTTCAATTAAATTCAGAGTTAGTTGGTCCCACAGGTAATGCTGGAATATATAATGTTAGCAATTATAAGAATACTTTGCAAATGTAGTTTAAAAAACCCTAAAAAGAAAACCCTTTATGCTGTGTTGCTTTGTAGAAAAAAAGAGAAGACTTTACCTTTATATTAGTAGCCATTTATGAGGTCATTTTTGGAGTGTACTGTTACATAAAACATGAGGTCAGCAAGTAAAGGTAATTAAATTTTAGTGGGAGCAAGAGTCACCAAAAGGTTTTTTCTTTCATCCTACCCAGTCTAAAATAGCCATACAATACACCATTAATAGCCTTGGAATTGTTAATTATTTCAACATGAATAAAAGTATCAGTGCTACTTGCTTAATTTGATACCCTCCTAGAGATTCCTGAAGAATGTATGATTACTTTTGTTATTTTGTATATTCAGCAACACCAAAATATCAAGCAAATCAACACAAACATGGAAATACAGCTCACAGGAAGCACCTGTTTTCATCTTGGATGAGAAATTTTCTCTGAAAATTTTCCACCAGAAAGTGCAATTCAACTCATTTCAAGGAATTGCAGAGGGACAAACCTCTTTCTCTTAAGTTTTCTTGTAAAGAAACCAAAATTTTTCTTTTTTGCTCTTTTAGTTAAAACTATTTACTTAATAATTTAATTAATTTTCTGTTTATTAGAGAAAATAGTATTAAAAATTTAATATTACACTGTTTTTTGTATTAATGAGAAACTCCAATTTTATCATAAAAATATATTTTAATTACCCTGAATTGGGACTTTATTTCCCAGTAAGAATTTTAACATTTGGGATTTTGGGGCAAATCTGGAGCCGAAAAAAAAATCAAAACCCAGCACATGAAGTCCCGGTGTTTCCCTTGAAGCTTATAGGTTATTTTTCTACCAGCATAATTCAGTATTTCAGTAGTCATTATAGGAATATTTACAATTTTTAAAAATATATGTTCTAGATTTATGGTAATACACAGCACATGCAAAGCTTGTGAAACATTCTGTTTCATGGAAGCGTGTGCTGGTACTTCTAAAGTTTAACTGAGCTGAAAAATCAAGTTTAGTCTTCAGTTTCTAATCCAACTGTGTTTCTCAGAAAATAATATTCTGACCACTAAAAGAATCATTTTCTTCCTCAGAAAGACCTTTAATATTCAGGAGAAAATTCAGTGTTGTCAATTATATCTTTGATATATCTAAATCTCTATCTGCTATCTTAATGCAAAAAGATTTCCTCTCAAATGGACTTTTAACTTTCAAAGAGGTGATGTTTAAGAACGCAGCAAACCATGTGCAAAACTGTGTTGACAAGCAGATTTAAAAAATAATGGTGATTTAGCAGATGTTATATTCTCAGTGTGGTACAGCAGTATTTTTTAAAATACATTTTAACAAACACTGATTATAATTTTTAATGAATATGGTGACCAATAAATATTTCTTTTTTCTGGTTTTACCACAGTAGATCTAGCTCCATAAAATGAGAGTGAGCTCTGGGTTTCTGGTAGGTTGGGAATTTTACTGTGAAAAGAGAGATTTCATTTCTCTGGGGTTTTTTGTGTTCTGATTTTAAAAACTCAGGGCAGCTAATGATTTCAATAAAGATTTTTTTCCCCAATCTGCAAGTAGAATTCCTGATGTTTGATGAAGAATCTCATTGTAGGGATTTTATTTGTCCACCTTTGATGTTTGTATAAAAATAAATGCCAATCACGCTAGATTTCAGAAGAAATAACAGGATACTTCAACCATCTACAGAGAATTTGACTATTTATCTAGTTACACTACATGCTCTTTGATAGCACGTCAGAATCTTTAACCTGGTGGATTTCCACTGTAGACTTGAAGCATGTTAAGTATTTATAGAAGAGGCTTATTGAATTCCCAGGGTATCTCAGTAGGAAGAGAAGAAAGTGCTTTGAATTCCGGTGCAACACCTGATCTCATAATTTTCCCTAACATTCCTCAGATCACTCCTTACCACCCACACATACTGTGAGATCCCTTGCTGTGTTGTTTAGTAATTTCAGGTTGGTTGAAATTCCTACGGGTATTCAAGTATACATGTCTGTCTACAGGTATTACCTCCTCTGCTCCTGTGACTAGACTGGAGTTTAGTATGGAGAGGTCAATAGTGAGAAAAAAATGTATACTATTACCCACCCTGTCAGTGTGTCCTTTAAAAAGTGGGTATAATATTAAATTTTCCTTCTTTTGGTAAAAATAGCTAATAATCCATCATCAGTGACTAGCGAGGTCATTGTTCCGTAAAGCTGCTAATGTCAAATGGAGAAAACAGAACAAATTAATTCTGCATCTTTTAAATAGAAAATGCAACTGTAGTTACAAAAATAACACTTTCAATATAAATTAGTGCAACTAATCTCAATAGAAGACAGGTGTTGTTTGGCCAGTTTCATCTTATTGGCATATGGGAATACCTTTCAGTCATGAGAAGCATGGGAACATCCTTCTCCATAACTGTACAGTAAGCAGGAAGAATTTCAGGTTACTTTGCACGTAATATGAGCAGCTAAACTGGTAACACATTTTCATGATTGTATATTGTGATGATGACTGGACAAGTATTTTGTGATTTGATAGTGCTTCTGGCAAAGTGAATGAATGCCAAGATTGCCAGAGCATCAAAGGAAACATTTTTAATTTAAGTATGCATGCTGAGATGCAGCTGTGCCAATACATGCATATTTATTGGGTCTGGCCAGGAGGCAAATGCGCAGCTAATTAAACCATAGTAGTGCTGGCGAACGTTTGATTCTAAAGGCCTGGGTTGTTGAAGACTTAGCTGAGATGGTTTTGGTGGATATAGAACAATTTAAAAATAAAATAACCTTAGGCAATGTTAAACTTGGACGCTGATAACCCGGTAGTTAGTTTTCAAAGAGATCAGGATAGGCTCTGGCAGTAGGCATAGCACAGCTCAAAAAAATCATATTTACACTATTTCCATACAATTCCGTGTTTTAATTTAGGTAGCTACTAGATGTTGCACCAGGATGCTATGATCAAGGTGAGCTTAAGAAGTAGTTTAGCTCATACTTTAGTGAACCACATTAGTTGAATTATGAACAGGACATGTACATCTTCCAAGGTGCTAGTAGAGGGTCTCTTCATAAAAGTTTCTTCTCATTTACCAGCACATAACAGGTAATCCAGTTTCAGAAAGCCCACTGCTATGAAAGTTTAGGTACAGTAGGTTTTCTGACTATTCACTTCTCTGTGGAGGTTTTGCAAGAAGATGTGCATTATGATGTTTTGGTTTCTGAAAGGAATGTCTGTGCACTAGAAACTGCACTGAGATACTGCTTACCCCTGGGTAGCTCAGTGGTTGAATCTCAGCCTGTATTTGACTTCCAGGCCAAATTTTAAAGAAGTCAAAATTGCATGAAAATAATTTGTTATTCTTGTAATTTACATGAATTTTGAAGGACCTTTATTATTCCAGGTAAAAACATCATATTAAAAATAAAAATTTATAATACATTCATAATCCCAGGTAGGCAACATCACCAGCCTCAGGCTTCAAAAGGGTCTGTTCTCATATTCTTCCTAATCACAAGACTGACTTAAGATTTCTGAAGTTTAAAAATAAATGCATAAAAATAAGGTTTTATTATTATTATTGTGTTGGCATTTCAGCCTTAGGGTACACATTTTTAAAGGCTTGTTCCATGACCATGGAGGCAAGCAATACAGTTAAAAAATTAATAAATGAAAACTGAGTTTAGAAACAGGCATAATGATATGACTATAGAAACAGGAGTTGTAAGAAATGCATAAAATCTTTCAATATAGACAGTAAAATCAAGAGAACTGGAACAGGTACACATTTGATTGGGATATTTTACCCCTTCTCATGGGATCTTATTCTGTGAATATAGTTAGTAAATTGGTCATTGAATTTTTTATCCCCCTTGAGCAGGCTGTAAGGAAGTGTCCTATCTACTCCCCAAAAGACTGTGCTCAGATCGACTTACTGCCTTGGAATTTAACTGAGAGAAGGAAGGGAGGAGACAGGAAGAAATAGCTGAACATAAATTAAATAAACAAATAAATTCTGTAGCCTACTATAACCAAAACAATATTGAGCATGATTTGTTCTTTCTGGTTGCCTATGTGAGTTGTGAGGGGGTTTTAATAATTTTTTTTTAAACCTTACAGCATGATATGCATAGTCTAGCAGTGACTTTTCACAGTGACTTATTCTGAACAAAATTGTTGATTAACCAGAGAAAATCAAACTCTGAGAACCAGTATCATTCCTTCCTAGTCACAGACTCCCAGCTTGTTTATTTAGTGTCACCCATAGTCTGTCATGGCTGACCTAAAACTATCAGAAACAGCCACAATTGCAGCCAAGCATAAACAAAAATCTGAACTGAAGGTGCAAGGGGACTGCCATTCTAAAGATAAGATCTATTGCTGTAATAGCCCTTGATTATGATGACCAAATTAAAAAAAAAGAAAAAAGAAGAAAGAGAAAATACCAAGAAGCAAATATACATACACATTTCTGTTTATTTATACATGAAGGGAGGGAAACAAATCATTTACAAAGAGGAAGGCATATAGGAAATAGGGTTTCATTACATGTCAGTGTTTCTCAACAGTTTATAAAACATGATTTTGTGAAACTAAAGGTTTGCTTGTGGTCTTCTCTGTTTGCTTAATGACATTTTGTAAAGTGATAAAAATCACATGGAGATAGCAGAGAGAGAAAGAGAATCTGCCAGATGGTTATCTGTTGGTAGAGTGTTTTTCACCCTTCGTTCCACCTACAGCACAGAAGCCTTGGTTTTACACAGAAGACAGATTTGCATTAGAAGATACCACATATGAATAAAAGTCTGATTATGCTTCAGGTGTGTGAAAGATTTGTAAATTGCTGGTGACACAGGTAATGAAGGTGACTTATGTGTGACAAAAGCTGACTTGTTATTTAAAATATGTGATTTTCAGACAACTTTCAGTTTTCATTGTAATCAGTTTTGCTGAATTCATAGGGGTTTCTTTAAAAATAGGGAAGAGTAAAAACCACAAACTTTGAAGATTCTGATATATAACCCCTGCTACTATTGTGGGAAAAACTTCTTGCACTCCTCTGCAGTCATGCCAAGGACTTGGTCACTTGGCCATTATAAAGGTCAGTTCCTGTCTTTAGCTTAATTCTCAGTATGTTTCAAGTTTCTATTCATTATTTTTTAAGTAAATGAAATTTTCAAAGCTCAAAACTTCAGTGAGGGTAGTTGTGGGACTTCATGCTTTGTAAGAGGTACTCTGCACTTTTATTAACATTTGCTAAGCAGATTAAAGGAAGGAAGAATAATGATGAGATTACTCTACTAGTTTTTTTTTTTTTTTTTTTTTTTTACAAAATGTGTAAATTCAAAGGTCCATTAGCAAACAGATGTCCTGAGAAATTTTCTAAGTATGCATATTTCAGAAGTGATTTTGATTTGACCCATATTTCTTAAAAACTCCTGAAAATCTAAGTCCTTGTTTTTCACAATTAACAAAACCTTAGATATGTCATGGCTCAATTCTTCTACATTTCCTCTCTATCTTCCTTTATTAATTTCATTATTTTTCTTTATCAAGCTGCACTGTCTACGCAGTATCATCAATGGTATATTCAATGGCAGCTCTTAGACACTTAGAAAGTACCCAAATGCTAGTCATGCAGCATAACTTCTCACATATTAGCAAGTGACTTAAATGTTGGTTTTGAGGACTTGCATTAGTCAAAAAAGTTCTATTTAATAACTCTAGAACAACATAAACTTTCACTTGTAATCCAACCTAAAAATTCTTAGGTATTAGTTTAGACTGTCACCACTTTGGCACCAGGAATAACTATCTACCTGACCTTTCTGTTTGACTGGAAAGAACTACAGCGTTCTGTGTAATGTATAGGAGAAATGCACGGAGTATTGGAAATTTAGGCATATTGATTAAAAAAACCTCAAACAAACCAAAACCCAACTCCCCTGCTTGAAACTAATGTGACGTATGTCACATTGACTTGTTAATTCTTTCTCTCTTTTGTGGCCTGCAAAGGAATATATCTTGACTCTGACCTTTACAACAAAATGCATTTGGGAACCCTGGTCTTAAAAAAACCCAACCAACCAACCAACCAACCAACCAGGAAATGGATATGGGGAAGACATCAAAGAGCAGTATTTGATGGAAATTTCAAATTCACATTTTGTAATTTCCTGGTCTGGGTGAACTTTCCAGAAAAGTCCTTTAGGATAAAAACAACATGCATGTATGCTGAATGTATGCCCAGAGATACATTTTTAATGAAAGGAGCTTGTAAATGGTTGGAGATCCTTAGGTAGAATGTATTATGGAAGTGTTAAAAGCTCATCTATTCTCACTTATTTCATTATAGTGGAAGATAACAGTTTGGGAAAAGCCAACTGCAGAGAGGCAAATGCTTTGTGAGGGAAAAATGTCATTGCTATGATTTTCCATAGGAGAAAATGTTAACCTCTGCTCTTCCAGCACTTGCTTCTTCTGGCACTTTTTCTCAATGAGGACATTTTCAAAGCTAGGAAAGATCGTAGAAGGAGAAGGAATTAGAACAAGTGCAAAGCTCAGTGCAGAGGTGAAATATAAGCTTTCAACAGTGTAGAGCCACAGTTCTATATTGTGGCTGAAAGTTGTTCACCCTTGAAAGCTTTTCAGTGGTCAGGCTGAAATATGTATCTTGGTGGGTAACTAGTGAACAAGTGTCAGTAGCAGTAAAAATGCCAACACATTTCACCATTCTTTTGGCTTTTGTAACACAGACCAGCACGTTTACTGAGGTTTATTTTGCCAAGGTACTAAATAGATAATGCTGGGAATACCACATAACTATATGTTGGGTACTAACTCTATACCATTATTTATTCCAAAGCCTCAGAGTCAGTTCTTATTTTCAAATAACTTGGGATAGCAAGCAGCTGATGAATAACTGTGCCCTGCCATTTTTCAATAGATAGAGCATCCTGCAGCTTTTGGTAAACGTATTTAGAATTACTTTATTCAGTACTTAGTGATTTTATTGTCCTGCTTACAAAGTGTGATTTATTTTGGCCAGTCTAGTTTCTAGTGGCCAGTGAATACACACTGTGTATATTCTTTTACAATTTTAAAAAATCACTACTATGATTTTCAAACAGTGATTAGCAAAGAATATGTTGTCAAAAAAGGCTGCTCAGTTTTTGTTGTTGCTTCTCCTTGTTTCCGGTTGCCTCATTGCAACAAGAAGTGAAAGTACAGCATTCCAATAGTGGGGTTTTTTTAGCAAGTAATTGTTGAAATTGCCATAGACATGTAAAGCAATTGCAAATGAAAAAGGAAGGAGCCCATGGTACAATCTCTTCTTTAAGATCGATATTACAGAATGTCACGTGTCTGATTTCAGCAACTTTTTCTTTATAAAATCAAGTTGTTCAGACACTGCACATATAAAACAACTGCATATTACTATTTACCTCGGTAGCCGAGCCTCTATTCTTTCTGCTCATTAAAATATATAGGGAGAGTCTGACTAAATTTTGGTTCATAGTATTTGGGTAAGTCTTAAAAACAGCAAAACATTTTGTTAGTTCATCTGCAGTGGTAAACACAGTAAACATATGATTATATTTCTCATTAGTTATTTGGGATTATTTTGATCAAACTAGAAGAAAAGATTTGTTGCCTTATTTATTTATTTATTTAATTTACATTTTTTTAGCTATAATTCCCTGGGTTTAGCATTTTATAACTTGACTGGAAAAAAGTGGTTTTGGTTGAAATTGTAGACAAGGTCTTAACTGCAAAAAAACTCTCCAAATTTCAAAACACAGAGATAGCTGTCTCATATTCAAATAATGCAACAAATCATAATGAAGCCTAATTAGAATGGGATGTCTCTTTATATGGACAAGTTTCTTCAGGAATTCAACACAGTTTAACAGACAGGCTGTGTTGGTTCAGAAAGCTGCCAGTGCCTGTACCTCAGCAAAGCATTTCACCTCACGCTTACCTCAACCATGTGATTTGGTTCCTGGATCATGAGTGAATTTCAGAGTACCTTGCTGTGTTGAAGCTTTAAGCTCTGTGGTTCAAGAAGAAATCCACTATTTTTGCAATTTGTACTAGACTTAGACCTGTGACAATTTGAATGTATACTAGAACCCACCATTATGTTAAATACTTTCTTCAACTAAAGTGATACTGTGATTCCTGATTTATGTGGAAGCAGCTACTGGTATGTGACCTTCTCCCATCCTTTTGCTCTTCTTTATCAAATATGCTTATTCATCCACACGTATATACAGATAAAGATTTCTTCTTTGAAAACAGAATTTATGTTGAAGTACCTTTTATTCCATTAAAGTTGCATAAATAACCTGGTTTAGTTGAGCTAAACAAGACATATTCTTGATAGACTAATGTCTCAGCAAGATACTCATCCACAGCTGATGAGAAAGTCTTTTTGAACCTGTTTGTTCTAGAAATAACATTCTTTGTCTACACCAAAATCCTTCTGCCTTCCATAAGAGAAAATCATTATAATAAAACAAAACACTGATTTATTTCAAGTAAGTTTCCTAGATGAATCATGCTTGAAACTTCATGGCAGAATGATTAATAACAAAGTTTCTGATTCCAGCTTTTGGTTTAAAGTTTCTTTTGCATTTTGATCCAATGTCAAGAAACATGGCTGTTAAGTTTTGAAATTTTCTGAGAAAAGCTTTTTCTTTATTAATAGGTACAACAAAATTGAAACTTTTTAGAAATTAAATAAACCAGTGGTTTCTCAGTTTCCCTCTTCTTCCCTTGTAATGCACTGCATAAACATACCTACAAGCAGTTATAAAAATAACATTCAACATCATATGAAGGTCTTTCCTACTACGTCGATATTTCATTCAGGCCACAACTGTGGTAAATATTTCTCTCCCTTTCTGCTCCCCCCCTTCTCCAAATCTTGGGTGTTTTCTATGATTCTGTGTCATTGTGAGTAAAATGTCAATATGTGTAATGACACAGCACAGTGAAAACACATATTTTCATATTCATGTAAACTCATGTAATTGTAAATTAGGCTATGCCACCCGCTATCATAACATACTTCATGTGAAAAGATGCTAAATTTACTTGACCTACTTTCATCTTCATGTTTAGGAAACAGGGTATAAGAAGTAAACAAAGTAGTTGTGCCTCATGCAGGAGATGATTATTGTTTGAATTTATGATTCATGCCTTGAGCAAAATTTTGTTTGTGGTCTCATTTGCAACCATAATTTATATCTTTACTAGGGATATACTGTGTATTTGGGAGGTTATATATTAGGCATGCTTTGTGCTGAAACAGTTTCCTAGCTTTGGGTATAGTATTTTCTATGTTTCTGGTAGCTATAAAATTTTTTGGCATAGCATTTATTGTAGTAAATATGGAATTTTAAATTTTTTTTAGAATTGCAATTCCCCTTATGAACGTCCTATTATATTTACATCAATGCACTTGTTACAGCTAAATTAATCTAGTATTTAAAAGAATTGTTAATCCGACAAACAACGAGTCATAAGTGCAAGTATTTACTTTTTCAGTATTTCCTATCCACAGTCTTCAGTTTTTAATAATGAGTGTTTCATTTAAGTTAGTCTGTATTTTTAACCCAATCTAAATCAAATATAGGTAACCATTTCTGAAGTCCAATGAGGTCATCTTTTCAGATAAAGATAGTAATTACAGAATTGTTATATTATCTGGTAGAGCAGACTGATTTGACTTAGATCTACTAGACAAAAATCTATGAAGAATGTAGTTTTGGAGAAAAACTTAAAATAAGATGGGGGAAACAATAGATTGCCTAATATATAATAAGGAAGTACAACAAAACAGTCATTACAAAATGGACCTTTCTATCTTTAATGTTTATGAACCTATTGTTCTCTTTGGATTGTTGTTTACTGTGACATTCCTATGAGCTGTCAGATAAAGTCACAACTGATAGAATCACAGATGATATGCCTGATCCTTTCTCTTTTTTTTTAATGCATCTTTCCCTCCAAATCCAGATTCTTTACAGATAAAATCTGGTTTTGAGTTACAGAAATACTGTACTAACCCTCAGGTGGCAGGAGTGCAATAATTTCACCTTTGTGTTTTGTCTTTCAGAAGGTAGAAAATTCTAATCATACCCTGAGGAATAGGGGGGTTTCAATTAGCTGTGGGACATCCACGGAAATCTATGCTCCTGGAAGACTGCACACAGGTCCTGACACCTCCAGCAAAAAGACACAAGGGCTGACCCTGCCCCAGAATTTTTGAGCTCGCTGTCTGCCCCAATACCTAATTCCTAAAAGAGAGGTGTTCAGGAACTGTCATTGTCCTCCTTTTCTCTGCCTGAATCATGGCAGTGAAATTTAATGAGAGCAAAGTGTGTTGTATTTGGTATCTACTAGTTCTACCACTAGTCATGCACTTCTTTCTTTCACCTCTTAAATCTGTGGACTTCCAACATCATTAAATGATTAAGGAGACATTAGACCTGTCTTGGTGCCCAAGAAGAACGCAGTGAAGATCTCTACTTGTACCCTCACCTTTAATACTGTTTAAGCCCAGGAAGAAAACCAGAACAACCAGTATCTAATGGGAAGTGAGAGATTGTTTGTCTTCCTGTACTCCTTCCAACCTTCCACTCCACTGCTGTGGAAACAAAAAAGAGAGTTCCACAGTGATGGTCAAAGTGGAGGTGGTGGCCCATTTATTATTCTCAAATGGAAATCTAGGAGGGACTAATTTCTCCATCCTCACTCTGCTCCTTAAGAGAACTGAGAACAGCAGGACTCAACAAACTCATGTTACTCAAAGACATTGATACATGAGAGAGTAGAGTCTTACTGACTAGATGTAAAGTCTAAAGGAGTATGCCAAACTACTTTTCAAAGACAGAATCATTTCACCTCCTTGTGAGAGCTAAATTTCAAGAATATTAAAAGGAAGAAAATTACTGCATGATAGGGAGCTGCCATTGTAATATGTGCTGCTCAGTGCTTGAACAGTGTAACTGTCAAGCTGATTCTATTATGAAAAAAGGAGTAATTTAGCATTATTTAATATTCACAATATGCACGTATTGAATGGAAGTGTATGTAGAATGTAAGGCCCTATTTCAGCATAAATGAAATTTTAATCACAGGAGTACTTCTATTGATTTTAATAGGATAACTCTTATTCTCACTTTTATGCATGTGCATAATAAATAAGAAGCTACTAATGAATATGTTTAAAAATAACTCAGGTATTTCTTTCAAGAAAATACATAAGAAGATATTCTAACTTCTCAAGTGCTTCTTACTCAGTTTGTGGGATTGATTCTCCATTCCACATTGCCTACCAGTGCCAATTTTATTCTGCTAGTTATATCAGGGCCTTTCCTTTGGTACATGGGTGGTATGAAAATAAATGAGAACAAAATTTACTTTAATTGGGGTAGTTCCCAAGTACTGGAGGTTTAATGCCCGTATAGAGAGTTAGCTGACTAGTGCTCAGATGGGAAGGATGGAAAATATGGGAAAATATGTGAGACTGTAGAACTGACTACTTTGCAGACTGAAGCTTGAAATGTACAAGACAAATCATTGAAATGAGGACATGGTATAAGCAGGACAGTCTGAAAATACACAGAAGAAGTGTTTCTAAAAGTCTTCTTTCATGTTGTTTCTCCTGTTTTCTCCAAAGGTGCTCATTTTCAAAGACCTCACCTAGACATAGCAAATATTGTCATGACTTACCTTAATGTTCTGGTACAACACATTGGGAACATCAGTTGTTTTGTAAAGGTGCTCAAAAAACTCCTGTAGGTTCTCCAAGGATCTACAGATAGCCAATAACTTACAGAAATCCTATTTTTTGGAGCCTGCCTGCCAGCACCATTTTTGTCTACTTTGAATCCTGTCAGGTTTCTGCTTCTGCATTTTGTACAATGATTGTAATGCAATATGGAGTGCTAACTTTGGGAGTAGAAAGTGGCACCTAAGATTTGATCACCCTTCTGTGGTCTCCAGCCCCTCCATGGATACATAGACAAGAGCCTACCAGCTTGTTCTCTACTGCACCCTATTCATCTTCCTTTATTTGCTGTATGACAGTAAAGCGTTGGCAGATTAGTTGAGGAATATTTTAATTATTTTATTATTTTATTTTATTTTATTTTATTTTATTTTATTTTAAATAGTTGAGAAGTGAATCCGTTTAGGGGCTGCTTTCCTCCAGCTAGGGGAATTAGCTTCCTAGTAAGGACTGTAAGATTGAAAAGGGACAGAACTTGCCAGTAGTGACAATAAAATAGCTATGCTGATTTATTATATGAAATATATACAATGTATAAATGGAAAAAAGGTGTAAATACAGATGGTTATTCCCAAACAGATTTTAGAAAATTGATTTTCTAGATTATCATAGTATTTTAGTAGTAAGTGCTAATATTAGGAGAGTGACATGAAGATATCTGAAGGCATTAGGTCTAATCACCCATGTTTCTTCCATAGAATAGGAAAATTGTAACAATATCTTTAAAATGACAGGCTTAAATGTCCGCAATAGCAGTGTAAATTTTGGACTTCAGCAAGTAATTTTAATGTTACTGCCTTTACATAATTACCTTAATGTGAAAAAAGGCATATCATGCTCCATTGCTCCTTGTGTGCACTTTAAGGGAAAAAAAATCTTTCTATGAAAAGCTGCTTAGCTTTAATTGAGCAAAAGAGTTCATATGGGGTCTGGAGTTGCAGCTCGTAATTTCTGTAGGCAGGTTAGGTTGCTGTGTGATGATCCTAATTAAATTATATAAAGGCATTGAACTAGATAAACCAAAGTAGCCGCTCCATCAGTTCACCAGGTGAATTAAGCTTGTGCAGGAGTCTGAATTTGCTCGTACAATTCTGCTTCTTTCATCGCGGAGTGTCCCTGCAAACGGCTCTGCGCAGCTGATGTTGGCACTTTTGGTCCATAGGTGGCAGCATTGTCAGGGTTTGTGGCGTCTCAGGATGCTTCCAAGATTTTTATGTTCTCTCCAGACCTCCCCCACTCACCCACGCGATGTGATCAGGGCTGAGTTAACATCATTACATACTCACGTCAGATGAAATAAAATGGAGTAAAGTGTTCGGGCCAAAAATTAGGCTGTGTTTCTTCTGAGCTTTTTCTCCTTTCCTTTCCTTTCCTTTCCTTTCCTTTCCTTTCCTTTCCTTTCCTTTCCTTTCCTTTCCTTTCCTTTCCTTTCCTTTCCTTTCCTTTCCTTTCCTTTCCTTTCCTTTCCTTTCCTTTCCTTTCCTTTCCTTTCCTTTCCTTTCCTTTCCTTTCCTTTCCTTTCCTTTCCTTTCCTTTCCTTTCCTTTCCTTTCCTTTCCTTTCCTTTCCTTTCCTTTCCCCTTTCCCCTTTCCCCTTTCCCCTTTCCCCTTTCCCCTTTCCCCTTTCCCCTTTCCCCTTTCCCCTTTCCCCTTTCCCCTTTCCCCTTTCCCCTTTCCCCTTTCCCCTTTCCCCTTTCCCCTTTCCCCTTTCCCCTTTCCCCTTTCCCCTTTCCCCTTTCCCCTTTCCCCTTTCCCCTTTCCCCTTTCCCCTTTCCCCTTTCCCCTTTCCCCTTTCCCCTTTCCCCTTTCCCCTTTCCCCTTTCCCCTTTCCCCTTTCCCCTTTCCCCTTTCCCCTTTCCCCTTTCCCCTTTCCCCTTTCCCCTTTCCCCTTTCCCCTTTCCCCTTTCCCCTTTCCCCTTTCCCCTTTCCCCTTTCCCCTTTCCCCTTTCCCCAGAAAAAACCCACAAGACTGGGTGATACACTTACTGTCTCTACAAACTTGACTTGGCAAAATGTGGGGAATCACAAAAAGTGGAAAGGATTTTAGGTGTGAGAAATAGAAGCAGGCCTCAGGAAATAAAGCAAGAGATTTAGAATTCAGCTATGCCTGGGAAAATTAGAAGAAGATACAATTATAAGCAGCAAGGACATTAAAAGACAATGGTTAGTTTTTAGACTTGACCTAGATGGATGTTGAAGCTGCAAAAAGTATATTTAGTTAGATAAGTTTAAGCTTAATAATGGGATGTTGTATGTTATAATATAAGGCATAACAAGTGGATATTGTGTACAACAGATGTACATGCTTTATTAAGGATTGAGTAAGACAGATGTCTGGAACTTTTAGAAGCACGCTATTGGCCAAAAAGCTTTTAAGAATGTTTTGCAACCAGGAAATCGGGGGATGTCTCTGTGACAGCGTGATCTCTGTACCAACTTTGTCTCAACTCTATGTGAGACTGAGAAACTAATAAAAGCTCCTGGAATGCTTGTCCAAGCCTCCCATCCCACACCAAACTCTTTCTTTGTTATGGAAAATAGAACCTTATTGTGAAATTTTCATCCCTTCTTGGAGAAGTACATTCTGTGGGAGTCATTACTCTCTCAGGCTTAAAATTCATGACTTCCAGATTTCCCGTGTGTGTATGTATTGTGCTCAGGACAGAGATTTTGGGGAAGATGAGGGGTTTTTTGGTTGTTGTTTGTTTTTTTGTTTGCTTGTTTGTTTTCAGGTTTTGTGGGGTTTTTTTGTTGGTTGGTTTTAGAGAGCTCTAGCAGTCCGAGTCATCAGATGAGTCTTGTGTACACTGGTCTTTTGGTGTACTATCAAAAAGCAGAAAACCCCCTACCTTTCATAATACTTGAAGTTTTTTTTCAAAATACCCTGACAGTGAGCACCTATTTCCCTTTTTTAAAATATTTAAATTAGTTTTATTTATGTCAATTCTTAAAGTTAGCAGAACTCTATGAGCATTGGCTATCAGGAAGATTGGGCAGTGATCCCTTTCATGTTACATATTTTTTATATACTATTTTCATTATACTTTTCTTTCTGTGCCATCTTCTGTGATGTTGTAATTAAAGACATCATGAGGTCATACTTTTTCCACTCCTCATTCCCTTCCCCTTTCTCCTTTCATCTCCCCAGGGAAGGAAATTCTGAAGTAGAGGTTGAAAAAATTGTTTCAGTATTACTGAAAATATAAACCAAAGTTGTTTCCTTAATAAATATAATTAGATGTATATATTGCATTTTCAAGAGCTAGTACTGATGTTGGGTCCAGATCTTTAAATAAAATAGGACCTCTGTTGTCTCTGGAGAGAACATGCATAAAGCAAAGTAAATGATTTTCTGTCAACACTAAGTAGACAGGTGCTTACATTGAACAGCATTCTAATATGTCTCTGAATATTTATGTCTTCTTTTTCAAATGCATTGCCCATGAATGTCACAGCTGTCAAACGTCTGTATACAAGAAGATAAAAAATGAAATTAATAAAAGGCAGATCAACATTTCATTTGTTTAGGCCACTTTTTCATATAGCATTTTACAGAGGTTACTGATGTTGAGATGCTTGGGTATATTGGCATATTCTAAGGGCTGAGTGAAATGCAAAGCAGTTAGTTGCATTTTGTGTAGACATAGGTATACTTCCCATTATTTAACCTAGACATTATCAGTGAAAATAATGACTCAAAGTTCTAAAATGTTGTTCTTTTATTGTCTGTCCGTTTTCTTTATGGATGCAGACCCTTGAAAGAGTTTTGGCAGTTCAGTATTGCCATAACTAGAAGGTTTTTTTTTGGTGAAACAAACTCTGAATCAAACTATGCAATGTGCAGGGACAGGTGAACCACCACTGCTGCCTGAAAACAGTTAATGGAGAATAAATTCAGTTTCAAAATAGTTCCAAAAATGTGAAGACTGTACATGTTGATGTAAACTTACCATTCATGGCCAATGGTGAAGATGCATCTTTGCAAGAATTTGAAAATTCTTAATGATAACATGACTTTCATTTCATACAGAATGGTACTGAGAGAATGAGAGAAAAAACCCTAAATGGACATAGATCAGCATTATTCACTTTGTATGCAAATAAAGTAGATTAATATGAGTGGTGTTTACCACTGACACACTTTAAATGCTCCTCAAGTTTAGTGGTGCTTTCAGTGCAGGCCAATTGGCAATCACACACTCAAATGTAGATGCCAGAAGCTGGATACTGCCTCCTTTTTGTCTGTACTCCTTGTTAATTACTTTGTTGTAAGGTTTCAAGTTACTTTTGAAAGCCTCAAGACTTTCTTACCATCTCCCTCATGAGCCTTAGAAGACAGACCACTTTCCAGTCAAAACAATTCAACATATCATTCAAACTGAGTTATTCAAGCTCTTGCAGTACAAAGAACAATGGACAGTGTTCTCAAAAATTTAAATGCCACACAGACATTTGTAGCATTACTGGGAAAAAAAGCAGCTCAGAATCATATAATCACAGAATGGTTTGGGTTGGAAAGGACCTTAAAGTTCATCTAGTTCCAAACTCCCCTGCCATGAGCAGTGATTAGCTTCAAAATTTTTTCTCAGTGTAGCTGTTAAGACTAATGTTAGGTTTCCCAAATATCCATAGTTTGTGCGATACATGGATATCCCACATTCTGAAGCCTCTGTACAACAGAAAATACAGCTGGAATTTCTGCAGGCAGGCACGTGCTTGAAGTGCAGCCATAATGAAATGAAGCACGCAGCCATAACAAAAGCTACATTATGCTTTCATCATAAATTTTCTGTCAGACAGACACTAAACTACTTCTTGGAAGCTCTTATCCCTCTCAGAAAATTTGTCCTGAGCAATCATCAGCAGAGGAGACAGCACTCAGAACTGAGTAAGCCAGTACAGAATAACAGGACTGAGGACGTCAGGGCCGATGAAGTGGGTGTGGTTGGCTATGAGCTTTCAGACGAACAGATGCTTGAGGGAAACTAGCAATAAGTCAAAAACAACGTTTCATAAAAGCATATCTACCAACAGATTCCAGTATGGGTCTGTTTTTCCTGAAAGCTGTATGTGGAAATAGCTGGAAACCTTTAGATCTTGCATGCGTTTTCCATAGAGACACAATGCATGCTCTCCATTCCAGCTACAGATCCTAGGAGGAGATGATATTCGGAAACACCTACATCATGAACTGGTTTCCAAATTAGGTTAGCGTTCTTACTGTTTTATTTCCAGAAAACAGGTAGAAGAGTGCTTTAATTCTCCTTAAAAATTGCTTAGTTGACAACAGAATATATGCTCATGATTTCAGGATATGACTAGCATTTTTTTCAGCTTTGAAAGGTTCAGAATATGGAGGTTTTTTAGGTCCACACATTTAGCTAGTTACTAAGAAATAATTTAGAAGACACTATGGTCTTGTAGAGGTAAGCATGGAAATACTGTACTGCTTGGTTCTTTCCAGGATACTAACTCTTAAAATGTGTTGTTACTTTTGCTGTTGGCAAATAAGGCCAATGCAGAAATGCACAAAACTGAGAACAGAAGATACATTTATTTGGTAAGAATCTGAGGTTTCTTTTCTCCCAATTAGTGTTATAATTTAGAAAATAAAAGTGAGCTGCTGTCATCAATAAGATAACTTAAACACAGAAACAAGAGGAAAAAATCCATTCCAGAAGCACATATGCCACAATAAATCTCTTCATCTAGAGTTAACAAAGAATATTTTTTAACAGTAGCTTCTTTAAAGCTTTTGAATTGCTTTCATTTAGGTTTTGTTCAATCAAGATCTTTTCTTTAGCGATATATGTTTGATGTGCATGTCTACTGTGGTTAAATTTCAAGATATTTAGGATATTTTGTGAAGTCAGATTTTTATAATTCGGACTAAATGCATCACATTAGCAACATAACATATAAACCCCATGCTTCACTGTTAAGAAATGGACTTTTCCTGTAACATTGAGATAACACGTATAGTTTCAGAAGTAAACCACATTTGAAGCATTGCCATGTAAAACTGCTGTGTTTGTATCTTTGGGAATTACTATGGTGCTTGCCTGAAAATAAGTATAGAGATCTGTGGGCTACTAACTCAGACTCACAGGCATAACTAAGGGAAAAATATCTTGATAAGAAAGGATGAGCCTAGCAATTGAAAATGCTTTGAATAAAAGTGCTACTAGCTTTCAAAGAAGACATTCCCAACAATATCTTGAGGTATGCACCATAATTTGCCTTTTTCTCTATAACTTATTCTGTTGTACCTAGCAAACTGTTGAGATCAGATCAGATCAGTGGTAAGTGATGCCTTAGGTTGCAGAGAAAAAGGTAAGTTTCAAATTTCTGTGTGTCTGATTTTCTTTGCTCTCAATACACATTGAAAATAGGTTCTCACATTTTAAATGCAAATTTCTTTTTGTTTTTAAAATGTTGACTTTCTGAGTATCATTTAAAAGAGAAAGAACCATTTACTGATTTGCTTTCCATATGTGTTAGGCGAAATCTCTTCTACAAAGTTAGTACAGTGATGAGTTGTTTTTCAGTGCTGAAAACTCCCTTGTGAGCCTGGGCCTGAATTTCTCCAGAGTAGCAGTTTATTTTCCCTTCTGACCACAGTAACTCTGGGCCTCCAGAAAGGGAAATCTGGGAGTGTTGCATCCCCTTATCATCCCCCTGCTCTCACTGACATCAGGCTGCTCTGCAGCAGTAACCACGTCTCATATCTCAACGTGATGGAGGGAAATTCATCTTTACTGAAGTCGAGTGATACTTTGCTATTAACTTTAAAGCATTTTGTATACTTACCATGTGGGTAACTCCAGGTAACTGTTTAGGCTTTATTTAAATATTAGTGTGTCAGAGGACTAAGGGGTTTCAGGTCTCCATTAGAACCAGTATAGGGGAAATTGCGCCACATTTCAGCTGGGCTACAATGCAAGCACTGTGTCACTTCCCAGACTAGTTCTCAGTCCCTTCCAATATATTGCCACTGACACCATAAAATACCATATAATCCATTGAGAATATTTTTTTGTCTAATGAAATCATATCTAGATTGAAATACCATCAATTTAAATAATTGATTCATTGTTAATTCTAAATATGCTGGTCACAAAAGTTTCAGTGGACCATAAAATTGAAAAGGGATCGCTTGGGTCAAACATGATGTTTAACTTAACAAGAAAAGAATTGTTTAAATTACATTTCTTTGTAGGCCAATTTTATTTTCCAAATAATTGGGAAAAAAATGAGGCTCATTTTGTTTGCGTGATTCTGTTCTTTAAACAACCATTATGGATTAAAAGTCCTTGTCACTAGCTCTATTTAGCCCATAAGTCCTGTTAATACAGAAACCTTTACTAGTTCT
This sequence comes from Coloeus monedula, assembly GCF_965178545.1. Taxonomy (NCBI): domain Eukaryota; kingdom Metazoa; phylum Chordata; class Aves; order Passeriformes; family Corvidae; genus Coloeus; species Coloeus monedula. Next base: position 34,633,793 of record NC_138786.1, on the reverse strand, counting down.
GGACAGGATGTGAAAGAATGATGATGAAAGTAATTGAAACTTCAGGGAGGGAGAGAGTAAGTAACAATGTAATTACATGAATTGGAATTATTCCAGGTTCCTACAACTAGAAAATGCCAAAATGCTACTTAGCGAGATATTTCTATTAAAAAATTATAAAAGTTTCCACAGTTGTGCAGCAGCAAATCTTCAGTCTTCAGCATTCCATCTGACTGACCTTCTATTCTCGCCTGGGCTAAGTAACTTGCCCCTCCTTCAAAGGAATGCTTTAAACTAGTCTATTCCCGAAAGAGAACAATGCCTTTTCCTGGAAATCTTCAGCTGTTTTCACCACCACATTGACTTTCCTGTTTAGAAACAGATCCCTAGTGAGCACAAATTCCTCTACACATATTAAAATCCCACCTAATTTTGTTTCCAGTTTTCAAGAAAAACACATAAATTCAATATATTTCTACTTATAGTGCTTTTATAGTAAAACTTTATTATACGATCTAAAGATATATTGGACCAATTACAATCAACCATTATACTGTAATGTTACAATAATATCACAACCTATTATATTATATTATATTAATTACACAAATAACTCTCTACTGGCACAATCTCTTCCTTAATGGATTTTTTCCTACTAGTGTTTAATAAGTTCTAAAAGTTCCAAATCTATTGCAAACTCTAGAGTAAATTACATCCATAATTATGTTTACAGTACAGTATATAATACTTTTGTGTATAAATACACAACATGTATTGTAATACATTAAATGAAATTCTTTTATTTTACCCAGTCTTCAGTACTACATGGAAACTGCACTGGTGGCACTGTGCATATTTCAGATCAGAGAAAACAGGATCTTCACTGATCCAAAGATATTAAAAAAATGTACTACCTCCATCCCTATTGCTATAAAAGGAAAGGTGTTTATATTATGAAAATGCATGGTTAAGACAGATTTGTAATATAATGCTTCAGCAAGTATGAAGAGACATAAGTGAACATTTCTGGGTAAGCTACTTTACACTCATTCTTCTTGGGGATTGATAATAATTTAATGTCAACAATCAATTTACTTACTGTGATTGAGGTACTTGGGTTGTTTTGGAGAAAAAACCAAGGGTAATAAATCACATTTCCATTTTTCTGGAATATCCTTGACTTAATATTACAATTAAAATCTAAATATTTGTATTTATACATATTTGCTAACTTTGATATGGGACTGGGCCTATTTAGTTCCAAGCAGTAATAGTTAGTGTGTATTTGAGTCAGGTGTTTCAGAAAACACATTTAAACACATTTAAATTAAAATATTCAAAATTTCAAGACTGTTGGTGTACCTGAAAATGTAGCATGGGACACTTTAAGTTGCATTTATTCTAAGCCTGAGGAGCTACAGTTTTCATAGAAAATATAAAAGATGAAAACTGCTGGTTTTGGCAACAGCTACCTTGTGTTTGTATACATAATTATATATATATATGTATGTGTATATATAAAGCATAGAAGAAAGTCTATGATTCCTCTAAGACATATTTCTTGAATTGTCATCAACTTTTACAGGTTAATCAAATAGAATACATTGTTTAGCCAAAGAAATATTCCAACCATCTGTCGATTCTAGTGTTAAGGTAAACAAAGAGAAATAGAAAAACATGAGCAGCAGAAAAAAGAGTTAAGAGTTTTTCTCTTTATTGATGGCCAGGTTTTCATTTTTCTGCCAGGATTTCAATTTACAAAAATGCAACCTCATAAGATTATTCAAATAATGCCTAGTTACTACTGCTTATTAAGAAAGTAGGAATGATGGCTCTGATGATACAAGCAGGTTGTTTGATGTTGGTAGCAAAAAGTATTGTCAAGGCTCTCTTAGTCTTGGCTTGTATTTAACACTACTAAACTGGTTTATACATTACTTAGTTCATTGGAGACAATCCTGTTTTGCAACATCATAGTAGATGAAGGGAATGTGAAGAGCCTTTTTTTAAAATTTCATGTGATTTGTATTATTTACTTTGTGTAGATAGCCTGGTTACTTCATAGTTATTGCTCATTTAGGTGATTAAATAAGTATTTTTGCAATATTGAAACTGGCTGTAGTTTTCCAGTTTGTGCAGAAGCCGCTGAATACTGCCAAAAAATTAGACAACATTTTTTCCTAAAATTTGGTGTCCTTTTTTGTTATTCTTTTGTTAATTGCAACTTTTTTTTGAATTGCACTTGTAATAAATACCTTAATTCAGTTTTACAAACTGCCTTTACCATTGCACTCAGTGCATACACTTTTGAAAACTAATGACCTGAGTTAATTTGGACAAGATCTAAACTTTTGGTTCCAGGGAAGCTAAATATCTAAATATTTTAATTTGCAGTTAGGAAAACACTATGCCAGCACATCTGTGAAATACAGTCAATCCACGGCAAAAGCTTGGATTTTCATTTTTGAGGGAGGGGGAAGAAAGAAAAGAACAAAATTTTTAAAAAGGGCCATGAAAGCATGAACACAACGTTTATGCTCTCATCTCACTACAAAACCCAGATATATTGATATTTATTTTTTTCAGAAACTGTAATGTAATTTGCTTGTTTCCCGAGCTCTGGCTAGGGCATTGCCACGGTTCAGCTCTGCTTTTCTGAATGCTTCCCTTTCTCCCACCAAACCAACTTTTATTCTTTAAGAAAAGACACTGGAACACACTTTATTCCAGTTCTGTAATATTTCAGCAGAGCTGTTTGGATTTTAATTGATTTATTGTAAGTGATTTTGGGTTTATATTGTTGGTGCTTTAATGGGAAATCTTCATGTAGAGGATGTTTTTATATGTTCATGTGACCAATATCTCACATTTCAGTTTTAAATTTTGTGAGTTGTTACAGAACCTTACGTATCCATATCCTGAGAATCTGTCATATAAATACTTTTATTGGTCTGAGTATTGGTGCCCAATTAGAGATACTCTCAACAGCTGGAGAAATTATCATCAAAGTCCATGGGTAATGGCTTCTAAATGGGCTGCTGAAGAGACACTTGACCAATTTCACTTGGTTTTAAGACATATTCACCACAAATTTCTCTAGAAAGTGTTCTACACTTTGAGGACAGGAGATATGTACTGCACATAGAAGAAGAAAAGCATTTGATAACATTTAAGTAACATTTGAATAATCATTGTGTGAGGGGTTGTTTTCTAGTGAAGAAAAGAGAAAAATCATGTAGGATGGTCTGTAAAATGGATTGATAATTCAGTTAATGAAAATATAGTCTAGGATATCTGTACTTCAGATTACAACCCTTTCCAATGTTATGCAGAAATAAAGACATCTGTATAGTTAGAATGAGATCTGTTTTCTGACAAAGGGGAGTAATTTTGACTTAAAACCAGACCAGTCTTTATAGATGAGGGAAATTTCTCTTCTGCTTAAAAATGGGAAAAGAATTATTTTTCCAAAATTGATATTTGACTTAGAGGAAAAAATGTTCCCAATTTGCTTTTTTACTTATTTGCTCTCAAATGTTGTACGTATTAGCTTGTTTTGCAGAGAGCAGCCATCTGAATGCTCATTCAAGTAACATAAGGGCTTGTCATAACTGTGTTTGTACAGCACTTTTGGAAAAAGATTGACATTACACTGCTCTAAGTTAAAAAAACTTCTAGGATTTGTCTCCATATATTACAAAGAGAAAAAATTAATCTAAAGGGAGAGAATTCTTTAAGGATCTTTATATTAAAGTAATGAGAGCAGCCAATAGTTACATGCATGAAGTACAAGAAAGCAAAGAGTATCAAAAGACCTGATCAAAACCACATCGGAGTCAGTAGACAGATAGTTATTACCTCCAATAAATTAGAAACCTGTCCCTATCTGTATGTAATATAGATATCTTCCTGTTTCAAGCTCATTCATTAAACTGGCTTTATGAAAAGAATTGTAGTATGTGTAATATTGAACATTGTACTAGATGCTCAAGTTTTTCTTGTGATATCAGAAATTTTCAAGTAGAGTTGGAAATGAAATAACACTGTGAAAAAATAAAATTCTCCAAATGTCTTCACAAGTACATAGGCTTTAATTCAGTGGTATTATTTCACAATTTACTTGTAATATAGTTTTATAATTCCTCCTTTATAAAGTTAACTTTTTCCAGAGTTCAGGAAATGTACTACCTTGTCTTTATTGCCTTGTAATTAGTAGTCTTTCTTCCCATTAGGACCTATTTATGTACAGAAAAATGCCCTATCCCTCTGTTTGTATTCACCTGAAAGATAGGGATATAGGTATCATTGCGGCATTTGATTAAAAACATATGACTAAAATGAACAGAATATTTTAAAAACAGTCCTGCTGTGCAGTTTAGTTTGTTTATTAAACTTTTTTTCCCATGGTATTTTCTTTGTGTTCTACCATCAGACATTGTCTACAGTAAAATCATGGTAGCGATTTTTCTCTGGCAACTTTCAGTCATTTTATTTGCTAACAGCTATCACTGCTCACATCATTCAACACTCACTATCTAGTTAGTGCTAAAACAATTACTTCATATTTGTGAATTAAATCTGACTTTCTATTATGTAGTTAATTATGTTTTATTCAATATCCTATGAAAAATTTATTTATTTTTATGTTAGGTTTTTTGAGTCTTCGATGATTTCTAGTGCATCATTTCCAATGATTATTTTTATGAAATTAAAATGTCTTGTCAGGCAACCTCTGTGGTTCTTTAACTGTGGTATACTTGCCATTTAAAAAAATTTACTTTGGAAGATCAAATATTCTAATATTATATATGTGTGTTCATTATCCTTGTTACACTCTAGGCTGCTTTCTCTCCATTTATTTATGTGTGTGTGTTTGTATGTGCATCACAGTGTTACTATTTCCAAATAATTTTTATACTCTAAAGAGCACCCATCTGCCATATATCCTGTAAGAAACTTAACAGTCATGTCTTCAAAGATCTCTAATAAATTATTAAAGCAATTATTCATGCAAGTCAATAAACTCTCATAAATATGTGTGGCCCACTTGCATTGTAAGTTCGAAGAAGTTGCTTTACAAATAATTTACATATATTCAAATTGGAAGAAACAAGAACAAACATTATAAATGGGTTACCATGTTAAATCTGTGCACCAAACCAGTGTTTTCAACATCTAACTCTAAATTATTAATTCTGTTCTAACTAATAATTAGATACATAATGTTATTTCTCAGAGACCAGTTCAGTTTATCTTACTCCAAAGTACTCTTTAAAAATTAAAGATCAATAGAATCTAATAAGTGGAACATGATTCACTAAAGAATTTTAGGAGGACTCTACTAAAAACTAAACAAATTTTTGCTAATTATCACAACAACTGACACAAAAAGTGCTGTATGTGTTTATGAACCATATACTTTTTTTTGATGGGTAGCAAAAATTAAATAAAAGACTTATGTGTAGCTTGCCTAAGAAAAGCTATGTAAATAAATATCAAAGTAGCAACTAGAATTCAGCATTTTGTCAATTTTATTATATTTAGTCCACTAGAGCATAAAACTATTTTAACTATAATGAGCAGACTTATATTTGGAACTTACCAAAATAAATTCTATTTTGTTATCCAGTGTTTGATAATAGAAATGAAGTATTACCTAGGAGCTTATAGTCTGTTTGTTAAAGACTAGTATTCAGTTACTCATCAATTACTGTGAGATCAGTCACACATCATGGTTCTCTGAGATCTGTTACTTCCTTATCAAACTGTGAAACTTAATTCTAGTCTTGCGTATTTTCCAATTTCTTAGTTCTGATGACAAAAGATTAATTAATAAATCTAGTAATCATCCTTAAAAACAATTTCCTGAAATTGTAGTGGTTAGTGAAACTGAGACAGGTGACTTATCACCATTTGTTTATTCTTAGGATTCTAAAGCTGTTGTTTTATTTAGCCAAATAGTAAGTTCTTTATGTCCAGCTGGTTTCAATGAGATTTACGTCCTCTGGAAAAGAAGGCCTCATGTACGTGACTTCCAAGTATATGGATTGAAGTCATAGTAAAATCATCTTCTTAATTCAAGATCAATTAGAAGGTTATAAAGAACTGCATTTGTTGAAGTCCTTAACAATATGAAGCCAAAGGAAAAAAATCAGATTTTAAAAAATTGCCACTTTTAGAAAGATAAATCCTGTTTCATCATGTAACATATCTTGCACAAAAACAAGATTATGCAAGAGCAATCATCGAATATGATAAGTCTTATGGAGTTGAGCATTAAGTTCAAAAAACAACCCATTTCATGCAAGAGAGGTACTGACGGTGACATCTACAGATAGCATTGAAACACTGGGTGCTGTTTCATTCTGGAGAGCACAGGATGAAAAACCATTCAAGTTGAGTAACTAGCTGACTAAACTCTGTACTTTGCAGTCTATAAAATGTGTTAAATGTCACACAGACAAGGTTTTTCCATAAATAAGTTAATGAAAGAATTTTTGCTCTGCTTTGTTTAACCCAAAGGCTATAAAGTTTCAGCTGAGCAGTGCAATCCTACCTAGAGGAGAGGTGCTTTGAGCTTCTGCTTGCCTCTCAATACAAGAAAGACCAGGACACTGTTCCTTTAAGAGTGTTGAGTGTCTTTTTTGGGTCACAGAAAAGGCTTTCCCTTTGGAAAATAGTGAAGAGACAGGGAGACAGAGCACCTAGTAGGGACAAAGGCAGATTTATGCCTCACCAGCGGCAGCTGGCAGCCAGAGCAGCTGCAGGACCCGTTAGCAAGACTCTATTTTCAGACTTGGCAAGGGACACAGGGTTATGCCCACCAGGAGTGAATTACAGCCCTGGAGCCACTCTTCCTGCTCAGGGGAGGGCCATGAGTGATGCTGTGATAGCTCTGTGGTCTTAATGACACCTTGGTGGGCTTTCCAGATCTCCCTGCAAGGCAAGGTCCTTGCTTGATTTCAGATTTCAGTTAGGTTCCTCCAGGCAGGCACAAAACAAGCAAGAGCCATCTCTGGGGTGCCATGGCTGAGCTTAAGCCATGTTTCCAATACAGTAGGTTTTGTCTTTTTTGGGGCTTTTGTTGGTGATTTGGGTTTTTTTAAAATATATTTTTGCATATTTGATGTAGATACACTACACCCATCTAGATTTCCTGCTAGAGATAAAATAGAGAAAAAAGTCTGAAAGTGTTGGGTACAGAGCAGAGCTCTGCTTCCCTTTTACTCTTTGGAGTGGATGAAGACAGAGGCTGGGATGATCTCTGTTTTATACTTGAGAGCCCTATGACCTCTGGCTACTAGAGTACATTACAGTATCCCGACCATTAATTTTTAATGAAGCATACCATATTGGCCATGAGGTATGGAGACTCAAATGTAGTATACCCCACACTACAAAAATTTTTTATTCTATTTTTAAAATATTTTAGATAGGAGACGTTCAGACAGGTAATTCAAATCTCCCACCCTCATCCAGATCCAGTGTAGGCAGAATTTAAACAAATAAATTGGCAGAAAAGTTTGACACATAGATAGATAGATGGGATGTGTATCACACCATTGGGATGGATATTATGAGGTTGTGTTTTCCTGCAGGTACTCACAAATGCCTCTCTGACTTGCTCTCAGCTTCAAATCCCTCTAAACTGCCATGCAGGATTATGGCCATATGATCACAGTCTCCCAAGCTTTCTCCTCTAGCTTGTGGCCAGGCCCATCCTAGGCACAGTAGTTACAGCTGTATTCATTTGAACTGGCTCACAGGAATTGTAATAAGCCCTTTGAAGGCTCTATTCAAACCTTTGAATAAATTCATATCTAGAGCATTTCTATAGAAACATACCAAACAATGTTTCACAACCATTGATCATGCTATTATATGAAATAGATCTCTTTAACAAGAAACAAGGCTGAAATTACCAGAAACTATAGAGAAATAGTCACTCAGTAGAAGTACATGTTTCCAATTAGTACTTTACTGCCTTTCAAAATGGATGTGCAGTGCTTACTAATTTTCTGGCATCGTTCTTTCTAAGAGATAATATCAGTGTTCATTGCTCTGAGAATTTTGCTAGGTTAGATGAAAATCTTTAAACAGAGACATAAAAGTTACAGCATCATGTAGAAACACTAACATTACTGATTTTGTACTATATGTTATTCACTACAATTCACTTGAAGGTCTGTTTACCTTGCCTGACTATGGAAGGCCTGATAAGAGAGGCCAGTATAAAAATATATATTGGCAGAAATCTACATGGCTTGAAGGCTTGATCACATGAGTTACAGAGCCAACTAGACAACTTGATGGTGTTCCCAGCTACTTTGGACATCTCCACATGACCCGTATCTGCAACTAACAATAACCCTCTTTCACCAAATGACATTCACTCAGAATCTATGTACATTCATAGAAAAATCTAAATATACATAAACAACTATATGCTTATAAAAGTAGTGATTACCTGCCTTTTAAATAATTCTGTGGAAGAATTCTTAATTAGAAAACATTTAAATTATTATGCAGAAAACATTCCCTTGTTTTCTGCAACATTTGTTGTAGGAAAATATATGCAGAAAGCCTCGATGTTTATCTTATGTTTGAAAATACTATATGAATGTTCATGGAGAAAAAATTCTCATCACTTACCTACTTTTCATTATAAAGCTAGATAACCAACCAAATACTATATTTTTTCTGGGATTTATATTGATTCACCCTGCTGTGAATACAAATTATAGGATATGACATCAAGATAATAAGACAAAAAAAGAAAAAAAGGGGGGAAATTTCTTTGTTTGCAAATCTGGAGCATTAATTGTGTTCCTGTGAGGCAATCTGGATGAAGCTTCTGCTAAGCAAATTAGATATAAACTGAAGGTGAGGGCAAAAGGGTCACCACAGCAAGGGAGCATCGAGTGACAGGCACTGGGACCTCCGATGCATGGCTTGTAGAGCAGATGTTCACAAGGATGCAGTGATTATTGAACTGGTAATAAAAAAGCATCAGCTTACAGGCAGCCACGATGGATGCTGGTAATTATAAAGCATCCCCTGGGAGGAAAATGACACAAGTCAGCCGCATCTCTGCAATCACAGGGGCATAATTAAAGCTCTAGTAACAGTTGTTAATAGGGTGCAAATAAAACAGGGGGAAAATTTGAACACAGTCTTTTTCTTTTTTAAAGAGATGGCAAAGGACAATGTAATTACAGAGACTGCATGGTTTTTAATTTCACGATACAGTAAAACAAAGACCTTTAATGTATTTTATACATGCATATACACATCATATCAAACAAAGCAAAAGTGATTTAGGCTTTGACTGTGTGGCATGGTGGGGAGAACAGATTTTTTTACCAGAATGTTTATATTTTAATTTTCAAAATGGGCAAAGCACAAATATGTAAAAAAAATGTCATATGTATAAATATTTGGCCATTTCTTCCTCACAGGAGAGGTACAATGACGGTATTTATGTTTAGCTAGTCCTATTGACATTATTGTAGACACAATAGTGTTGAGATACTAGCAATGTGGGTCATATCGTCTTTTATTAGACCCACTGGAAAAAGCAGACAAATTCCCAGTTTTTACACTGTTCAGGTATTTTTCAGATATTTAAAACTTATTTTCATTATCCAGAAATATAACTGGTATGTTTGGTTGGGTTTAATGATCCATGAATACTTTATGCATTCCACATCAAGCACACTTAGGGCTCAGACATCAATTTCAGTAGAAATCCTTATGAAGTGTTAGCTACATAAAAAATGTAAAATCTATCCTTCATATACAATAAAGACCAGTCAATCATACTTTGTCACAGAGTGATAAAAAGTGTCCTTAGTCCAAATACTTCAAAATTCAGGTGTTTTTATCTAGCATCATAATTAGTCAAAATACCATATAGCTGTATTTCTCAGAAATGGTTGAATCTGCGAGTTTTTGGAGTCTCTCTAACCCATTTTGTTTGAGTGTTTTTGAAACTTTGTTTTCACATACTTTATGTCTTTATTGGTGTACGAGTTTTTCAGAGTTTATTCAAGGAACAGATTCTGTCTGTTATTATTAAGAAGTCTGGTATTCTAAGCACTGCACTTGATTACCTTTATTATCATCATTTGCAATTTTTTTTCTTTCACTGTTCTTTGGGATGTTTCCCAGCAGACAGTATTGCAGAGCTCTTACGTATTTTTCTAACAGAAAACATACAGCACCACATTTTGGTATCGTCTTCAAACTCTATTAGTTAGGTAATATTCAAGGGTTTTCCATTTTTCTTTTTTTTTTCTTCTTCCATCAGAAGGATACACTGGTGAGGACTAGTGAGATATATATTTGGCTGTAGCCCAATTTATTTGTTAAAAATGCACAGAATGTTTGTTTTTTGTGAACACAATATAAACAAACTCTAAGAAAAATTTTCATTTTTCTGAACCTTCTTTTATACCAAGAACAAGCTTGCTGGTAGTGAACTCTCCTATTGTCTGTTTTTTCATGGAGGCCTAATCTTTGCACTCCTGCAATGTCAACTTTCTTTTGTTTCACTGTTCCTTAAAAATACATTTACATACAATGGAACCCCAAATCTTAACCTATCCCCAAATCTTAACCTATCACTTAATCAGTGAATCATTTAATTTATTACTACCAAAAGATTTGACATACTGGTTGATAACTGAAGTTTCTTCTTTCAATTGTTAAGCAGGAGAGAATTTAACTTTTTCTTTATTAGGACTAAATGAAGTGTTTTCAGCCAGAACTGTGAGTGATGTCTGCCATTAGTATCTGCAACATATAAGTATTAAAATAGCATTAGGAGTCATTGATAACCACCTATGTATTCTACTGAACGAACAGCCAGTAATAATTGCAGGGGATAACTAACAGGTTTAATGTAAAATACTCATGCAGTGTTTAATGAAGGAAACCTGAAGAGAATTCAATCAGATGTCAAGTGTTGTTCATGAAATTAAAAAATATATATTAATCTATGCAGAAGAAAAGACAAAATCACAAGTGTTTTGCCAAGATGATACCATTTAAATTGACAAAAAGTTAAAATTTATGAAATTAATCATGTTCCAATGAACCACTGAGAAAACTTCAGAAGAATAATGTAATTAACTACTCATAATTTCCCATTGTGCTGTGTTTGGCTGTGGTAGAGTTAATTTTCTTCACAGTAGCTAGCATGGGCTATGTTTTCCATTTTTGTTGGAAATGGTGCTGCTAATATGGGAATGCTTTTGTTACTGCTGAGCAGGGCTTGCACAGAACTGAAGCCTTTTCTGCTTCTCACTTCACCAGCCAGGAGGCTGGGAGTGCACAAGAAATTGGGATGAGACACAGCCAGGCCAGCTGACCCCAGTTATCAAAGGAATATTCCAGACCATATGGCATCATGCTCAACATGTAAAGCTGGGGAAAGAAGGAGGAAAGGGGAGGGGTTCTGAGCTGTGGTGTTTGTTTTCCTGTTCTTTTATTTCCTATATGTTAAAGAAGAAAAAATTTCATTCATAATTCTTTGCCAATTCAAAATAACACAGCAAAACATCTGGTAACATCAGCTGGAAAAACATTTTATAATGAGATATTATTGTTAGTGTGTGAAAATAGAATAGCCTGTCTCAAATTCTAAATTAATTTTCAAAACTATAAATAATTGTTGTGGGAAGATTATATAGCCAAAGAGCCCCAAATTGGTAAATAATAAACACAAGCAACAACTGGGTAAAGAAAGACTAAAGATTTCTGTCTTCTATGTACTTACCACAGATGCAGAATACAGAATTAATTACACTGTGAATTATGCTAACTGTAATAAGGTACCTCCTAGACAACTCTTTCCTGTTGTCTTTCCCATGTGGAAGAATTACCCACATTCCATCACTGCATCTGACATGAAACGTAAGCCTCACTGTTTAAAGATTAAATATCCAGGACACTAAGCTCCTCTATCAGTTATGAGCATGTTCAGTCCTACTGCAATAGTACAAGTGAGAGGCTTAACTGAGAACATGTTTACTGCTGCACACATAGGTAGTAACCACTTCTTTAATTTCAGTAGTTTCACCAGTGTGAAAATGGTCTTGATGCCATCAAACTGAAGCCTGATATTGATAGTACAGCAAAACTGAAATGTCATGAACTCCAAGGGGTTTTCAGTATGATTATTTTCAGGTATGATTAGACATTAATAAGGTCACATCTGTGTAGTTTCAATACTGAAAAATAGCAGAATTATCCACTTCTGGAAAACTGGGAATCACTGACAGTGAAATAATGGACTCTCTATGCAGAAAATTCAAGCACTGTAAAGTCTCCCTTTAAAGAAAACTACCTACAGACCCAGAGAGAATTTGTTTGCCCTGCTCTCAGATAAAAGAAAATCAGCTGAACAGTAACTAGATTTATGCTTTACACATAAACAGATAAAAAAATTTGTACCACTGATTTCACAAATAGCTCAAGGTGCAGCCATGTTAGTCATACACTTTATGCACTTGATTTGCAAACTGAGGCATTCTTTTATCATATGTTTCAAAGTATTTTAATATGGTTGTGGTTTAGGAATGGTGCTCCCCAATTCAGGTTTTAGGGTCTTCTCTTCCATAATTTGTGTTGTATTCCCACAGAGAGGACCATCTGGCCCAGAGATGTTTAGCTCCTATTGCCTACTTAAGCAGTAATCCGTCCTGTTTAGCTGATGACTCTGCACACCACAAGTTTGTATTGTGCTGTTGACTGCAATTAAATCTGGGCTCTGTCATAACTGGCCATGTGTTTATGCTTAAGTATTTATTGATAGTCATTAAATTTTAACACCATTTGCTTAGATTTTCAGCAGAAAAATGCACGTCTATATTTATATTAACATAATTCCACTTGCATTCAGCTCTTCACAATATCTTTACTTTTAAATTGGCTATCAGTTATTAGACTAATGCTATGGTATCTGTTAGTCCATTTTCTAGCTAGCCAAATTCCTATTTTGTTACATTTTTATTAGTTGTACTATCAATAGCCTCACCTGGTACCTGCTATCTTCAGAGAAAACATACGCCTTTTCCAATTAAAAAAGTGCCTTTCCAATAGGATCTTCTTTTGAAGAACCTATATCTTATTGAATTTTTTGTTGATTTTTTTTGTACTATCCTATATGTTTTTCATTCTCTCCCTGGAATCCCTACCAATAATCTATAAATAAGTTGTTTTGTCCCACAGCTTCTTTCACCTCCAACTGCTTTGAGGTAATACTTGCTGCCAGTAAATGTTGCAGTTGTCACGTACAGTCCTGGAGTTTGGATTCCTTTAAGATAAAAGAGTGCATTTGGTTTAATTTTAGCACAGATTTTTGTGACAAATTTGTGTACAATTTATAAGTAATAATGTACTGATAAGAAAATGGTGTTTCTGTTGTTAGTTGAACTATGTAAAACTATAACAGAATATTTCCACCTAAGTGGTTAATATCAGCTATCATCAGTAATTTGTCTTATAATACTACTTTTCTTACTGTGTAGCCACTGTTCATAGCGAGTTCACAGTAAGTTCAAAAAAATGTGGAGTACATGTTAGTGAACATTAAAACACATTTTAAAAAGCTTATTTTATGTCTCTGTGACTTCATTATGTCAACATCACTCTGTGTTGTGTGTCTTTTGAAATGTTCTATGGCAACTGGATTAAGCAACATTTCATTTTGACTACCACGAGTGAAGCAGCAGTACTACTCCTGGCCCTATAACCTGTTGTAAATAGCAGGGGGTCTGCATTGGATCATGATTCTAGGTATTATAAACTCAGGAACTTCTATATTTAAAAAATAACCCACCTGCTACTAGTTTTGTCATACTATTTTTTCTAATGAACTAGAAAACTAGGGCAAATTTGACTTCCAGAATTCCTTTTAACTAGAAACTGTCATAATTTTCAGGACCGCCTGCCAAAAGGCTTACTTGATATCCTCAATCATTTTAAAGGGTAGCAATAATCTTCCTGGCATAATCTGCATGAATCTTATTGTTTTGCTAGATGCTTAGTCACAGCAGAAGCCCTTTACAAATCCTACTACATAGGAATTCTTTATGCAATAGTTCTGTTTTTAAAAACATCAAATTATCTCCAATTTGTTTTGGTTTATTTCCCTTTTCTGAATGGCTCTGTGCTTCAGGTAGAGCTTAATTTCTCTGTGTTAACCCACAGCAGGAGGGCAGATGTCACAGGGTGACTTTACTACCTGTACTTTCTCCTCTCTGATAGAACTGGTTCACATGCCAGTTTTAAATATCCTCCCCAAAATGTGTAATGGCCACCACCCACTGAGATCTAAGTCAGCCCCTGTTCAATTGGAACTTGGCCAAAACTGCGCTGCTGTGATGCAGAGCATGTCACACTGCTTCTCCCTCTGATGTGGAAATGGGACTAACAGTCAGCAAGTCTCTGTAATTTGAGTTTCTTAGTTGGGAAATATGAGTCGGAATCTTTACTTAAAATACCAGCAGCCAGCAATAATGGCAAAACCCCCTTTCTAGTTGTCTGTCTAATCCTTGTTTAAATTTCCAAAGGTGAGCAAAGCAAGGCTACAGAGCACTTGGTTTGCACAGGAAGAAAAAGCATCACTCGTTCATTTTCAATGAACAAACACCTCCTTAATTAGCTTCTCTGACTTCTCAAGCCTCCAATTTACTAATCTGTGTTTTTGAAACACTTATCTTTGTAGCTTTGCAAATGGCAAAAAAACTTTCTAATATTTATGCTAATGTATTGCTAACATCTAATATTATGATGCTTTGAATTCCTTAGATTTAACCAGATGTAGAATGTTCTTCCTATATATTGTGTTGCAACAAGAATGCGTATTGCATTTATGTACAGTTATAAATGTACATATTTATGTTGCATTAAATAGGGGCAAAATTTGGATGTGGTCTTATAGAGATATAACACACTTCAAATTTTTCAGTGAACCTGAAATAGAAAATATAGTAAATAGAACAAGGTGAGGTGTGATGAATTGTGGATGAAGAGACAAAGGGATAGATTAGGTGAGAGTCAGCAAGTTGGCAGTTGCAGTGTTATTACTGCTCATTTGCAGGTGTGGTGGGACAGAGAATATATGAGGAATACTGATGGAAGCAAACAGA
The DNA here is from genome assembly GCF_965178545.1 of Coloeus monedula. NCBI lineage: Eukaryota > Metazoa > Chordata > Aves > Passeriformes > Corvidae > Coloeus > Coloeus monedula. Next base: position 34,618,659 of record NC_138786.1, on the reverse strand, counting down.
AAACTGATTCAGCAACTTCTTTCTTACCATACTTCCCTCAAAAGCTAGTTCACTTTGCAGTGGAAGCATGCGTGAAAGAAAGCATTAACAGAACATACTTTGTATCACATAAAAGAAATAAAAACTTGTTCGCAGTAGTGGCTTGAAACTGACGGCTCTCCAGGGCTGACATGGTGACTGCTGCACCTCTTTGGACATCCCTCATTTCAGCAAGACCAGCAAGGATGTGTGGAAGTGCACAGGGCAGAGCACAACAATGCCCAGATGTGTTGAACTGCTTCAAATATGCAGATGTGTGTGGGCAGATGACCATGAAGCGGAGACATAACTGGAGAGCAAAAGCCTCCATCTACTTAGGGGTTTTTTTTTGCTCCAAGGCAGAGTCCCAGAAGGAGTAGGACTTGGGAATGCCTATCATACTTTCAGAAGTGAACTCCTGAGAGAGTATTCCCCATCTGCTCTAGGACAGATTTTAAACAAGAGCTGCAGAGCCCTTAAGTGTACATTTTGAAGTTGCCTTGCAGTACTCGCTATAATCACTGCTGCTACCTGGAAACTCTTATTGTGATCAGCTCTTTAACCCAGATTCCTGAGAAATAAGACTCTCTGGTTAAATGGGTTTGCACTGCCTCCATACTGAGAAATGATTAATGAAGCAGTGATGTGCCTGAGATGGTATGTGGACAGCTCATGCCACTGCTATAATCAAAAACATGATTCTGCAGTCACCTAACACTGACAGAAAATGACTTTGATATTGCTGTACCCTAAAGGAGAAAAAAAAAAAAAGCTAAATATTCAGGATCCAATACTTGCTACTCTGAGGGATAAAGTGCTTTCTTTAGGAGTCAATAGGAAACCAACCAGGAAACCAATCAGCAGATTACTAAAAGAAAACTTAATTTCACCCTTCACTTTGCTCCTGACTGGTCATATCATAAAATCATATGTAAGGCTTCACTTCAGTCATGCACAAAACAGAGATATTAATAGAACACATGGTTGGTTTTCTTTTTACTCCAGTCATTGAAGTGAAAAAATAAAATAAGCTTTTACAACCATTAACTTCTTTGTCATTTTCCTGGTGAATAAGAATTCTTCAGATTAATTTTTTTCAAAACCAACAACACATTCATTTAATTTTGTATATTTTTCTTTAAATTCAAAATTTTTGAAAACAGTCTCACAATAGACATTTTCCCATAGACATACAGTTTCCAGCATTTGCAATTGAATCTACAAACTCTGTCAGTTTACCTAAATTTACATTTTTGGTGAATAAAATGTTTGACTGAAAACCTTTGAAAACCTCTAATTATCATCTTTGTCCTTCTCATAGAATTCTGGGGAGCTTGATTAAGGCTTATGAAAACATCTTGAGAATTTCTTGTTGCAGTTGCTATATGAATGTAAGGATTTTTTAATATGCAGGTTGTGACAAAATCTCTTATATTCCTGAAATTTTACAATAGTCTTCCTCAGAGCATGAACTTTTCTTGCTGTAATTTAGTTATGTCAAATGAGAATACTCTATGAAAAGTCTTTTTTTAATCCAAAGTTTTTAACAAAGCCAGTTTGCATAGTGAAAAGAATCGAGAGTCTTGTTATTCAAGAACAGAATCTCATGAACGTTGCTATCTGGTGGCTCATCACAATGCTTCAGTTAAATGAATCTTTTCAAGGAACCACTCAAGGCAAAGTTTGAAATGAAATGTGTTTACATATCTGTAGACAAACAATTTTTGTAGTGATAAGTGTTTCCACCAGAACTTTCTCATGCGCCATTTTAAAAATGATTTCGTGTTGTTTTTACTGAGCCTTTACTGTCAAAAACCAGCTTTCATCACCAGACTGGGGCCTTCTGTTCAGCATTTTTAGAGCAGTCAGGGGTGAGGGTATGGGACTCCCATGCCTGCATTAATAAATTGCCATTTGCCTCTGCACTACTCTCCATTGCTCCCTCTGCAGCAACAGATCATATACTGATAGTAAATCAGATCCAGTATGTTTTCTTAATTTTAGTTTTGGGCTAATCTATCTAATAGTAAAAACATGTGGTCTAGTTTTGCTTTAATTCTGATCTATATAGCAGGAATCTGATCACCAAGGGACCAGTGGAGTCACACCAGGTCAAGTTCTTTACCTGCACAGAGTTAATGTGGAATCTATGTGAATAATAAGGTACTGCTTTATATTATGTTATGTCATTTTTATAGGAATAACACCAATAATAAAACTTTGATATTACAGCAGAATTAGGCAATAAATTCCAGACAAGTAAAAAAACCCAGACTATGATATAGCCAAGATACAAGAAAGCTGATCAAAATAATTTTGGTGTGAAATCAGCTATCCCTTCATATGAATTTGGCAGAGTTTATGTTATACTAAATAACATAATAAATACTAAAGATGAATACTAAAGATAGTATTAAATACTAAAATTAAATACTTAAATACTAAAGATAGTATTTTAAAAATGTAATCCTTGTAAGAACTTTGCTTGTTAGACACCTGGTAAGCCATGCATCATGAATATCAGTGTGACGATCATGAAAACTGAGGAAAAAAGTTATAACCTTTATAATGGGAAGTTGCTTTTGTTCTGTATTTCATCTGCTTAGATAAAAAATATATGAAAAAGCAAATCTAGTGCCATGAAAAAAAGAAAAAATTGGAAGGAATTCCTCACTGAATGTTTTCATTTCTGCTTTCAATTGAATTTTACAATACTTCCACCTATTTTTGGAAGCCTATTTCAATGATTTCAACTTGCTAGAAACTACATTTTAAAATTTTGTGGCTCTTTCTCTGCTGTCAAAATAGCATACTACTTTGTTTCCTGTGTTTTATAAATCTGAGAGAATCTCAGGGTCATCCTGAGGCAACATGAGAGAATATAAAAAAAATTTTATAGCCTGGGGGTAAAAAAAAGCCTTTCCCAAATCAACAGTATGTTAGGGGATTTCTGCTCCCTAAAGTAACATTACTGTTTATGCACTCCTGGCTAAAAGTTCTTTTTTACTTGGCCTTAGGAAGAGTGCATAAACAGCAACATTGCTTTAGTCAGAAGGAATTAATTATTGAAATCAATTATTGTTCTTTCAGACTACTGCAATCAGTCCACAATGACTTGATGTAAAAAAATAGTTTTCTTGCTTGCTGTTTTTGTGAAGGTCAAATCAAATAAATCAAAAAAAGCAGGTTTCTGGCGTAAGACTTCTATTCCTTCTATCCCCATAGATTTTTTTGGCTTTTACTGTGCATAGTGTTGTGTTGGCAGGGAGTGATAGTCACACTGGTTGTAGGTAGAAAGCAGGTATTGTTTTGGTCAGCTACATTATAGAATACAGCCTATTTTTATCATACAAAACCTTATGAACCCAAATTTACTTCTACATAGCACTTTTACAGTATTCAAAGGCTTAAAATCTGCAATAAAATGCTCCACAGACCTACAGTTGGGGTTACATGCAAACACAGTGTGAATAAGAGAGAGAGCTGGGTACTGTTCAAGCTCTCTCACATGACACAGGATGCCCCAGGGAAGGCATCCAACATCTGATTTATACCAGACCAGAATCTGGCCCTTTGTTTCTTACTAAGGTCACTGTTTTTCTTTCTTTGTTGTGATTAAAGGTATTTCTATCTTATTTCTCTTGCCATAAAAACACTTTTAGTGAAAGAGAAAAGTCTTTTTCCAGCTGTATTTTCTAACATACTCTTACCCACTGGGAAGACTATAAAGCACCCATGATTTTAAAGTTTTCTCTTTAATGTAAGTTAAACTACTGTCTTCTTTGTTACCTTCTTGCTTATTTTTTAGCTCCCTAGAGTCCATGCCTGTCTGATGTTATACTTTAGGCCTTAAAAAATACTTCTTCTGAGTATCTAACTTTTTCTGGAAAAGGTGACTCTACATTTAGAGGCTGCTCCCAGAATGGGTATTTCCTGACACCTGAACATTAACTGTCTGTGAGCAACACATGGCTTCTTCAAAGATATGTCATAGAGGGCAACAGCCAGAACTTCCTGCAGTTACCAAAATACCTCTGTGAGCAATATTGGTGCAGGGTTTTCAGATCCCGCTAGAACTTGAACTTGCCGCAGAGGACAAGAGGTAACAGCACACATGCTACTTTCTTGTAAAATTCAGGAGGAGCTCTGACCTCCCCTAACCACAGGATGCTGTGTGCTGATTTGAGTGCTTTGGCTTCATTAAACTTGGTGCTGCAGGAAGCACACATACACACTGACAACAATGTGTATTTTTCTAATTATTGACAAAAGTTGCTATTCAATTTAATATTATGGCCTAATGGGTTAAGGATTCTGAAACCTCTGAATTAACCACCTCTCTCTTGAGTGGCCTGGTACATAAAATTTATGTGTGTATAGCTACTTTAATATACATATCAATGTGTTGATATGATGCAGTAATTGTGGATCATGTACTTTGATACTTCAAACTAGCACAGCTCCATTGGAGCCAGTTGTTCTTTGTTAATTATGACTATAATCACAAGAGAAAATACAGTTCTCTGTACCTTAAATTGCAACTTTGACAGCTGTTATCATATATCTGCATCTTATCTGATAGATTACATAAAGCTTTCCTCAGCTGGCCACGCCGCTGCTAGGCGTGCTGACAGTGCTGACTCTAACAGACAAAATACATCACACTCATCTGCTCTCAGCCTTCAACGAGCAATTTACCACTTGCAAGCAAAGATTCTGTTCACTCCCTTACAAAACAGGTTCAGTGTTGCTTGAGAATGCCAACTGTATAAAACAGCATCTCAGTGTTTGTGAGGCTCCTAAATCTGATGGTAGAGCAACTTGTGCTTCACTCTATCGGAGCTAATGGAAGATTGAGAATACTTCCTATCCAAATATAAAGTTGCAATTTAGTCCCTCCCTAAATTGTGTGATGCTTTTCTGGAGAGATCATTGTCAGTAACATTTCTAACTCTGAAATCAGAGTTACCTATGTTCTTAAGTCATGATGTTTTATGCTATAAACTTTAGTACAGCTGATAAAACTTGGAGACATTTCTATTTCCATTTACAGAAAGCTCTAAAGATAAGAAAAACTTGTTTAACTGCAAAAGATGAATTCGTCTTCTTCAGCTGATAGAAGAGTTGGTTTTCTGGCCAGAGATTCTGTCAAACACTGGATCTCAAATTAATGGTCATTTTTTCTTCATGCAGTACATGAAATATATTATTCATTTGATGATACAAGAGCTAGTTTAAAAATTCAGGATTGACTGAGTTCTCCTGAGTGAAAAGCTGTCACATTCATATATTCTCAAATAGTCTTACATACGACTTAGTGAAGAAAACTGCATACACTTATTCTGACTATATGGATGCATAGATTTAATTCTCTGGTGTGGTCTGCTGGTGCTGGTAAGGGACAGAATTTTGGTCAGCTCTACACAAACACGCAAATTATTGACAACTCAAAAATATTGTACATGGAATACTTGAAAAGAAGCAGAAAAAATAATTTTCAGGTTTTTACATGTAGCCTTTTGAGTGTGGAAAATATGATGAAATCGAATCAATGACAAAAAAAATCACTGGCATCTCCTAAAGAAATACAAATCCCAGAAGATCTTCATTATACTTTTGAGTTAACAAGAAAATGATCTAAACAGCACTGATAAGAAGGAAGGTTAAGGAATTTTTAAATCAAAAAAAGACACTGCTCATTCTTCATCTCTGTTTCTAATAATATTCATTTACTTACCTTTCATTGTGGCATTTTTCCTGCCCGCTTTCCTTTTATCTGCTTTTTTTTTTTTAATCTGCTTAGTCAAAAGGGAAGAATTTCTGGGACCATATTAGAAAGACTTCAGTAACTCGAGGTGAAAATTCATTTCATTATGATTTCCATTTTATAATTATTTCATTAAACCTAAAACATAAAAGCCTATAAAAAAATCTCAAATTTTATTTTTTTCTTTCTTACCTAGCTCTTAAACTCTTGTCTAAAAAAATAATTTATGAGGTCTTAACGAAGCCTCCTGTATTTTTGATGAATCTTGAGATTTTGCCTTGTAATAAATAAAAAGAAATAATATTGATGCTTAAAAAGTTTCACCTGGGAGTACATTCCCATCCAGAGAGCCCTGCATTTTACCTGGAAGGAGAGGATTTAAATGCAAGGTCACTTTTTATTCTTCGTATTGTCACTGTTATGATTTTAGTGTATTAATGGTCTTTGCCATTTGTGAAGTAACTGATCTCTTAAATCAATAAGCATGCTCAGCTGCTTGCCATTAAAATCAATCAGTGCTACCCTTCTGGCTGATGTCATACTCAACTGTAAATATTAAGTAAGCTGTCACCTGGATTTTCATTGTGTTTCACCTTTCAGAAGATAGATTTCTTCTCTATCACTGATATGTAGAAGTCTTCTTAATTATTTCTGATATTTCCCTGTGGAATCAGGATCTCTTTAGGAACTGAAATGACTGTCCACTGTACTGAAAGGTGTAATATAAGATAAATGGTTTGCAATTACTGATGTTTTAAAAATTAACATAACTGAAAAAATCGCGACATGAAGAAACACTAGAGAAATACATCTGGATATTACTACACATTGTTTCACTATTAGCCAGTAGAATTACCTTATATTTCCATGGTAGAGTTTGGAAAATACACAGGTCAGTTATGCCTAGATATGACTTATTTGTATTGGGATTCAATTTGGAAAAATCTCATAAATGCACTTTCATGATTTTCTGATTGCTGTGTATATGAGAAAAATGAGACAAATTCTGCTTCATTTATTTCATGATAAATGCAGAGAAATTAAAATTATTTCAGAGGAACTGATTTTCAACTCTAATGCCCAGAGGAGCTCTTCATTGCTTACACAAAGAAGAAAAGAACAAAGATATTAAAATTAGCACATGTGGGACTTAATCCTCTCACTTTGACAAAGGGAAATGCAAATTATAATTGAGATAAAATAGACATATGAAAGCATGCTTTTCTTGAAGCCAGCAGAATGTGATTGAGCTATTACTCTTGCCAGGGCTGGTGTAGTGGGTGGGATGATTTGGATTTCAGTGCGGCAAAACCTCGTGAAGAGAGAGGTCCATGCTTAGCCTTTCCCACTTCTTGGGTTACATTAGCCAACTTTAGGATCAATGAGGGTTATGCAGAATTCCTGCTTTATCTTGTCTCTATGCAGTCTTTTTTCCACAACATTCCTCTACTGGACTAAATCTGACACTGTTCTCCAAACTGAAGTTACACTGCTTTGGACACATTCGTACTAAAGTGTGATTTGCTGCACATTTGCATTTCAGGTTTGAGTCTTGTGGCCAAGCATGCTTTTTAAGGACTTTATATTCTGTGCGAAGCCTTTTATAGGATTCTTGATTTTTAGTTGCAGCAAACTTGATATTTAAATAAGATGTTGGAAAAATTAGCAAAAAAATAGTTAATCCATTTGTTATCTCCATCTCAATTATATGAGAGGATCTCAAATAAACTAATTTGAATGAGATGTAATTGAATTTCATTTAACACTTCAGGGTTGTAGACTGATATTTCTACACATACATCTCCTCAAACCTCAAAATACTTGACTATCTTTACAGACTGATTGCTAAATCTTTCTACCATGATCACTGTAGAATCATAGAATGGTTTGTATTGGAAGGAGCCTCAAAGACCATCTAGTTCCAACTCCCCTGCCATGGGCAGGACACCTTCCACTAGAATAGGTTACTCAACGTCCCATCCTACCTGGCTGTGAACACTTCCAGGGATGGGGCATTCACCACTTCTCTGGGCAACCTGTTCCAGTGCCTCACCACATTCACCGTAAATAAATTTTTTCCTAAAATCTAATGTAAACCCACCCTTTTTCAGTTTAAGACCACTACTACTTGTCACTACATGCCTTTGAAAAAAGTCCCTCTCCAGCTCTCTTGCTCTTCCTTTAAGTACTGAAAGGCTGCTATAAGGTCTCCCCAGAGCCTTCTCTTCTCCAGGCTAAACAACCCCAACTCTGATCATCTCTGTACTATAACAGGCATTGCAGTTATCCCTGAAATTAAGTATCATTCAAAAAGTGGCTCACTTATAGCTCCAAACTGAAAATAAGTTACACATCTGACTGAACTTTACTGGAGTCTTATGTCACCTGAATGCAAATGTCCAGCAGGAATTTGTCTACAGGGAATCTTGATGAAGTTGCCCTGGGGGTTTTTTACTAACCTGTCATTTCAAGTCTCAGACGAATTGAAATTTCTGAAAAGCACAGCACCCTATTGTACTTTACTCGAGGACTGATACGGTATAGACTTCATGAAGGTAGTGGAATAAAACCAAATCCCTAAAAGTCTGAAAAAAAGCTGAGTGCTCATGCTATTGGGTTGTGAATTAACTGAAAATTTGAATGGAAAGGAGTTAGACCTGTCACTTAACTATAACATTTACGTTCTCGCCACTTGACGTTCCATTTTGGAACCTTCTAAATATACTCTACCAATGGCAGAAGTACAGTCCAATATTTATACTTGCTAATGTGGTTTTATACTGCTAAGTAGTAGATGATGACTTCTGGCTTTCCTTGAAGCTCATAGGAAACAGTTCCCTGATGTCACAGAAGTTATTCAGGAGATTTTAGCCTGTTTCTTCAATGACATGTCCTTGCAGAGACTGCAGAATCTTCCATATCTTAAAGACAGCAACGCTTAATTTTCATTTTAGCAGCTACTTTTGATGGTGAAATCATATTCCCTAGCTATCCGACAAGGCTTCCCATTTTACCTCACCTTTCTGTTGCATTAAAAGCTAATCTTGACCAGCTCTTTGCCTTGCCCTTTCCCTTTACTCTGATTTTCCCATGAGGATTTCATTTTTCTTTTCAGCTAATTAAAATGAAACAAAAACTGAATTGTCTTTCTGAAATGGCCCTGTGATTTATTAATGTCTTCAACTGGAGCTTCCTAGGCAATTCTATGGCAAACAGTAGTGCTTGCATGCAAAGAGATTGCTGTTTCTAGGGAAACTTTAGATAGATAAGACATCTTCCTTGAATTGTTTCTCTTCAGAGACTAAGGTACATGAAGAAATTCATTGCTTAGGTTATGTGGTGGGTCATATTAATGACTCCCTTTCAGTCAAATCACCCCATCGACTATAACAAATTCCATTGCAGATGTAATTTTAAGAATTATTTCTCATTGAGCCATCTTTAAGTTAGGTTACCACTTGCTCAATAACTCAATTCAATACACTGTAATACAGTTTACTCTATTAATTTCATCACAGAGATTATCCTTCATGAAAAATGAGTACTTTTCTCTCAAAGCAGAACATCTAGAATCATGCCAAACCTCTCAAGTCTTGAGTGAGTTTGTTTCCAAGCTAAGCTAACACATATAAGAAATGCAATACTTAAAATTTTTATTATTAACCACTCAGCTTTAAAGAATACGTGTATAGGATTTTAAGGTATATTACATATTTTTTTGCATTTCATGCTTTTCATTTATTATTCATTATTTTTCACTGAAGTGTTTCTCAATCACTCTGCTCCAAGGTTTAAGACTACTTGTCTCTATTTACAAAAAACCCAAACATACAAACAAACAAATAGAAAAAAGATAAATTCTCACAAATGTCTCATTGTTTCACAGTGAGCAGAAGGTGAGATACCAAAAGTATTTTAGAATTTCAGCCAAATGTGCTATATTACTTCCTTAGAGCAAGTGAACTTGTAAATTAGTAACGGTGAACTTACAAGCATCCTCTCGATTCATGTCTGCATCAATGAATGAGATGCTAACTGTTGAAATCTGTGTTGAGTTTTATTATTAGTGATACAGTCAGGTTTTTTCTCCTTTCAGCTTTATTGTGCTTTCTTGATTTTGTATTGCTGGACCCTGGTTCTCAAAACCACTTGTGTACATGTGTTCTATTGATTGTAGAGTAAATATCCAACGTAAGATCAGACCAATCCAGCTGAGAACACTCTCAGACAGCAGCCAGGAGCCACTGCTTTTGAAAAGACTGTATGCTCAGGCAAGTACCGTGTGGTATCATTTCTCCATTTCTGCCAATAAGGATCAACAAACCAGAGGCTGTATCCAGATCAATAAAATTTAGTAGATCCTATAATTCAAAACCACCATTTAATAAAACATATTGTGCACACATTTTCTAATATTTCTTTTAAACATGCTGCTGGTAATTCGATTGGTGCCTTGTAGCTCTTCCATTATATATATACATATAATCTTCATATATATATATATACATGCACATATATATAGATAGATATAGATATAGATATAGATAGATATAGATGTAAGAATAGTCATTCTTCTCTGGAGTCTATGAACACTTATGATACGCTTCTATCATCTTTTCCAAAATGCAGACTCCTCATCTGCCTAGTTTCTCTCTATGTAAAAACATACCTCTCATCAAGTGTGCTGGTCTTTAATGTCTTTTATTTTCTTCTAACAGTAATATATTTCTCTTGATACTGGGGATCAGAGCTGCTCACATTGTTCAAGTGAGGTAGGTTTTTAAATACTCTGAGGTTTTGGGCTGTAGCCCATATACACTTACTCATGTATCAAGGCAACAGAGTCAAGAGTTTAATGATTTGCAGCAGTTTAAATTTACTAAGAACTTGAAGACAAAGGAGGATCTTACTGAAACCAAAATCTATCAGGCTATGTCCTGGTAAATGCTATATTCACTCAATGCTTTTATATGAATTAAGTCTAACATGTTGACTTGCATGTTTAAAGTTACGTTGAAAATAAGTGCTTTGTTGGACTGAGTCCTGGAAATCTGCCTCCTTGAAAGAGTCCACAGAGGTTCATCAGCAAAAGTTCACTGCTAGTACAGAAGTTGGCTGTATTTTGCAGTGAAACTCTGCTTAGTTTGTCCTTGACCTAGTATATTCTGCTTCACCATTTGGAAACTTGCCCAAAATGTTTTTCAGTAATTTCTCGGATAATGTTGCCTTAAATGTCCTACTATTCTTATCCCTTTTTATTAGAAACTCTAGCTAGTTATAGATGACATCTTACTTTTGCTCTTTCAAGTTTTAAACTATTATTGCCTTTGTCATTCATTATAGTACTTTAAATAAATATTTTAAACTTTGTCTTTTAATTTAGTGTTTAGCATTTAACAAAATTTTACTTCGCACATACTTAGTTTTACTTCTAGTCTTCCCTTCTACTCTGTGTATAATATCTTTTTCACTCTCATTGTCTCTTTGGGAACAGTACATTTTTTAAATGTCTGATACCAAGATTTTTTTCAGTCTAATCTTCAGGGTCAGAAATAGTGCAAAGAAGTCCCTTGTTCTGGCAGGTTTTATAGCTCACCTGCCTGATAGAGTATAGAGTATTTCTCCCTACAGATCTAACTGATATATGTTAGGAGAAAACAGGGGCTAACCTAAAGATGTTCTTTCTCATTACTGCTGATACGTTTGAAACTGCACAAGGAATAACGCACCTGGTAAATCTAAAGACTAATATAGTTTGCTCTTTCAATGAGATATAGTGAAGTAACAAATCAACTTTTTAGGGTTAGAAGCCTCTTGAGCTTTCTTTTTTTAATCAGACTATTGATTTTCTTGCAACATTCATTGTCTAAAACTTGATCACTGCCACTTTTCACCTTCATTCAATAGGATGTACTGCAGCCTGAATAAAATATCTTGAAATTCACAGAACTCCAGATAAAAATAGAAATCTTAAACTATTTTTTGTCAGCAAAAAGCACTCCTGTAAAACAAGGGATGTTGCAAAATATCTGTTGTATTTTAACACTTCATCCTGCAAAAACATTCATTATGATGTTTAGTCACTTTGTGACAGGTATGCAAATGTTACAAAGCATAGTTTATCAAGGCTTAAGCTAGCAGTGATTAACAGAGCTGTTATGGGATGATATGTAAAAGTTCTCATGCATACCATGTTTCCTCTATGAGAGTAGAAAATCTATGAAAAGTAATCAGTATCAACAAAGCCTTCTCTCCTCTGTAGAGCAACATAGAGTCTGAGTCCTGATTCACGGATTTCATACAAAATACTTTAAAACAAGATTACAGAATTTAGTGGCAAAGTAAATATTTTTAAATTAATCTCTCTCTCTCTCTCTCTTTCTTTCTCTGCAATCAGACCCTCCATAGTTTGGTGCCGTTTTCTATTTTGCCTTTGTTGGCTCACGATATTTTTCTGATGTCCTGATATTCACCTGAAGCATCTTGTATACCATCATAAAAACAAAACTACTTCTGTACTAAACCATGAGGATAAAGAAGCCAACCCTGAAAAAGTGTTTCAAGCCCAGTAGTGTACAGCTGGTTTTAGGGGTTTTTTATGGCTGTTATTCAGTTCCAAAGTCCCACAGGAGATGCTTCTTTTAGCTTTTCTTTAAGATCAAAAGATGCACCTCAAAATACTTAGAATCAATTTCAAGGAAAAAAGGAAAGAAAAAGATACATTCATAAGAAACTCTCAAATCCTGCAATGACTCTAGAAAGTCCTAGTCCTCCTCTCTATACACTATGCCTTTTCTGGTAATTTTATTTTCTTCAGATCTGCTTGACCAGATAAAGCAGCAGTCATAAAGAATGGTACAAAGCAGAGGATACTAGATAGAAGAAAGGGATCTATTTGTCCCTGTGGAAGTCCTACACCAGCAGCTAATTTTCACTTGCAAAAATAAGAATCTCTTCAAGAAAGAAAGAAAAAAGAGCCTGAGGCAAACAGCAGGAACTATTCTTGTAAAATTTTAAAATATGTATGCAATCAGAGGGAAGTCTGAGATTAAGTGGAAACATGCTATTGATATGCTGCTGTAGATTGGCGTAATCACTTGGTCTGAAAGCAAATTATTAGTTAGGCAATGGAATCAGAGGACTGCAACATTTTCTGGAAATTAACAACTGGTTGGTATGATTCAATGACCATCAAAGCAATAAAAAGCAAATCCAGATAGTTATCAGCCCTCCAGATATTTCTTACATTATTGTTACTGTATTGTTCTAAGATGAAAAGGAGAAATTATTTTCCTGTTGACATTTCTCATTTGTAATTTGTAAAGCAGTGGATTAAAATTTGTAATAACTCTGAGGTTCTGAAAAAAATGTTTCATGTTTCAGATGAAGAAACAAGCATGTTTAAATGTCAGATAGATTTTGAGGGTTTATTTTCAGGAGGTCTGATCTTACATATATAGATGGAAATTCCTGAAGATGACACAGGAATTGTATGTAAGGATAATAGTACATTCCGAGACTCCTGTTTGTAGTTTGTTTGGGGGTTTTTTGACTTAAAGTTTCAGATTACATAATTCAGTTCTTTCAAGATCTTTTTTAATTAACTGCTACTCTATAAATTAATCAAATATTACCTATATTACCTTGGAACATCTTAGTCACTATATTGCACCAAAGAGTACAGATGTAGAATGAAAATGAGTCGAATAGATATGATGAGTTAGGATAATTCAGATAAGTACTGACATGTTAGAGCCATTGTAACCATAAATTTATAAGGAAAAAATCTTTGGTACATAAAAATAGATATTTACAGCTCTTTTGGTACATCAGTTGGGCACCTTTATTAAGAAGCAATGGAGAATCAGTGCATGGTAATGAGATTCCTAGAAGACAGAAAGTGCCAATTTACACAGGGAAAAGAGGAAGATGAAAGGGAGGTGTAGTCTATTGAAAAAAATTCACATGTTTTAAAACAAAGAATGTAGAAGGACTGTCAGCCTGCACTGATCAGCTTAGACAGATAGAAATTAATTATATTTTGTTTAAGAAGCTGCCTCTGCAAACTTGGTCAATTTTAAAAAGCACATTAGAAGATTTTTCAAACTGGCTTTCCAATTACCTTGGATGGCAGGCAAAGCGCTTTGAAATGGAATTTGTTTTAAATTGGTAAATGCAACCAATTCTGACTGACAGTATTTTCATAATTCATAACACGGTGTTACTGGTCAATGTAATTCTAAGAGGTGCACCAAAAGAACCTTTCTTTTCTTTCAAACACCAGCAAGATGAGGATATCAGGGAAAAACTGCAAAATGTTATTATTTAAGGCAGACTGGATGAAGTAGAAAAGAGGAAAGGGCTTTCCCAAGAGGAAAGCTATTTTGCTTGCAAAATTATATATGAGCCCTTCCAAGCAACACTGTAGTGTGCCTGGAAAATATACCACTTCTGACATTAGAAAATGTACCATCCTGAGGTTGTTTATTGGACCTCATGACGTGTGTGACATCCAGGTAAGTGTAAATCATCTGTCAGAATTGCTAGGCAACAGAGTCCAGTCTCTGGGATGACTGTGCAGGGAATGCTTTCATTGTTTTTTCATTGGCTGACTGGGTTGTCTTTTTTAGCTTGCAGGAAAGCTATATAGGTGACCTAAAATGAAACAAAATGTTTCTCCTTCAGCCATTTTGATAATTATTTTCATTGAATTTAATTCTCAGTAGGTTTATATTCTCAAAGTTCCATTAATATAGCAACACCGATTCCTTGAAATTAATGGTATTCTCTGAGAGTGGAGTCAATAGAAAAACTCATCAAATACAAGGAATCATGAAGAAAAATTTCTTCAACAAACTTTTAAGAAAACTTACAAGTAACAGAGGAACAGAAAGTAGCCAATTTTTTTTACATGACAGATTCTAATTTATATATTTTTATTAAATACATATGGTGTGATTTGTTGCTAAATTGTGTTGCTATCGCTGCCACCTCTTCCTCAGCCAAAAGGGCAATGGTATTTTGTAGGAGGAGGAGATCTATCATATTTGTGTCATTTTTGATGCATATTCTGCAAACTCTAGCTGCTAGAATAAACCATGTTATAATATAAATTCCATAAGGTTATTTTTTAAGAAGCAAAAAATTGAAACATGGATCATAACACAGTAATCCACTCAATTCAGTGGTTGCCAATATGTTGCAACTTTTTCCACTTCGGTGGCAAATAGGCTGTCCACATTTCAAAAAAATGTTAAGGGTTACAGAATATAATTAACACATTCAATGCTGGTGTCATAATGTATATTGATTATCAGTTGCTTTATTAGGCAAAAGAAAGTGATGCCTTAGATTTTAACTTTTATATTTTTCAAATTCTGTACTGCTTAGTGTGTAATTCTGAAGTTTCTTGTAGCCTGTTAATTTTTGCTCTCTCATGCTAGGTAGACAAAACAAAGCCTCTCCAGGCCTGCTCTCCAAGGACACCCAGATG
The DNA here is from genome assembly GCF_965178545.1 of Coloeus monedula. NCBI lineage: Eukaryota > Metazoa > Chordata > Aves > Passeriformes > Corvidae > Coloeus > Coloeus monedula. The sequence continues at coordinate 34,603,381 of NC_138786.1, read as the reverse complement.
TTCCTAGGCCCAAAAAGTATAAACCAAAGAGCCTCTGAGGGCAGGCAAGTGGAGAGGAAATTACATCATTAAACTGACGCTTTAATTGGAGAATTAACCCTGATATGCAAATGAACCAAACCTATAAAACTGTGAAGAACTCGTGACCTGTTGTCCATCTTGGGGTCCATCTTGGAAAAAGCCTCTGGCTCCCCAGGGGTACCTTTGAAGGCGTTTCAAATAAATACCTACTTTTATTCCCTTACTCCTGTCTAGTCTCTGTTTCTAGGAGGCCTCCTAAGGCATCAAAAGCGCCTCTCCAGATGGCATTTATCAACACCAATTTTTCCTCATTGTTAACAAGTGTACAATTACTGCATAATTGAAGGCGAGAGCACATTAAAAAAAGAAACCCCCCCAAAAATATTATGTATTTTTGGTGATCCTTTGATAAACAAGATCAAGAACACCTTGTAAGAATGCTCCTTCTTTCATTCCCTGAAGAAATATCATCCACCATGCAGATTGTATGCTTACTTGGGTTGTAAAGAAAGCGGTGTCTGTGGTGATACTGCTAGTTTTGCTTTAATCTTCCATACACTGATAAGTAACCACTACCCATTCAAGGAGACATTCTAGCAGGAAAAAAAGAGAGCACCATCACTCACCTCAAGCTTTCATAAATGACCAGTAAATTTCCAAACTTTTGTGAATTGCAGAATTTTATAAAAACAATGTAATGGTTTTAGGTAGATCTGTGTTATGCACACATGCATTAAAAATTCTCAGAAGTCGTAAGTTTTAGGTAACATACACAATATTTAGTCTACTTGGTATTTGCCTGTTACCTCTCGGACTCCACTAACTCTTTCTTATTTTCTAGAGAAAGCAATATAACTTTTGCATACTTCTCCTCTTACAGATATGCCTACATCTAGCAGTCACTGGCAGTTTCCTTTCAGACATGCTTTCACTTGGGCACTCTGTTTTGTATTTTGCTTGCCCGTGCCCTGAGCTCCCTATACCTGTCATACATTGCACTTTCTGACTTTATCCCTGAAGTGGGCAACTTCATAACAGAGTCTAATGTTTACACCAACCTCTTCATGTGTGATTCCCAGTAGTAAAGTACCCTTATTTTGTTTCTTGAAATAATCGAATTTTAATTAATATATTCACTTAAATTGAATATGGAAACATGGAAGGGTATCTGGTAGCAAAAGAATAATCAGATTTAACAGGCCTTATTTCATGCCTTATATATAATTCCAGGAAAATGCAATCATTATTTCCTATGTCTTTGTCTTATAACAGTATCTTACAACATCAACTGTAGTTATATTATCAACACTGATTTATGTTTATGATCTTAATGGTATATAGCAAAAAATACAGCCAGTGGACACATATTTATGCAGTTCATTGAATCTTTAAGTATAGGGAAATCTAGATTTCAATCTTGTCCAAGACAATCTATAGACTCTTCTACCATGAGATAAAACAAGCCCCTTCATTTGTTGATTTTGTAACTTTTTGCAAGGTGGCAACTATCGTCAAGTGAGAATTGAAACTAGTGGGAGTTGCTTAACCTCCACTTTTCCACAGTACTCCAGGAGTTAACACAAAAATAATGAGTCCTCTTTTCTCTGAACAACAACTAGCAAATATTTTAGTTTCAAATTTCACAGAGAGAATATAGTGAGTGCAATTTATAATGGGATTCATCAGGACTGTTCAGTCAGCAGGTGCCTCCAAATATACTAAGAAAAAAACCCCAAGAATAATTAACAGTGAGATAGTTCATACTCATAAACAGTTGTCTTTGCAGCTAACAAAGGAAATTTTAAAAATGTATCACACTGAATGTAATATCATAAATATTTATTTTCATTCAACCTAGGTAGAATTTTTCTAAATAAAAATAAAATAGTTACAGAAATTGACCTTAGAAAAATTTGAAAACACAAAAATGTTTTACTAAATAAAGAATGCTAATTAAAAGAGTAATTCATAATACTGACTACAAGTTCAGAGCTAAGTAGATAAGGCACTTTGTGACTAGCAAACCAGGTTTAGATTTTCATCTTTCCAAATTTAAACATAATTACTTTGCATTTGTACAGTCAATTAAAGGGAGGTTTTGGATCTAGGGATTAGCAATCATGACTTTACCAAAAGAACATCAGTATATTCATCTAATATGCCTGTTTTATTGTGCTTTGCAAGCACAAGGATGTGTCAGTATTCTGATAAAAACTGAAATTAACATTCCTTTTTGTCCTGTTCTTATTTCAGCTAGTAATATCTTTTTTTTTGGAAGGCAGCATAGCCTAATTAATAAAGAACCAGGCCAATCACTGACCAGAATCTAGATCATTAATTTCATTTGTCTTATCATCTTCAAGTATGCAAGAAGATGAAATGCATATTTGTACGTCATTACAGTACAAGCATCAATGATTATTAGAAGTTCCATGTGCAGTATTAGAAACAATTATAGTGTCCTGTCCTGTCCTGTATAATTGTCTAACATAAAATGACTTGGGAACTTATTTGTAAAGAAAAAGTCATCCAAATCAGGTATTTCTTTACCACAGCCCTTTCATTTGCAGAAATACCTCAAAGTTTCTCTGAACACTTTAAGAAGCAGCAATAACTTAGTTGCTTTCTTACAGTTTCTAAAAGAAACTCATACCTCCCTTTTGGGCTTTCTAGGGCTTTTTGATTTCTTTCTCACGTAAACAAAAGTTGTAATTAATCACTTTCCCAATTTCTGCGCTTACAGTTGCCCCACAGTGAAGCCTCCCAATTGGTATATATTGGTTCCTTATTCCTTAGGCATTTAGGAAGAGGCCTCTGTTCTCTCCCTGTCCTGCTTCATAAAGCTCAACTGACTTTGGTTGTAGAAGCCCCGTCATTGGAAACATTCAAGGTCAAGCTGGACCAGGGTCTAAGCAACATGACTGAAGACATCCCTGCTTATTGCAAGTGGGCTGGGCTAGAAAATCTTTAAAGGTCCCTTGCAACCCAAAAAAAGCCTATGATTCCATGATAAACACAGTTGCTTTTACTTTTTCTGTGAGGTTTGTCATGACTTTTATACCGAACCCCATGACCACTATTAAAACCGTCTCCCACTGCTATAACAATCTTTCTGCCCTACGTTGCAAAAAATACTAAACATTTAACTAAGATTAGAAACCTACGTGCATTGCTATCATCAGAAAGGCTAATGTAACGTAAGAGAGTGTGCATGAGGAAATGATGGACTCAGACAACTGCACACTTCCCTGGGTTTGGGAACAGTAGCCTGTTCCGGTGGCTACTGAAAATTGCAACCACTTCTGAAGCCCAGAATCCAGTTTTGGGAAAGGCCAGGATTGTTTTTGAAAGTGCCTTACAAATGAGGATTCAGCGAGGTCAATCTAATCACCTTATCCAAATTAATGGTTGAAAATGTGACTTGACCACTCTTTACCTATAAAAAGAAATCTACATGGGAAGTAGAAATTTAACATGAGTGCACATGAACATGGTAAACAGGTATAAAACTAGTAAACATGTCTAATTTTAACTTAAATTCCAGCTGATAAGAAATAACATCTAACCAGAGTAGTTACCCATGGGAATTGTTTGTCAAATGCCTAAGAGGAGTCCTTATCACAGTATTTTAGCCATGGGAAGATGTTTTTCTATATATTTCATCCTAATTTATGCAGTAATTAATTCAGGAAGGTCCTAAATTCTGTATTATGCAGGAGGAAAAATCAGATGAACTTAATATCTCTCTCTGGCTTTCAGAATACATTATCTAATTAACAGTTATCCTGAAGCCGTGAAGTGTCTAAACATTTGTTTCCCTTAACAGCAGTTATACTAATTTCCCTTTTGAGTGCACATTTGGTTTTTCAAGTAGTTTTCATTACAAGCATAGATATCTAAAATGCACACTAGGGTTAATCTGTCCTCACGCTTGGAGGATTAGTTTGAGATTGCGCAAGCCTAAGCAAAGAAATTACTTGCTTCTTCTACAACAGATATAATGACAACAGCAATTGTAGCAGCTGCTATGTATATTTCAGAAAAAGCCATAGAAGTTAGATGCATGAAAAAATAAATAATTTTTCTGATGCTAACATTTTCTCCTTTAACACAGACATTACTCCAAGACATGTTTCGCCTTTCCTAAATGAGTCTTTTTGTTTTCATGAAATTAATCTTGTCTTGGTAGCCTTAGACTTAAAAGAAAGTCACATACAACAAAGCCACAAGACAGTTTTTTCATTTTATTATTTATACTCTGATCATTTTAATGACCTAATTTAATCTCAATTGATTTCAACATATTTTTCTGATTGCTGGGCAGCATAATGTTCTCCAAAGACTGCAGCCAGTTCAGGGTAGTACCTGCTCCACCATGGAGAAATCTCTGACTTTGATGTTCTCTTCTGTTTCTCATTTCTCACTCTCTTTCTAGTTCTTTCTCTCATTCGTTATATTTCAATTTCAATTTCAATTTCAATTACAATTTCAATTTCTCTCCTGCTTTCTTTCCTTTTCTTTCTCTGTGTGCCCTGATTTCCTCCCCCTTTGTGTTTTCTGCCATTTAAAAGTAGGTTTTCACAGAGGCACCACATACTCTGGCACAGCTTTGGTCTGGGGTGGGTCTGCTGCTGAGCTGTCTGGAATTGGCTGTCCAGCACTGCTGGCAGCCCCTTGACTGCCTCCCACAGAAGCCACCACTGAAGCAACCCCCACTCCCACTGCCAGAACAATTTATCACATATTAATGAAGGGAAGGGAAGGGAAGGGAAGGGGAAGGGGAAGGGGAAGGGGAAGGGGAAGGGGAAGGGGAAGGGGAAGGGGAAGGGAACTGACATTCACAGTTTGTAAAGCCAAAAGGACTGTAATCAATAAAGGAAGAAAAGAGCATAGGAAATTAATTGTAACAATGACAGAAAAAGAGCAAACCCTGTAAAATTCTGTGTAAAGTTTGAACAGAAGATATTTTTCTTGTTCTGAGGCATTCACTCTTTTCAAGATTCGGTAGCCTTATAGGGAGTTACACTACTGGCTAAGCTTGGTATATTGCAGATTCTTGAAAAGTAATTGATGCTCTGATAATGAAATTCTATTTCAAATATCCAGAAATGAAGAAACACTGAAAAATAGCATTCTGCAGGGAAGGCTAAAATGAAGACTAAAATTCTACACTTTTTAGTTGGTTTAAGTAAGCTCTAAAAAAATAATATTTGCCACATGTATTCAATATACAGAAAATGCCAAAATGTAACTGTAAGCAAGCTCCTGCATGTTTAATTCCAGTGGCAAATATTCAAACAAATGATGAAAATTTTTTCAAAACAGATTTTTTACAGATACATGCATTGATGCCTTTCAAATTACTTACATTTCAGGAATTAATACAACTGAACAGAACCAACTGCTTTTCCATAACATTAAATAAAGGACAATTGTGTTAACTCTATTTTATATAAAAATTTCAGCAAAGGAAAAAAACTTCCTTTGCATTAGGCAGAAACATCCAGACCTGCTTTCTTTTTATTAATAAAGTTATAAACAAAATTACCGATATTTTTAGCAATCATTGGTATTTTGGGCCCATATTGATTTGGGTAAATTTGTTTCTTCTAAGGTCAATGGTGATAAATGACTCAATTTCTGCATGATGTGGCTCAGTACTTTGAATTAAAGGATTGCAATTATCAATGGTTATTTTGTAAAGACAGCTGTTAGTGCATTTGATAGAATGATTGTGTAACATTTTTCCTTTAAAATTTCTTAAATTAAATTACACTGAAAACAGAAAACAATTATATAAACTAAAAGTGCAGAATTTTCTTGTATGATTACGCAACTTCCCCTCCATCTCCCTTTGAGGCATTTATTCTAAAGAATAGGTTTGCCTGTTTGTATCCTATGAAATTATACTTCTAGTTTCTCTAGTATGGACAAATATATATTAATAGATAGGACTTATCATCCCTCAAGACCTTTGTCAAAACATTAGGTCTCAGTGAATGGTGACATTACTCTGAATGAAACTACAGTTACCAGATCTAATTCAAATGGTCCAAACCATTGTGTTTTTCTCAGATTTTACAGTAAACCTAGTCCAAGCATGAGATTGCTGAGATGCCACAGGATAGTACAGATTCATCTGGTTCTATTTTTTATCCCCAATAAAGAAAGTATGAGTAAAAGATAATGGAAGGTATGCAATAAAGCAGCACTGTTGGATGTATGATTACATACCATTGTAGAGAAAAGGATGGTAATAGAGCAATAAAGTCCTTCCTCACTTGTGGTTCAGATGTCTTTTTAAAAAGAAACCAAGTTTTTTTCACTGTCTGTCAAGCAGAAGAGTAATACTTTGTGTTTGTGTAATGAGTGTTTGAAATAGTCATATTCATGAAGAAATGTTTCTGTTCCAACATTGTGTTGAGTATCTCTTTCTGGGAAAACAATGAACATCACAAAGCAACTTCTGTTCTTTTTAATTTGTGAGCTTTTTTATCCAGGCTGCACTTAGAAAAGTGAAACTTATCACAACATCAAAAATTAAAGGGAAAGCCTATGTATCTGTAGCAAGGTAAGGTATCACAGAAACAGAGAATTTTTAGGGTTAAAAGGGACCTCTGGAGACCATCTAGTCCAACCCTCCTGACAAGGCTGGTCACTTACATCGGATTACACAGGAATGCATCCAGGTGAGTTTTGAATGTCTCCAGAGAGGGAGACTCCACAATCTCCCTGGACAGCCTGTTCCAGTGCTCTGCCACTCTCAGTGTAAAGTTATTCCTCATGTTGAGGTGAGACTTCTTGTGTTTTCTTTATGGCCTTTGCTCTTCTTCCTGTAGCTGAGCACCTCGAAAAAGAGTCTGGCACCTTGGCACCCACCTTTGAGACAGTTATATGCATTAATGAGATATTTTTGGTTTACAATGTCTTTATAGTTTAAACTCTTTATGATGTACAAAGAAGGGAAACATATTTATTTACTCCTGTAATGTTTGCTGTTTTTACCTTCAGGACCAAAGGAATGCTGTCTAGTCCTTCCCATTTCACAGAGGTCAAAGGAAGAAGTGGAGCCTCCTTTAGAAATAATAACACCTCCACTGAATTCCATGGGACTAGCTATTTTCCAGCTGTTTTAATGCAAAATGTTTACCCTCCAAATTTCATTGGTGGAAAATACAGTGTAAAGAGGTAGGATGGAAAAACAGGTTCTGAAGTGATTTTCTTACTTTTCCTGAGTATAAATTATGAAAAAAAAAAGCATTTTATGCAGAGATATAAAAGCAAGATTAGAATTGTTTCTTGAAAGTCTTATAAAATGTGTTCTTTCTGCATGCAATGGCTGGCTCATTTGCTCAATGTTCTTTTGGCAGTCTGATAGAAAGTATGTTGCAGCCAATGAGATGATACTTCACGAGTTTCAAATGATACTTCCGAAAAGGACTTCTAGAGAACACAGTGAAAATATAAAATAGATATAAAATACATGTACCTAGAACAAGAAACATTAGTCACCATTTTTACCAACAGCACCACACAGCTGTTGTTTTAATGTAGAAGATTGATTTTAAAGAAGCAATAAATTAACCCAGCCCTCATAAGTGTTCAGTATTTTATCCCTGATACAAATTTGCTGAGATAAACATCAGACAGCATACAGAGCTGTGTCTATGACATTTCTGAACTTTATTTTCAGTGGTAAGAGTTTGATAATCAGAATTCAACTACTGTTTGATGTAATTTTTCTTTTTGGAAGATTACTTTTATGAAGGTTGGCTCTGGTTCTATAATCCTTGAGTGTGATAACAGGGCTTGGTTGCTGAAGGACAAGGAGTGAGAAAAGGTTGCAGAGCACAACTGAAGTATGTATGTTATGGTTTTTCTAAACAGATATAAATCATACACTGAAGTGTCACCGAATGAGTAACGCACATGCTTTTCATATCCAGTTGAACTTTAAGAGAATGAAATATGTTTGCTAGTATCAACTCACCCCAGCAGACAGTAATCCACATCACAAGAAACACTTAATTGAGTCCATTTGGCAGTTGCTGCTCAGCAGGGGCCTTGTAATGAAATAACATGTAATAACATACCTCTCATCCCTCGAGAGAGTGTCCCTGCAGGTCAAGGTTGAGGTCATTTCAAGGGCAAGGTCAGGTAGCTTGTGTTGTAGCTGCTATTGCCACATCTAATTACATCTTTTTTTTAACAGAGAAAATTCATTTTATAGACTTTGTTCTAGCTTTTAGCTCTGTCAAACAAGATTCTTATGTCTCCCTGCAAAATCTCTGTAATATTAGAGCACATTATCACTCAAAATTAATGTTTCATACATGTTATTTACTAAACTAATTAATGGATGAGTCTATGATTTTCAGTAAGTTGCTATACAAAATACTTTTCCAGTTAGCAAAGAGTATTGTTACAAACCAGGGCACCAGAGTACATAGATGATGCTAAATACCTTAAAAGAATTGCTGAACAACTGAGGAGATTCAAAGAAATGATAGTGAAAGAAAATGAACCTTACATTTTCACTCTATGATACTATTGTGTAACCATAAAGTATTATAAAAATATAATTAGCAAGGTAAAAAGGTTTTCTTATTGGCTTTAATAAAACCAAATTGAAATAAATCAACAAATGATCAACAATTGACAAGTTAAAGAAGGACCATATCATTATTTTTCTTTAATATAACTTTTCTTAAAATTAGAGTTTATAGTAAAGGACTCAGTTAATGATCTCTTACTGAGCTACTTAGAAAAGTTATGCCTTGATTACTTGACTTGTGGGCTAGAGAAGAGTAGATAAGGAAAGTATAACTTTTGGTTTAGTAGTTTTGTCAATAGGTAGGTAAAGAATCAAAATTCTCCTCTCCACTTCTGAATTGTTTTTTGTTTTCTTGTTTAATCCAATAATGTAATAATGTAGAGCCTGTACACATTTCCAGAGACCTTGATCTAGAAGTCTGGCCTTTTCCCAGATTACTCTTAAGCACAAGGAAAGAGTCAAGCTACCTTCTGGGCCCTGTGTTACTGGCTGACCAAAACCACCTGACTGCATTATAGAAATATGGAAATACCTAAGATTTCCTACTGTGCATTTTGCAATGGCGTAATAGAGAACAAACACCTTGCCTATGTGGACTTGATTTTCTGATGGAGTCCTTATCTTTCCAATGCGGGCTGACAGGAGAGTAACTAAATTCATGCAAACTTCAACCTTTCATGATCCTCTTTTTTTTCTCTTCATTGACTGTAGAGAACCTTGTCAGCTGCATAAGGTGGTCTGGATTTTCTGCCGCTCTGAAAATGGACATCTAGATTAACAGTGAGGATATGCCTCAAGTAGGCATTTCCAGTAAGCAGACTGCCTTCTACCCTTACTTTCCAGGCATAATATTCTAGTTCTAACAGATATCCCAAAATTAATTACTTATTTTTAACACATAGCAGGGAGCTGATTTTATTAACCTCTAAATGAACTCAGACAGTGCAGCCAGAAGCCTTGAATACTTCATCAGATTGCCTTGTTTGTTTGCAAAGCAAGCATCTGCACTCTGCTTCTCTGTCAGCAAAGATTTCAGAAATAAATTATTTTATGGTAAATGCAAGGAACAGTATATGTGTACACCAGCTGACTGAATGAGACAAGATTTTGGTAAGTAACAATGGTAGTTCATTCAAGGAGAACTTCTCAAGGAAACCACACAAAGAGGGACCAGCAGTTATTTTCAGAAGGTGAAAACTGTTGCTAGCATGAACAAATAGATCCAGGCTTTGCTTTTGATATGGCAAAATAAAATAACTTAGCAAGGAGTTCTCCTATTTTTCAGAATGTAATAATATTGTAAATGGTTCAGATCATATTGTACATGATTTGGAAGAGCAAATGTAAATAAGAAGAGCTCTTTATAGAAAAAAGGATTTAGGTTAAAATTTAGTGCATCTGAACAGGAATGAAAAAGAGAGCAAATATGTACTGGGCTGTCAATAAGACACCTGGACTACATTAAATGTTTTTCTCATGCTATAAGCATTCAAGATGGATGCAAGGAGAAACATTATTTTTCAAAGGCATTTGGGAAAATCAATCTCTAAAATAATACTATCCCCACCCCCAACAGATATTTTGAAAATACAGTTTCTTCTTCACCATTTGGGTTGCAGAACTGTGTCGATTTAAGTGGCCAGCAAGGCTATGGTTAATAGGAGAGAACATCACAGTTGCCTCCATTTAAGTAAAAATGTGTAACCGTAGCCTAATTCTACCTTAGGATATAACTCTGGTTACATCTCAATTTATAGAAATAATTGGATCAAATTAGATCATGGAAAGTTTAATTAACCAGGCATAGTTTTGAATTAAAGTTCATTTTCTATGGAAATTGGAAAAGGCCTAAGTAATTCAGTACTCATTATATCATGATTTAGCATCAAGCTTTGTGGGGGCTGTAAGTCAGAGTATATGAAAAAAAGCAAAGAGGATGTCAACTCTCCTAGATTTTAGACAGTATTTGGATGTCCTGCCTCTGTTCTAGAAAAAAATAAATAGGTTTTGAATGCTCAAGGGAGTTTAGGAGGCCAGCTTTGAACAGAAAAAGTTCATTTTGACCATTACTAGACTCAAAATTTCATGTCATGGCTCTTTGACATGCCTCCACCATAAAAAATGTTAAATGTAATTCTTGCTTTTTTATATTTTTGAAATATGCACATAATCTACAACTAATATGAAAGGGACCATTATGAAATATTTCACCCAGTGCAACAGTGTCTAATTATAATTAATTCTATTAACATTCGTTATGATAAATTAATTTGTATTAATGTGGATGTAATCTCATGATTTGATCAGAATTTAGAACTAATTAGTTTCCACCTAATATAAAGTTATTTATTATACAAAGAGCCTCCTTTGCTTTTGAGGTTGCTCTTGAATATAATTTACCACCCTGTGTGTTATAGAATCTGTAAACTAGCAAAAGAGTCATCTGTAATACACCTCCTGATCCAGTATTACCTCAATTATGCAAGTTCCAGTACTCTGTAAGGCTCTGGGCTCCCTTACTGCTGAGTCTGAGTAGACTTTTCACAGGGGATCAATTCAATATTAGTAACAAGGGTAAAATAAATGGTTTTTTTAATCTTGTCCAAAATCCTTTTTTGTTGAGCCAGAAAACCTGATGTTATACATATATTTTAAATCTCTAGGTGTGGTGTTTCCATCAAAGAGTTTTCATTGATCTACATGCATTTAGGAGAACTGATTTTAATGGAAACATGTACATTAAAGATGTTGAGGATGAGGTTTTGTAATGTGTTTATGAAAACATGTTGAAAGGGATGAGGGACAGACTTTACCACTTTGGCTTTTGTTCAGCAATGTTCAAGGAATCAAAGAGTTTCACTGAAATCAATAGGACCTATTACAGATGAAGGCACAGCTCACCATGAGTAAGGGTTTAGCTACTAGGAAAGTAATATTGAGATTGCTTTCATTTTAATGACTGAGAAACTCTAAAACATCCATCCATGCTTTTGGGTGAAATGAGTAATGCCCACTAAAGTTACAAGATTTATGAGGGATGTCCAATTCAATTTCATTACAAAAAAATTTAAAAATTGGTTCTCTGCCTTTGTGTAGTAATTTACTAAAATGAAAACCATATGCAAGGAACAGTGTTTTTCTAAACGGATGCAGCTACTGGGAAAAAATAATCTTTAAATAAGAAGTGTTATTTATTATTTTTCCATCATATTTATAGAACTAATTAGCAGAATTTTCCTTCATGATACTTGCTAGGGATTGTTTTAAGAAAGTTCTAGTCAGTATTTCATAAATGAAACAGTTTTTTTGATCCTTGGGACACTTAAGTGACCCTAGATAACTGTGCTAAAAATGCTCTGACTCGAGTCCCATATCAGCCTTAGATATTCTCCATATCTAGAAAGCGATGCCAGCTCCTTTCCCAGGACAAATCTTAGTGCTCAGCTGATACCTGAGAGACAACATGCTGAAAAGCTGTATTGCATAATTGCTGGGTTGAACATGATACGACACTGTTCTTATAGCTTCAGGTATGTGAAGTGTGAAAAGTCTTTCCCAAATTTCTGTTTTTAAATTAATTTAAAGCTGTATGTTCCCATCTCTACCCTAAATTGAGCAATCTGATGTGTAGTCAACCCAAAATGCACATTTAGAGTTGAGTTGCTTCCTAGGTTATTGAAGTTTGAATGTACAATTCAGGTGGCACATTCAAACAACTGAAAAGTTTAGATCTAGCAGTCATATAATAGATGCTACATATGCTAGGTCTATACCACAAGCAGTGGTAAAAATATTTGACTAATAAATTATTCAGTGAGGCTTTTATCCACCTTTTCCTACTTAAAAATTTAAAAAATAAAAGAGGTACAATGCTCTGCTTTGTGTTAAACGATGCTATTTTCATAACAAAAAATTCTGACCACTTTCTCTAGTTGCATGACCCCAGATCTCACAGAAGAGTGGAGTAATTTTCTAAAACACATAGACTTTTCTTTTTTCAGCATAGGAGATTATATTTACAATGATCTAATAATATTGCCCCAAATGTCAATGATAAATCTGTCTTTAACATAAAAACTGAACATATATTAACATTCACCCTGACTAAGAGATTTTTAAATGCACTTGGCATATTTAAATTTCCTTTTCCATCTAGAATAAATGCAACTTGGAATTTTATTCCAGTGTCTGCTATTTTGTGATTATAAACAGATTAAATTCTGGTCTTTACTGTTCCAACAAATTGTCCCCCAATAAATTGGTTGATGAGTTTAACCCAATATCACTTTCATTTTTATCATTAATTTCTTACTCATTTTTCAAAATAGTCTGAAGATCATAACAGCCAAATCATCAAGAGATTTTCCCCAATGTGATTTGATGCTACCTCTAAACTGTCAAGACAGGCACTTATCTTAAGTTTCAAGACGTGTCCTTCATATTTGCCTGGCAATATCACCTAAAAGAAATATTTTGTAAACTCTTGTTGATAAAAAGATATTCTGGAATATTTTGCACGTTTTGAAAAAACAATTCAGTACAAGGACACAAATTTCCTGATGAGTTGGAGTAGAAGAATTTAACAAAGGTTTCTGTACTGCATTGTCTAAAGTGAATAGGTCTCTGGAGTTCAGAGGCCCAGTTCAAGGCCATGTTTTAGAATGGCATTTATCTGATTCTTTGAAATACCTGGTAGGTTGTGTATGGGTTTAAATCTCTCAGCCATTCCCAGGACTTTTCAGCACGTCTGCATTTTTGATCTCAATGGGTACAACTGCACTTATGACCACAGACACACAGCAGAAGGGCCTCACTAAATTCCATGGTGGAAAAAAGAAGCATATGCATGGTCCCTCAGAAATGGTTTAAACTGATCCTGAATAACACAAAATTGATTGATTTGTACCAAAACTTTCCATCCACCTAAACATTCACAGATTATATGCACCAAAAGGTAGAAACTATATAAAAACTTTTCATTCATTGAATTAAACACTTTTTTATTTACAGGACATATGTGACATTAGACAAATGTCAAAGACTTAACTTCACAGAATTTAAATGCATGAGCTGTAACCCACAGAAAGCAAAATGTAATTCTTCCATTCTGGATTTGACTCTATGAATTGAAGGAGTAATTTCAGAAACACCTAAGGGAGCTAGGGAGAGAATTTCTATTATATTTCAGTGGGATTTGTGTCCATAACCTCCTTAGCCTCGTTTAAAATCTCAGTCAAAGATTAATCTCAGAATGAAATGTATCTTGTGCATACCTGGCCAGCTCAAGACCTCTGCTGGAATGGAAGTCGATGGAATGTCCCTGGTACATCAGGCTTAGACCTATCTGTATGGAAGTAGTCAAAATACGTGCAAGATGCTAAACTACAGCATATCATTCATTAATTAAAAAACCTACAAAAACAATGCTTTATAGACTGAAAAACAGAAGAAATTTCATTGTAAGTGTTTGGGGGCATTTTTATAGGTTACAATCTACCTTCATGGATACAATAGAGACCTAAGTAATTGTAATTTTTATTTGATTTTCCTATTATTATTTTATTTCATAATTAAAATTAAGGTACTAGAAAAACTCAGAGCTGAATTTTGAAATTCAGGAAATTACTTCACACAGTGACTGCCCTATAATTTAATGCTTGGTGCCACTGAGAGTGGATTAGACAGAGCTGCCAGCCTGAGTTGTTTTAAACAAAAATCATTAACAGTAATCTTTTGAATCTTTGTGCACAGGGCAGCTACTGCTGGAAGGAAACAAGACCAGAAGAGGACCTGTAGAGATCTGAGTAAGCAGACACTGCTAGATTAATGACTGGCATTGTCAGAACTGAGTGATGGGGAACTGCAGTGGCTCACCCCTACTAGTGGGTGTTGCCATGGGTACCAGCTCAGAGGTGTCACATTAAAAAAAAAGGGGGAAAAGGGAAAGACAGATGAACAGCAAAAAGGAATAAAGGATATGCACACTATAACAATATAAAGAGACAGTCTATGTACACAACAAAAATAGGGTTTGTTATGATATAGTATAATATGAAAAAAAGAAAAAACCAAGAATGGTTGAATTCTCAATAAAACCCACTGAATAGCATGACCTAATTTATATATCTGTGATTGCACATTTTTATTTATTGTTTAAAGTCCAGGCAATGATAGAAAAGACACTTATTAATCACACATTATCTGACAACAGAAAAGAATTATTTGTGGCATGCAATCACTATTCATAAATTTATTATTATTTAGGGCAACTTGCAGTCTATAAAAAATAAACTTTATAAGTTATTGTCATTTAAAATCACAATTAGGTCCCAATTCAGCAAGTGACATCAACATCCCTAACCATCCCCAGCATGAGGACTTGTCCTTTAAATAGATGGACTCCTTAAACACTTGGTGATTTGTGTCTTATCAAAAGTAATCTTCTGATGTAGCACAGGAGCTGTTTTTAATAACCTAGCCAGGGGGTGAATACCAAGCATGAGGCATGAAACACCTTTAACTAAAAAGAATGGTCACAAGATACAGAAGAAAAGGACAAAAAACCCCAGCAAAACCCCCCACACAAATAAACCATCCCTCACTCTTGAGGCACTTTGAGCAAATGTTTCCCAAAGAATGGATACTATTTTTGTCACTTTACTTATTTCGCTTGTGTTTCAGTCAGATAGATATATGTGAAGTCTTTATCCCTTCAGATCTGTTAAAAGTTTGCATAACCTCCATGTTCAGTGAAATAACTGTGGTGGTTTTGTATCAGGGCACTGCAGTATGTGACAAAACTTCATTTACAGCTGCTGAGAAATAAATGGATATCAATGAGCACATTAAGTAAAGAATATATTAATGCTATGATTATTAAATTGCATAATACAATATATAGAAAGTAGTGCAAATTCTGTTTTGACTAACATCTGTAGCACTAAAATTTAATTAACCAAAAAAAAAAAAAAAAAACCATAGAAAAGATTTGGTGTGATGGGAAAGAAGGTAGTTTAGTCCCAGTTCCTAGTGAGTTTGCCTGTTTCTCATGAATTAGCAATTTCTGCAATGTTCTGGCAAAAGAAAGGTGTTTTAAAATAATATTTGCATTATATATTTTATTTTTATGTATTTCTTAAATATGTTTAAATTTAGCAGTGTTTTTAAAAAGTAAGCTGATCTTTGATTTTTATCTTTAATTGAAAAGCTCCATTGGATGAAACTCGCTGTGAATAGATTCTGAAAACCTTTCATACTTAAAAATTCTTAGTAGGTTATGTGTTATATTGCACTTTTCAGAAAACACAATATGTCTTTTAGCTATCTGACCCTATAAACAATCTTTCAGTTAAACCTTGTAAAAAGAGGGAAATGGAAGTCAGAAAAAAATTATGTGATAAGTAAGAGAGCATGTAAGTGATATAGCTGTGTAGTGCCAGCTGCTTCCCTCTTCCTTTGGACATATCCAAAGGAATGTCTGAGGTTTTGGATAAACAAGTCCTTACATTAAAAATTATGCTACACTACTAAGTATAAATGCATTTTAGGCTAATTTTGAAATTGTTTCGGGTGGGAAGTTTCTCATTTTGTTGGGGACACTAAATGTTTTTCTGGAATTTCCTCTGGAGGGAGTTCCCTTATATTCATTTAAAGAAGTATAACCCACAGAACCAATGCCACTAAAAAAATTGAGTCTGATATGATAAGTAATGTTATCAGACCAGACAGATTCAAGGGAAATTATTTGGCACAATGGGTGTCCCAAAGTTCATTTTCAGTATACTGAGTCAAGTTCTGACCAAATTGATGATGGTTAAACCTTACTATTTGATTGCTCTTGAATGATATCTCTGAACTAGTTTGCTGTCCTTTAGCTTCTAGTAAGTGTAATACAAAGCCATTAATATCTGGCCTTCAAAATCAAACTCTTGACTACAGTAAAATCAAATACAATATTCATTAACACTAATCCAGTCTTCTGTCTGAAGTAGTATTTCTTATTAGACAAACACCGAAGTCTTTCAAAACAACTTTATGTGAACATCAATAAATTCTACTGTGCAGACTTACATGGAAATTATTCTTGTGATGTCTGCATTATTGTATTTTACAAATCAAAATGTGAATTATTTCTTCAGAGCTTTCAAATTTACTTTTTATGAAAATTAAAATCCCATTCTCAAAAAGAAGCATACACACTGAATGGAAACCCATAATGAAACTATGATATGAACAAAGGGGAATAAAGAAAGATCTTGGCATCCAAAGAAACCTATATATTTGAAGGAGAAACTTGACCTTTTAGTTGTCTCTTCATTTTTCAAAAATATTAAATTGAAATTTGGTATATTTCAAATAACTAATAAGATAAATATCTTAAGTTCATAACTAAAAGTCTAATTTACACTAATTCACAAGCTAATGTATCATTACTTGTTGTGGAGTATACTAAGCTATATTATATGCAGAAATGCCTGGACATGTAAGTGGATTGCTCAACATGTACAGGTAGCAGCTTTCTGTGACACAATGTTTAATTCCAGTAGTCACAAGACAAAACAAAATTGTTTCCAAAAAATATATTTTTAAATATAGATTGTAAGGCCTTGGATAGCATCCATTATTCACAAATGGGGTCATCTCCATCCTAAACCTTTTATCAGATAATCAAAACATTTTCACTTTTTTTTTTTTTTTAATAGAGACATTTACTCATGTTTGAGCAAAATCACTTTGCTAAATAGCCCAAATTAGTCGTTCTCTGAAAAACAATCTGCACCTTTAGGATCACATGGTATTTTCAACAATCACAGTAAAATGAGGATGATAACAGACAAATCCCTCCGGCTACTGCATCTTTTCCTTCTCCACCCTCCTAAACACAGAGACCATATGATGGAACACACAGAACCACAAATTACTGTAGTGCACAGTTCCTGCTTAATAATGACATCCCATAAGTTAGCAAAAATCTGCCAACATCTGCAAGCTTCTCTGCAGTGCTGTGAGCCAAAGTTAAAAATCATGTGTGACAGTGCTGTGGAAAATACAATTGATTCCATTCTGATTGTGTCAGTTCCACACACAGACAATATTGATGATGCTGTACAGTAATCTTATTGGACTTGGGCCCAACTGAACATTGGTCTTTGTCAACTCATTATTCCTCTATCAGAGGGATCTCACTAGATTGATCTTGCCAGAAGCTCTTGATGTGTCTCACAAATCACTGTTCTGCTGTTGGCAGGCAGATTTGAGTACTGCACAGTAATTGCTGGGTTTTTTTCCTTTCCCCAGAAGGCAGTGACTACATACTGCAAGTCATTGTCATATGAGAGAATATAACTGTCCTAACAAGATAATGTAGTTAACTGTGCAGTACCTGATTGTGCCAAAAGATGTGGTCATATTATATATGTTATTAAAGGAGCAAAATTATTGCAAAGGTAAACTTTTTTTTTCTTCATCCCTACCGTCCCTTAAATAAATAACCTAGCTTTTTATTTTGTCTGTGTGAAAATTTGTTTGGATAAATTATATTATTTTAAACTGCAATGCAAATGTGGGAAGACCTTAATTGGCCTCTTCCCATTTATGTATATAGAAACAAACCACACATGAGTGTTTGCACAATCAATACTGCACTGCAAAACTCAGACACAGACATTTGAGTATCTGACAAGAAGTGATTACATCTTGGAAACTTCTTTAATGCTTTTAGCCAGAGGAAAGAAACTTGTTGGCTCCTAAACTCTTTGCTTGTCCCTCAGAAAGATCCAAGAAGATTAAGGTTAGTCTTCGGCCTGAGTAAATCCTTTCCTTAAGATACTATCAACATATCCTCTGGCTAGTCTTAGAAGAATACAATGACAAAACCAAATTTAAACACTTGATGCCTTGAGTCAGATAACCTGTATAATAAAAGGGCTGTACTGGAGTTCCTCCAGGAAAGCTTAGGTTTTATGTTGACTGAAGGAGCCACTGGCAGCCAGCTTCATTCCCACAGTGCAAATGGGGAGAATAACAACACTTTAAGAGCTAAACTTAAGCTCTGGCTTCTTGCTCTCTTCATGGATGACTACGTTTTTTAGGCAGGTGCAGGGGCTGAGTAGTAGACAGAACAGATTATGGCTGAAAAGGGCTGTGATTCCTAATTAGTGGAGTGGTTACTCTATTGAATAAAGAAGTCTTGAAGGACTTGCACCTTACATTACCTAATACAAGGAAATTGAGCAAGGCCATTAGAAATGAGTGCTGGTAAAACCCTTAAAAGATCAGATAAAATCTCTTCCTTAAATAATCCAAAGAACTCATCCCTTATCGAAATCACTGTCAAATAGGTATGTAAAGGCCAAGACAGAGGCAGAAATGATGCAGGCAATGAAGCTATAGGAACTATAAAAGGATGC
The DNA here is from genome assembly GCF_965178545.1 of Coloeus monedula. Lineage (NCBI taxonomy): Eukaryota > Metazoa > Chordata > Aves > Passeriformes > Corvidae > Coloeus > Coloeus monedula. The sequence goes on along the minus strand of NC_138786.1, from coordinate 34,584,397 downwards.
AAAGCCACAGTGATTGTTTTTATGTGACAGAGCCAAAGGTACTTGTGTAAATAATAGGGAAATGTTTAAGAAAAGAAAATATGAAATTAATCCACCTGTAGGCAGCATACAGAAGCAGAATAACATTATATTAAATTACTCAAGACCAAAATACGAGGTTCAAGGAAAAAAAAATAACAGTGTAAGTGCAAGGCCTGTGTTTTCCCCAGCTAGATGAAGGCAAATAAATTCAAGAGCTACTGAGAATTTATGTCATAAAGTTTCAAACCAGTAGGCCAGTTCATTTAAAAATGTACGTTTAATTGTTCAAAGAAACTGCCTATAAATATGTAATTTTTATCATAGTTTTCCTTGGAGGCTTAGTGATTTGCCTCATGATTTTTTATTTAAAATAGAAAGAAACTGTCAAAGCACTCTTATAAATAAAATTTGTATCAAACTAGAAGCAATAAAGTAAAATAAACCAAAAAGTTTAAAAATCAAATTAAGTCTTAGAATAAAAGGAATGATCCTGTGACATCCAGGGACTGACTCCATGGTTATGAGTGGGTGACTCCTGACAGAAATTAGCACATAGTTGTTCACATACCCAGAATAATAAGCATCATGTGCAAACTTTATGTTGAATCTTTCCCCCTGACCTGTGTTTTGGCTGGTGTGTTGATGCAAGAAATTCTAAATATAGCAGAGATAGCAATAGGAAAATTCCAAACGCAGACCAGAGTAAATGTAATTTTGATTTTAAATATAATGAAAATATTGCCATTTTTAACTTTAGATAATCTTCAGATTACACAATAGGCTTTTGTGGTAAATTATTCTGTAATGTGCTAGATGTAAGACTCTCAGAGTAGAACTGGTGTCACCCAAAGTCCTCTACATGTCCTCTCTCGGAGCTGGCTAACAGGAAAAGTCCAGGACCTTGTGCTTCTGAAATTGCCAAACTCTGTGAGTATGCCTTTTTCAGACCTGATGGAAAGACACAGTCCATCTGCTTGGAACACTCTTTTTCACTACTTTTCCATGCTTTTTTAAATAGTATAACATAGACATTTATCATCCGCTAGAAAAGGAGGACGTGGTATTTTCTTTTAATACCATGATCAAACAGTTTTCTTTCTGAGACTTAAAGTCCCCACTAAAGGAAATTTACCTAATTCTAATTGTGGTAATATTGAGTTTACTTAAATGCTTAATAGAATTTTAAGTGGAATGTAACAAAAATATTTTGTCCACCCTTTCATTTATCATTCAAAGGTGGTTCCACTGCAAGTTTATGGATTAGAGCAAATTGAAGACTTCCCACTGATAATGAATCTAATCTGTTGCCTGGAATAACTCAATAGTTACTGGGCCTTGGAAATAGAGAAAGCAAAAAGGTGACTTACCATAGGACTTTTAGCTTCTGTCTTTGAGGGAATCCACACATATTCCAGACTCTGTGCTCTGGGCTGCTTATACATTTACATTATGGACATCTCTTTGAAAAACTTCCTTGTTCAATATAATGCAGTAAATATCAAACTGCCAGTGCTAATGCTCACTGTAGAAGCAGAAGAGCTCTGAGTTCTCAAGAAACAAGAGGAGATTGTTTTCTCGGAGGCTGAGTTGTCTTCTCTGCTTTTTGTCATGATACCATGCTGGTACAAATAGAGTGTAAGGAAATGGAGACTCAGTCTGTTAATATTTACAAGGTCCTCATGTTAAACATTTTATATTAACTATTTCGGAAAATTCAGAGTATGAAAATCAAGCTTTTATGACAAATGCATGCTTTATTGTGCTATAATATTCATGCTATGATTTTACTTGAAATTTCAAGTAGAGCTGAACAATTGCACAAGTGTAATTTTGTAAAAAAGACCATCTCAACAAACATATAGAGAGTGGCTGTTAATTAAAATATTTGGGGAAGGGAAAAATAGACCCCAACCATATCAACTTCTGGGAATTTATCCTCTAGGTGAGATAAAAGAATGATGATAGCTAGCAGCCTTATTAAAGTTCATGTACTCTGTAGAGGGCAACAATTAGAATCTAGCTAAGCCACAGACATACCACTTATCTGATTTAATTCAGACAATGTTGAAACACTAATGGTGGTGTGACCTGCTCACTATGAGTGATAAGGTGAAGACTCAAAGATAGGATAGTAACAAGAACATTGCTAAGCAGTAGGAAGCCTCCCTTACAGACATCAATCCAGGGATATTTATCTTTTGGTTCTAAGTATCTGTGCTAAATAATAATCACATAATAGCTAATTAGCACACTGGCATTTGAGCACTAGAGAGACTGATCAGATTTACCTGATATTTGCATCCCTTGCTCCTCACTTTGTTTAGATAATAATTTTTTTTTCATAAACATTACAGACAATGTGTGGCAGAATTCTTGGTAAATGATTTTATTATATTCTCTTGGAGGAAAAAAAAGCCAAACCCAAAAGCAACAAAGAAAACCCCAAAAGAACTGGAAAGCAGAGGTTGCAGTATGCATGTAAGCAACCTCTGCTGTGTACTTCTATTCATGTCTGTTTATCTCACACTTTCTCTCTGGGGGTATAGTACATAGGGCCATACCAGTTTCTGTAGTCAGATTAGCAGTAAGCTTTCTTTTTATTCTATTTAATAATAAAAAATGAGCAGAATCCTCCACAATCCTTCTTTGGTTTCTTAAATTATGCCTGAGTATCAAAGCACTAGCCAGGAATAACTGGTAAGTAACCACAATCACATTTATATTTAGACAGGAGAGTGGTTAAATTAACCAATATTTTGAGAATGCTAAGGTCTTTAGTAACCAACCAGGCATAGTTTTCAGCACTTCATTTTCTCTTATGGCAATAGACCAAGTACTTTGCTTTACATTAAGATCCATCAATGCCCCTGTAAAATTCTAAGGGATTGAATTTTTAGAGCTCCTGAAAATCAATAGCTTCATTTGTAACTAGAAGACCACTGGATTTCTGAAAATTAGGGTCCTGTCTGCTTTTGGCAATTCTGATTCATGTATGGCTTAAAGGCAAGAGTTTCTGCATCTCCGTTTTGTATTTGTTGAATTTTACTTGTGTCAGGAAAAGGCTGACCAGCATCTCTCCTTCTTCACTGAGATCAGAGGCATCTGCACATTGTCTGTGTTGCCAACTCTCATGATTTAATCATGTGTCTCATATTGGCTCATACTAACTGAAATGACTAGCTCTTTGAGACAGGAGAGTACAGGAGAAAAACAACTTTCATCTTTGTTTAAATAAGCTTCCAATCCCTATCCTTACAAAGAAAAGGGAGAATTATTGTTAAGGTTTCCCAAAATGTTTTAAAATGAGATGGGAAATAAAAAGAATGCAAATATAGTAAATTTTAAAAGTTACTATTTTTTCAAGATAATCTCGTGATCTGGACCTAAACTTTGGCAATTTGGCGTCAGTTACAGTTTGGGCTGACCTTTAAGTTGTGCCTTCCAAAGAAATAATCTCACTGTGAAAAAGACTCTTTTTTAAAGATAGGAACAGAATTAACACAGAATATATTAATGGAATAAAAATATAGGTAAAGTAACATGAAAATCACATTCACATTATTTGATAAGAAAACTATGATTCTTCAATATTAAATGCTCTTAACGTCAATGAGAACCGTTCCTGTAAACTCGTGTATTATTAGTTTATCCAGCTGTGTCCCCAGCTGCAAGCATATAGTATTATAGGTGAGGCTGAAAACTGGCAATGTCAAGTTTCACAGTGAAAACTGGTTTATCTTTTACTAACAATCTTAGCAATGTGCAGTGACCTGACCTTGGAGTAGTGGTTTAACAACCTTTGCCCAAGCACTCTGTGGCTCTTCTTATATCTGTAATAGTTTACTTGATGGACTATGAAGAACTGCCAGATGACAGTTCTATTTCATTTTTGTCACTGCGTGGCTCTCCATTTTTCTCACAGTCTTTTTCTCAAGGGCACAATTCTGTAAGTCAATGTGGCAATGTTCAAGATGGGTATTGCTCTTTCAGTTATTGTACCTTGACGCAGCATGTGCAAGTCTCATACAGGCTGCAATTCCAGGCTTTCAGTAAAACAAAATCCTGGCAAATTTTATATATTCTCATCTCTTTCCCACTGAAGAAAAACTGAAATTGTGGGATGTGGATATTACATTAGGAAATTAGTTTAAAATGTAGTATAAACCATTATGTGGGTATTTTTAATGAATGATCTAGCAAATGGAATCCTTTTATAGATGCTAGATAAATTAGCTTACTCTTTAAAAATGTCGAGGCCTTTACTGACAGTGCATACAGGGGAGCAAATAAAAATAAAGAACAGAAGGTATGAAAGGAGAAAACCAGACTGAGTAGATATCCCAGCCTAGTTTTTCAAAGAGCAGACATTTCATAAATTTCTCTGCATGATGTATTACGTGTACAAAAATACACATTTACAGTTAGAGCATAGTTTTGCCCACAAAGAATGAGCAATTAAAGATAGTGTGTCTGTTCATATACTGCATTTCCATTTATTTGCACAAATCAGTGGATTTTTGCTTTTCCAAATGGTTTCAGGTGTATATGCTGTGTAAAAATATTTTGGTATTTTTTATTGCATGCCTATTTCCCTTTTGACTTTTAGGTTATGACTTGTCACATGGACCTTGATAGCTAACTGCATGTCAACTGTCATTTTATAAAAACCTAGATTGCAGTAAAGCATGGTTTGCTAAGCACAGAGACAGAAAAACTCATATTTAACTACTGAAATGTGATTCATGGGACATCTGTTGATATTCTATGAAACAGAAACAAAGTTAAAATGTTTTTTTCTACAGTTAATTCCTTGTGATTATGTCCATGTCAGCCCCATGCTAATACTTGGCCCCAGCCTTATTTTCAGTTCAGGGCTTACCTCTGCCCTTGTAAAGAGATGTGATGAGTGGCATTTGTCTAGCCCCTGCTCCCTGTTCCACACTGGTGTGGAGGAGGAGAAAAGCAAAGTCCTTTGTCATATGTTTAGAACAGGAAGCACAGCAAGAGAGCAGAGACCTGAAGACTGACATATTATGAGTTTCTCCTTGTGTCATTTACAAAGTGCTTTTCTGAGGTGTTTTTCCAATTGTCTTTTTTATGTCAGATACAAAAAGTAAGTGAAATGTTTCACAAATTGCTATTAGTCATTGTTTCAGGCTGTTTGCAAGCTCATATCTTTTATTTTCAGAACAAAAGGGAGATAAACTTATTTTGTAATATGGAAGTGGGGAGTTTGATGAAATCCTACTCATAGTTTGACACTTAGGAACTGAAACATTTATACTTTTCTGTATTCCAGTATTCTTTTGTTCATCTGAGCATTCTTCTCTTGCTTTAATAACTGGTATGGTATCAGAGACATGGCTTCTTCTCTCTGAGTGAACATCATCCTATCCTTCAACTTAGAGTGGTGTCATAACTTTCCAACTATCCATTAATCTTCCTACTCATCCTGAAGACATCCTGGAAATTTATATAGATGTGCTACACTAAGAGAAGTGATAGTCTATGGCTCATTATGTCCATTAAATATTTTACAAATCTTTTCCTATTACAGTTTATTTTTCCTCAGTGAATATATTTTGTTTCCTGTTGATTATATATATATATATATGTAGCTTTAAAACTTTATTGAATGATTTATTAATGTTTTTGTTTCAGTTGGATATTTTATGAAGTCATTATCTATCTATATATTTTTTTAAATTTTTTTTTATACATTTAGAAAACTCTTAATCATCTGGGGCAGAAAAATCAATCTGAAACCATCTCTAGGCTGGCATCTGAATTTAGAGGAAAATGCCCTAAATCTTCAAGCTTATTTTTTAACATGAATCAAATGGAAAATTTTGGTAAATTAAAAGTGAACTATCAATTTATCTTCTGTGTTAGAATAAAAAAACCCCAGGAAATGTGTGTTGCTCTTCTATATGAATAAGTTTTGAAGTGAAGGTACCTAAAAGACTTGTGAGTCTGCAGTACCGGCTCTATCCTGCATACTAACTTTCCTGAGGCTTCATAATACTCTGAGATTTAAGATTGCTTGTGAGAACAGTGAATAAGAAGCACTTGAGCATATTGTTCAAACACCCCACTGCAGGCAGCAAGACAATACACACAGTACATACTGCTTGTTCTACAAATCACCCTGATGTCAGAACAAGGAGTCAAGAAGTTGGGAAGGAGACCTTTTGGCCACAAGGGATTTCACCTGCTGTGAATCTATCAAAGGCCATGAAAATTAGGAACTGACATCAAATCCTGTGGAAAGAGGAAAGTGGCAAGTCTGGACTGAATGCATTAAAATATAGCCATACTGCAAGGAGAAATACTCTCCACAGAGAGCAAATTTTGGGCAACAGCATGTCTCCTTCCACAGAATGACTCAGAGCACACCCAGCTCATGGGCAAATCTGCCCCTATGGCTTTGTTGACAAGGTGGTTCATTTTTCAGCCTCATTGTGGGACTTCTCAAGCAAGAACAGTTCTCTGCCAGGACCAGTCTCTTTTGTGTCAGTCTACTAATGACACTGGGCCTGAGAGGCTGTCTTTGATTTTGCTGGAAGCCACTCTTTGGAAGTTTCCTTAATACATAACAGTTTCAGGATCTTGCACATCTGCTACAAAATTTAAGCCCTGCCAATATCTTTCCTGTTTCCAAAAAATGGGTATGGAATAATCACAGCAGCTTTCCAGTGTTTGTTTTTGGTCCTTAGACCACAGCAAACATTATGGAATTCACTTGTGTTTTTCTTTGCTTTGACATTAAAATTTTTTTGCAGGATCTCCTAAGTATTTTTACAACTATTATAAATCATGCAATATCATATTCACTAAATCTTTGAGTTCTTAAAGTAGGGTTTTTGTTTAAGTGTAGTATAAACTTAATTGTATGCATCTGAGAAGTCACCATTGTTTGATGCCACTGACTAGAATGTAGCCATCATATGAGTAGTGCTAAGAGGAACTTAATTTGAGCATAGGTTTCTCTGTTTAAGTTTGCAACATGGCACAGTAGCTTACTTGGGATTTCTGTCAATTCTTGTCTTTGTTGGGCTGCTGTGTTCCACCAAGTAAATTTAATGTCACCTTTTTTTTTTTTTCATAGAACTCTGCAGTATAACATTAAAATCTAGACCTGGGATATCACTAAAGATAAATAACTTAAAGAGAACACAGTCAAATCAAGATTAAAATTGTACAGTTTGTAATCAGTTTTGTACTTTTTCTGCAGGAATGAGAGAAGCAATAAGAGTAAAGTTAACAGAAAGAAGCTTATTTTATAATAGCATAAATGCTTTCCATAGTTCAAGTTCTCATGTCAGTGAAATAAATGATACTTCTGAACATATTTTTTCACCTGTTTGTATAGTGCATGGAGTTTTATTGCTACTGATTTGGATCTGTCATTAACTGTATCATCAGTGTCATTAACATTGTTATTTTTATATTTTAAGAAATAGTTTACGTAGTCTTAAGTCTTATCCTCTCTGATATTTTTCTGATTCTGCTTGATATACAGTCTTCATTTTCACTAGGGACCACAAGTTTGATTTATATCTCATTTACGTCAGTAGGGTTTGGTTTGATAGGGAATCCTAGTTATAATTGTACAACTTGGTCACACTAAAATTTGTCTAACCCTTTTTTATAATTGTCACTGGTACAGGAGCCAAGCAGGCATAGTAATATGGAAGTATTATGGCAGACCACATATACTACAGTATTTATTAATGGATTACAACATTTTTTGCCCTAAAAATCTCTAGATTCAGAGACTAGAACTGGTTTGATGGACTTAATTCCACGAACTTGATCTACCTTACCCCACTTATACCTTCATCAAAACACAAAACCCCTGGCTCACCTAATCAGTATCAAGAATATATATTGTGTCTAATATTACAAAGGAATACAGGTTAAATTATATGTCTTTCCAAGAAAAATGAAGATGATACCTGAACTCTGAGATGACACTGAGGCTTAGGTTAATTGTTTATCTAATGAAAAGAGTGTGATGCTTAAGTAACCAGAAGTAAACAGAAAAACAGGATTATAAATCAAATATTCTTCACAAAGAGGTGTTCTTTTTAGAAATAATAAAGTGCATGTCTTCAGAAGCATGAGGAGTTATGATGGAATACTAACTCATAAATAAACAGTAGAGAATAAATGGCTATAAGAATGTTTTGCAAAAAAAATTTAGCATTTGTAGTTAACATTAGACTAGTGTTATGAACAGCATGGCACTACTAAAAAGGGGAAAGCCATAGAAAGCATAAGCTGGACACATAAAACAATACTTTTTTTGTAATTGTTACTATGTGGGTTTGGTACCACAGTCAAAAAGGAATGAATCCTTGGGACAATCTAGAGAAGAGAAAGAACGATCAAAGGTTTAGAAAGCATGCTCTACCAGACCAAACAGAAAAGAAAAAAGGAAGAATTTAGTCTCTGTTGTCCATTGGAGGAAAGCAATCCACTTAAATCACAGCAAATGCGAGTAATGTTAGGTATTATGAAAAATATTTTTAAAGTAGAACATATCACTGTGAAAGATAGCAGCTTCTTTGTGAATGAAAGTTTTCAGGAGCACACTAGGCACACGTCTCAGGAGTAACACAGGTTTATCTGATTCTGCTATGGGCAGAGAATTTGGGGAGAGAATTTTCTGACTTTTTGATGTTTCTGTGACACTCTGATGTTATAAGGCTCATTGAACATACTGTATCTTGACAAATCTTTCCCTGTTATAACGCCATTAGGCCAAAATTTCTGTTTAATTAGTTACTACAGAAGTGCTAAGGGACCATCCAAGAAGCCACATGCTGGGCAAACATGCAGTGCTCTTTCACAACAGCACCAAATAGTTTGCAATTTAAGTGGATAGCACAGATGTGGGAGACCAGAGAGCTGTAAAACATACTAGGAAACATAGATAATTTGAAAACATCCATGTCTTTTAAAAGCAGCTGTGTCCATTTTGAGCACCTGCAAAACGTGATCATCACAATTCTCTGTGTCTTAGAATTGGCATCTGTATGATACTGAACAGCTGCAATGCGAAGAGAAACTATTTTGTACAGATGTCTATTGCTTGAGACCAGCTTCCTTGTTCTGCATTCACACAGCATCTTGGCTGGTGTTTCTCATCATTATCTCAATAGAAATCACACATGAAATGCTGCACTTCTTGAAAGCGAATAGCAATAAATCATAAAATAAGTACTTTACCAAGTAAGTAAAATCGCAAGATTTAGATTTTTAAAGCTTGTCTGAGCAGCCATCCATAACCTCAGTTGTGTGTCTGAAGGTTGTGCAGAAGAGAAATCATAAGGAAAATCTTTTTGGTAAGATTTCAAGTAAAGCCTTGCTTTACAATAGCCTTGAAAGCAGAATAAAACTATTCAATTTTTCCCCACTTTTCATGGCTTTATACAAGTTCATATTTTTAAAGCATTCATCATTTTCTTGCCTAGTATAACAAAGAGGATTGATTCTTTCAGAAAGTCACATATAATCATATAATGTCAGAAAAAAAAAATCAGCTAAGCAAATGGCTGTAATCTATCTAAGCTTTCTGCGTTTTTTAAATGAGAACCAGGTTCTCAAATAATATAACTTGACATGGATGTCATTTGTAAAAATGTCATTTGTAAAACTTTTGCCAAAATACACCCACTATGGAGCTTTCCTTATGTTTTCCAAATTCCTAAGAAAGAGGGAAAGGCTTACATCAGTTCTGAGACTAAGTGATATGAAAGTTTGGAAAGAATTAAGGATGTGGTATGGTTGGGTTTTTTTGTAGTCATCAATAAGAAATAGGTGATCAATTGCCCAGTTGTCATTTTCCTGCAATCAGCAATGCTGTGGCTCACAAAACATGGCATGTGACACCTGTCATGTTGATGTGCTGAGGCAGTTACATGAGAAGGAGCAAGACACTATTAGCATAACATTTCCAGTACATATTTGACTTTGGAAATTTACAGCTGAAGTATGTGGGTCATAGCTCACAGTCACTTGATTTCATAATATTTTACATATCCCCAAGATGTTTGGAAGTCTTATACATTCCTCAAATCAGTAGTTTTAATGTATTTGACAGTCTCAAATCTGCTGTGGACGGGACAACGTTTAATGTGTGAAAATACATATTCATAACACAAAAATCTAAAGTATTATAATTTCGGTTTATTCATGTCTGTGAGAATATGGCAGGTGAAAGATGGCTAGAGGAGGTTAAGTGATGTTCTTGTAGATTTGCTATGATGTGTAAGATAAAAGACACCCATTAAATTATATATCTTATTTATGGAGAAGGAGAAGTAGCCCCTATGGATTGTCAAATACCATATGAAGTATCGCTGAGCATAGTAATGTGTTCTTGCTAATAGTTTCATTGTTTGCCTGAGACCAAGGAATAAAATAGATATTCAAAAGATATTTGTCTATATATATTTATGCCATTTTCTGTGAGTTTTCTCTTTTTATTAAAATAGCACCTCTTCATTGCATGTATCTAGGATTCAAATAATTTAAAAGATAATATATGGAAAATAAGTTATTGTCAAACTGTTAGTTTGGAGCCAACACATTAATATAGCTTTTGGATTATCAATTATATTTAAAAAGATGTTAAGATTCAGTACTTTTTATTCCTTTAATGAAATATTTAAAACACAGTTAGTCAAACTATGTTTTCTGCTGGAAAATACTTCACAGTATAAAAGCACAGCACAACACAACTGACATTATCAGATGGTCTTTGGTTTGAAGTGAACAATTATTTGACCAGTCACAGAATATGCCCCACTTACCTTTTCTAAAAGCAATCTTACAATATCAGGAAAAAATCCAAAAAGCAAAATAACAAACAGCAAAACAACCAAAAGCACTTGAGAAGTATAAAGCAATCTATCTTGCTTTGGTCACCAGTGTGTGCAAAAGGGAACTTTCATTTCCAAAACTATTCTCCCAATACACTTAATTAGAAAGAAAATCTCAGAATAACTGGGATAATCAGAAAAAAAAAATGTTCACAAGATAAAGTATAAATCATAACTGCTCACTGAAGAAAAATCTTAATTTTTTATATTTACTGACCAAACACTTACTGGTTTTATTGACTTTGGGGGTTGGGGGTTTTTTTTGTAAAAGATGTTTTCATATTTGAAATTCCAAAATGTTTGTTTTCCAGTGTCTTACTTGATCAAGGGGTTGATTTTAAATAATCATGATTTAAGAAGAAAACAACAAAAAAAAATAATAGAATTTATGTAAGTTGTTGTGCAGTTGTTTTGTAGTCATCTATTTGCAGAAGCAAACTAACCCCCAGCTTTTGCAACTGCCTTACATATAGGACATGGATTGCATTTGGTAGTGCTAGAGGGAAGCTCTCTATCATCTAGCTCCACACTGCCTTGTGAAATACGAGTTTTTCCACAAATAACAGTCTGGTCTGACACAGCCAGAACCCTAGACTTAAGGTTTTCCTGGTAAAATAGCTCTGACTTTGCTATTCATTCTCAGAAGAAGTCCCAGATAAAAGATAAAGGTTTGTTATTTGCCTCCCAAACTCCAATTTGTTTGTAATTCTACTGAAGATTAACACTGGACAATAAAGCCTATGTACTGCAAAATATTGGACTTGCTGGCATTGAACATTTGTTTTTCATGGGCTTATAGCTTTCCAAGTGCATAGTTTTTAATTCCTCTTCTTCCTACTAAGACACCAGAATCTTCTTGCCAAATCAATCTACCAAATCACTTCTCACTTGGAAATGCAGGTTAGGAATGTGAGAGCTGGATAGATGATTCTACATGAATCACCATAAATGCTGAGTATGTTAAAGCTAAGCATAATCCCGTAAGGTTCACCTTACAGTTTATCTGGTCCCCACCATTTTTTTGATTAATGCACATTGACATTTTAGCATGACAAGTAATACTGATTTACTGCTTTTACTGGCCTTCACATTTGTTTTTCTGTGGGAATATTGTTGGTGTTAAACTTACAGTGCTTAAAAAGTGCTAGACATATTTCTAAGTACCTATCTCAACGTACAATGAGATAGAGGACCAGAACAAGGACATAGGCTCTGATTCTCAATTTAAAAATTAGTTAATCAGCTGAAATCAGCATTACAGATGAAGCAGGGCACTTTGTTATGCCCCTTTTATGGGGGTAATTGTACATTGTCTATAGTGAAAACTGCAGTTTCAAATGCATTGTATGCGTTCAGCTTTGTCACTCCAACTAGTACAAAAAATGGCTGTCAAAGTTGGGTGGCTAAGGTTACACTACAGGACAATTTTCCAATGATGACTGAATAAAATTGATCAATTAGTGTTCTAAAAACCAAAAGTTTCCTTTCCTCTTCTCTCAAAAACTACTGCAGCTGAAAGTTTACTTCTCTGATAATCATACAAGTCTATTAAGTGTACACCTGTTCTGACCTCTAACCTAACATTCAGGTTTATGAAATATTTTAAAAGCATTTCCATATTGAGGTAATTTTTATGACTTAGAGAAGGTTGCTTTTAATCTATTTCCCTCTGTTTGAACCTGTGCATCTAGGTACTTTATTGCAAAATTATGATTCTTGAAGTATGCCCTTGCTTTAGGCAGTACTCTCATGGTATGATTTAGCCTTAAATTCAGTGTCAGGTCCAATGATGAGTTTTTCACTGCCTTTGCATGATCGCATTTTGCTCCTTTTCTGCCTTCCATCTCCCCCTTAGATTTGTATTTATTAACTTCTGCTATTTCACTTCTTTATGTGTGTGGCACCTGTACAACCTCTATACTTTGGATTCAGCTTTCTGTTGGAGATATTTTTAATTTCACTACGGTTTCTTGTCATGTCTAAGACCTTTACCTCTGAATTCTCCTTTGAGTTTTCTTTTATAAGATGTTAGAAACAGTTCCCATGGGTCTTTAATCTCACTTTCTTGCTGCTCTGGAGAATAGTGGGGGTTTTTACATGCTCTTTAAATGAACGATTTGCAGAAGGGAGAGTATAGATATGTAAATAACTAAATTCATATTGTTGATCAGGCCATTTTTCAGCGGACAGAAAAAAGAAAAAAGTGAAGAAAAGAAAAAAAGAAAGAGAAAGAGAGAGAAAGAGAAAGAGAAGAGAAAGAGAAAGAGAAAGAGAAAGAGAGAGAAAGAGAAAGAGAAAGAAAGAGAAAGAGAAAGAGAAAGAGAAAGAGAAAGAGAAAGAGAAAGAGAAAGAGAAAGAGAAAGAGAAAGAGAAAGAGAAAGAGAAAGAGAAAGAAAGAGAAAGAGAAAGAGAGAGAAAGAAAGGGAAAAGAGAAAAGGAGAAATGTGCTAATAATTCCAACTGTTCAGCAATTACTTTAACCTCTATAAATCAGTTTTGTATCTCTGGATTCACAAAAATACCCCCAAAAAACCAAATCAACCAGGCCAAAAAATCCCACAAATCCTAATACTTACAATTAGTATTTATATAAAATATTTATCTTTCTGTCTGGAAGTCAGCTTAAGTTGTGAAAAAACCTTCCTAGAGCCTCACCAGAAGAAACAACAAATTTGCTTTTTATACCTGCACACTTCCTGCATTTAAAAAGATGTAAATATTTTCTTCTCCATCTGCAAACTTATATGCCCATATAAAATGGTGCCATAGTGAATAGAGTAGCAGAATCACACAGGTGGTTGTTAAATTACTTAGGCACTATCCTGAAACTGCTTTATACAAGGCCCACAACAAGAATTGTAGTATTTTAAGCCTCATACAAAAAAATTGTGATGATTATCAGATGCATTGCTTGCCTTTCTAATCTAACTAAGCAAAGTAAACACAATGGTGAGCACAACTGTTGAAACGTTCAAAGCAAAAACTCTCTCTCAGCAAAAAATTTCAGCTGAAACTTTAAAATAGCTTTGCTATTCATGAAATAGGGTGTTCCCAATGAAGCATTAATTTACTTTAACCAAAAAAACTGGAACCAGAAGGCTATTTTTCTCCCTCCTCTATATTTAAAGCCTTACAATAATATTTCTGTTTCTCCATTATTTGAATTTTCATTGTATATATGGCATCTGCTGGCACGTTGGAATGAAACTCCAAGGCACTAGAAAAGAATCAAACCTTCTTTAGTGTCTGCAGCCCAGCTCCCAATGCCTGAGCAAACATGCCATTATACACACAGGGTCCCTGGTGAGAAACCCAGCTCCAGGGGAGAGTCCTTCCCACCGCAAGGTTTTGTGGCAAAATTTATGAGCCTGTCACTCTATCAGTTGAAAGGGTTTCCGTTTTTGGCCAACACTGGGAGTTTAATATCTAAAGTTCTGGAAAGGAAGTGATTGGTTTCATTTTGCCTAGGCCTTTATATATCTGAATTATATTTCGGCAATCCCCAGTATCCATAGCTACAGTACTTTCCCACTGACACAGCAGCACTTCCTGATAAAGTTTCCCCTATAACTCAGCCAGCAAGCTTGTCTGAACTCCAGCTTCTGTTTCTCCAGTTAAAGCTAATTACACTTATATGGCACTGGGATTTCCAATTCCTTCTTTTCTTGGGGTGCACAATTGCCAAGATGATCTATATTTGCCAGGGGAAAAAAAATCCTGAATGTTGGTGCCAATTAACAAAACAAATATGTTGCAACTTAATGAGTACCCAGCAGATCAAACCTGATCTTGCTCAACTGAAAGGTGATGTAGGAGTAAATAAAGGGCAGTGCTTAGCCACTGGCAGAAAGGGACAGCATTTTGTTTTACCAGGGAATGCATTTCTGCTTTGCTCTACTTAGTAGGACCATGCACTTTCTCCCCTCCAGACCCTGCCCACAGTGCCTAATTAATTCACATCAATTTTGAAATAATACATGATTAGCTGTCCTAGGGCTAAGCAGTAGCATATTGAGTCACACACTAGAAGGCCTAGTTTGGGCACTGGCTCAGGATGGCAGGATCCATGCCAACATAAGAAGCTAAATTGGTTGCAGGGCAGGGGGTGGGGGGCTTGCCAACTAACTGCCTTGCCTCATGGCACCATCTGCCAATTTGTAGACTGATGTTGGCATCAGATCTGAAAGAGCCACTTATCCACTTGCACAGCTATAGGCCACAAGAGTGAAAGGAGAAACGTTTGAAAATAAAAAGGAAGTTGACTAAAAAGCGCATCTTGTCTAGCACAATGCCTGTCAGGTTACTGTCTACAGTACTTTATCATCAGATACGGATATTTTTTTAAGAAATAAAGAAGCTAATCCATGATTAGCATATCTTCATACCTCAGATAACAAACATCATGTTATTGGTCCCAGATGTAGTTACCTGCTTCATGTATATAATGGCACATACAAAACTAAAACCTCTCAAATCTCATCCTATGTGAATTACCTTCCAAAGCCAAAAATTAATTCTTTGCTTATGTAGTCTACTTTGGGCCTTCAGAAGTAGACAGATAAGTAGAAAGGCCTTCTTAAAAGAATGTAAATTAATTTCAGACATACTTCAGGGGTAACCTGGATAAGAACCAAGCATTTCATGAAGGATATTGTGTTCTTTGAAACCATTCCTTCTCTTAGGGTCTACCTCAATTTAACATTATGTCAGTGGGATCTTAGCAGCTTGCACCTGGCCAGGAATTCTTCATCCTTTTCAACTTAACAAGGAAACTGAGCCTACGCTTCTGAGATGCTAATTTCTGTGTAATGATTTATGTATACAGTTTAATTCAACCCTATAATATTAAGGGAACAACCAAAAATGATGATACTAAAGGCACAATCATCAACTATTAAGAAGAAAACCTACTTACGAAGACATAAAAAACAAATATGACATTGTTCAGATGCTCCATTTATTACTAGACATGATTCTGACCTTGGCTTCATCCACATGGCCTTTAATAGATTTTGTCCTAAAAATCTGGGTATCCTTCTTCTCTTTGTAGCCCCTATGAAACTATATCAGCAAAAGAGGGGAATGACTGGAGTGAAAAGAGTCTGCAGGAGCCTAAAATAATATAAAATCAGAGAAAACTTTTTTTGTTTGCAACTTCTTATTGTAGAAGGTCAGCATTAAGTGCTGTTTGTCGTTTACTTTCTCTGGAACGCTGTGACAGATCCATTTAGTTGCATAAATAAAGTAGCTTAAGATCAGTACATCCTGCCACCTTTTAATTCCCCAAAATAAAAAGAACTATGAAACTCTACCTGAAAGAGGTAGAACATATTCCAGTTCCTTCTCCTGTCCTGAAATAAGTCCTATGGTTTTACACAAATGCATTCCTTAGTTTTGATTACCTGGTTGATTTCTTGGGCTGGATGCAGGTGGATAAGATCCAGTATGCCCTTGAAGTGTGCACATGCAGACCTAATTAACATTTAGGATCCCACCAAGAAAAACCTTCCCTCATGTGGAGGCACTGCAAGAGTTCTGCACCACTCCATGAGGGGAGGCTATACAGCTCATAGTTCTAGTTGACACCTTACCTATAAATTGGCCCCTAGAGGCCTTTGGTAACTGTCTTAAATTAGAGCAGCCTAGAGCAAAGTGCCTGAGGCTGCTTCCTTTTCCAACCATACTGATCCAGCACTAGGAAAGCCCCGAGACTACAGAAAAACAAAACCACCTTTGTACAATCTCCACCATGCAGTGAGTGCTGAAAAAAGCACTCAAAACTCAGTGAAGGATTTTGGAAGCCAGATAGATAAACAGAATTCCAGAGCACTATTTGTTGCCCTTTTTGTTCCTTTTAGTGACTTTTGTGCATGATAATGTAACCAAAAATCAGGAAAATGTCTAAATACCTTGAACTTGATGTTCTGCCATCTGCTGTCCCACAGTTCATTTGTGGACCTTGTGTGCATTCTCTCATGTGCACACTTCATGTATATTATTTATTAATTAGTAAATGATTTTTTTGGTGTTTTATGCTATACTTTACCTGGACTTATTTACTATGCTGGTTAGAGCTTCTAGGCATGTGTAGTGTCCTAGGAGGATAACATTTTCTTTCTAAGGTATTACGTTAAACCTATTAAATTATTTTCAAAAGACATTCAAAACGGTGGGAAAAGGAATGCGGCCTCTTTAATAATAAATGATAAATATCAATACTTAATGGAGTAAAAGATACATCTTGGTCTATGTTGCTGCTTACGGGAAAATGGATTATATTAATCTGCACTGAGTTACCTAGAGAATAGTCAAAGTGGTGAAAAGTACAAAAGTATAATATGGTGAAATATTTCAACTTGAATCTGTTACGTATTGGAGAGTGAGTTGTTGCTAACTCGGGTAGAAAAAAATAGAATTTTTTTTCCAGATTTATCCAGAAGTTTGGAGGAGACAAACAAGCATCTCTGAATTTGGGTGAAAGTGACTGTCACTGAGGTGACAAGACCAAAGCAAGAAATATGCCACTTATTTTAGAGGGTATGAGAAAGTTATTGAGGTGAAAATTCCTACAATTAAGAGGCAGAAACGTCACTAATGCAATTATTTTTTCAAACAGTGTTCAGCAGGAAAATCTTACTGTCAAGATTTTTATCTTAATGATCAAACCAAATAAAACTAAAATGAGAAGAATAAATGGAAAGCTGGGGAGAAAACAGAAATGTGGAAGCAAACAGGTTTTGGTGCAATGAAGGTGTGTATGTGACCCAAGAAGAAAGTTAGTATAAGCACTGACAAAGCACTCCTCACACAGCTCCTCTGTGCTTTACCAATTGCAGCACATATGGTCCTCTAGCAGAGGGTCTCAGAACAGCGGGTTAGTTTACATACCATATGTATGCAATTGGTAGGCACAACGGGGTTGCGTTAAGGTTATTGCATCTGCCCTAGTTCGGAATTCCCTTGTATTTTTAGGTTTACGTCGGACAGTAATGTTATTTTAACAGCTTTTGTGTTAAATTTCACGTTTTTTTAAACAACATTATAGCTTCCTGTATTTTCTTTTTATTAATTTTGACTTTGTAATAGGGACTCTGGAGACTTAAAATTGAAACATGTTGTGGAATGATGGCTTTTGGAAGTTCCAGACTCCCAGGAATGAATGTCAGCTAAACCTTCTGCTCTCTCACTGCTGTCTATTTAACAGACTACCTAGTATTTTTCATTTCAAATATTTTGAGAATGAGTGTGATCTGTGGATTTATAGGAGAATTCATGGAAATATTTTTTGTTCTGAATCTCTATCAGAAATTGTTTGTCTGTGGGAACTCAGTAATAATAAAACAAGCAGTTTTGATTGGACAGTGCGGTCACCAATTATATCTATTTTGTACATAATGAAACCCTTGCAATCCTGTTGGATATGATTTAATCCTTACAGTCAAGTTGGATATTTTACAATATCATCAAAAATTCCTCTTCTACCAGTAGTTTCAACAGCTGCCTAAAATATTAATGGCAAATATGTGGTACTTAGGAAAAAATACTTAAAGAGATATGGATGACATTAACATGTATTTTAGCAAAACCTTCATAACATTATGAAGTAATTTTGCACTATTTTTACTGCTTTGTAAAAAGGATTCATGTAAAGACAATGCAATGATCTGGATAGAAGGGGTTAATGCTCTCCAACATACACACAAGTTTTCTGATCTGTTGCTTCATTTAACTTTGTTTTTATCCATAGTAGGTTATCCACCACCACACACAGGAGACAAGGAGTGCTCTAATGTTCAGATTGCAAGGTGAAATATACTTCTTGTATCCATTACTGGAACAGTTTAAGCATTGGTTTACCTCTAACTTCCTAGTGCCAGGATTAATAATGTCTGGCAAACACATTAATATGGTGAAAGCAAGAGGAGATGGCAAGCCCTCTCACATAACACATTTCAAGCATAGCTTAAACTCTTTTGTAAATGCCTTTTATGGTAGACAAGCAACGGACAATTTTTATCCTTGTACTGAAAAGCTGTGGTTACTTCACTTTCCTACCAAAGAGAGTGAACTTGTGTAAAGTTTAATGCAGGCCAGTAGTGTACTGTTTAAAAGGAAAATTAGGAAATAATTGGACATTCCATAGCTCATGATGACATGCTAGGAAGCTACTGAAGCTGGGAAATACAGTGCAGGTAAAAAACACCCTTGAGGAGATACCACAGCAGACATGAATGTAAAGAGCACTAGGACTTTGCTGCTAATCAGGTCATCTGTTCTGAGACTGCAATCTATGCAAAGGAGCCTTTCCCACATGGCACAGTTTGTCAGATTCAAACCTGGAGGAAACTAGGTAGGAGTTTGATTATTTAAATTATAGCTACAAATAGAGTTTATGTATGAACCACCAATAGACCTAAATATTTTAGATTAATCCAGAAATTATATAAATTTATATTAAAGGCTAAAGGCAATTATCCAGGGTCTAAGCTTTAATTTCCTGTGAAGTCTGTCAACAAAAGCCAACTCATGCATGGGCTGAGCAAGCATTCCTGAATAAAGGAAGAAAATGTCACTAAAGTAAATGAGGAGAGTATTTTAAGTTTAAATGGAGATCCCTTTAATGTGGAGAAGCAAAACAATATCCCCAAACTTTGACAACCTTAGAGATCAAAGATTTATGCAATAATTCTGTAAAGTGTTGAATCCTCCAAAGTTTAAATATACATCTAAAAGGCAACAATATCTTCATCTGATTTTATTGAGCAGAAACAGCTCCTAAAGTTAACCAGTAGGAAAGTAATTTAAGGTTGTCAAAGGTCACGTATAGTTGAACTCTCTGGAGTAAATGAAGATTCTCATAGTAAAGTGCCAATAAGGAATAAGGGAATAAAAGTTTTTTTATTAACATCTTTCCGAGTAGCAAAATGAAGATTTTTTAAACTTGTAAAATTAAGCTGACTCTACCAAATGCTGCAACTTTGGCAAGTACTCTCCCTGTACAGAAGACTGATCTCTTGGTGGCTTGTGAAAGTTGACCTTGTTGGTTACTCCACTTAAATTATTATAAAAGGATGGAGATGTTCAACATGTTCAACTAGGTGTGATCATGACAGCAGCGATCTCAGGACCTATGTTTTCAATGACAGAATAATAGGTAAAAAGAAAAATTGGTGCTGTGGAACTTTGAATCAAGTCATAGATCCTCTTGGAACTGACACAGCATGGTCCTTGCCATGGATGTCTCTTAGCACAATTCATATTACACCCAAGAGGATGTTAATAGCTCCTGGATTTCTCCCAAGGAAATCCCAAGCTGGACCATCATGCAGTATGTACAAGCTGTGTTCTACAGGTTCTAGATACATATTCTTTATATATATTTCACAATTATACTGATTTATCTGGAATACTTTTGAACTCAGCAGCTCTTTAATATTCAGAAGCCTTTTCTGATGCAACAAGTTAATTTATTACATCAGGATAAGCTAAGCTAATTTATACTAAGAAATTTATACAGCAGCCCACTTAAACTTTTTCTGACAAATTCAGTTCTTTTCCAAAAGTAAGGTTGTATTTAATGCATTTGTTCCATGTATTTTACCTGCATTTTGCAGGTAGGATTCATTCATGATCAGTTTGCCAAAGAGACAGAAATCTTAAGAAAAGACACTGTACAAGCAAATGCTAAGAGAATTTTATGGAAAGGAATAAATGCCCTATAGTCACCTTAAACAGCTTATACCTGCAGCTGTACCCATGGTAAGGGTAAAACAACTATTGACTTGGTGGTGTACAGAATGCATTTTTACAGCGACTGCAGATCTGACTCGTCATAATGCTTTTGCAGGTGTAGAAATCCCAAGCAACCACAGGGATATCTGCTGAATTCTCAGGCACATGTTATTGAAGAAAGTAAGTAATTAATTTCCAAAATTATTCAGCAATCATTTTATGCCTCCCAGACTGATTGTTGAAGACTTTGTTTTGAAAAATGGCGCATTTAAACGCGCAGCTGCTGTTTGCACTGGAAGAATGACTTTTCCGGCATTTAAATTCCTTCTCTGGGAATTTTTTTTTCTTATTTTGGATTTTTATCTTACATTCCAGCATGCATTTAGCCCTTGGCAGATTGAAAGGTGTCTCTGTCAGGAAATATCATCTAAGGGAACACAAGATAATACACTGCACAAAAAAAGGTGTGGTGTAGGAGGAGAGAAAACATCAGAAGCATTGCAAAAATACCTTTTTGTTTTGTGTTCCACAGCTTTGAAACTTTACAACAGCTTTGAGCCATTAAAAAGTGTAACTTGCTGACAACTTTTTACATGGAATGTCAGCTTTGTGTGATCTGAAACAGCTGAGATAATAACTCCCAAATGAGAGGATTATAATACTGAAAGGAACATAAGCAGGTATTGTACTAGCAGCACCTCTCTATTAATGACTAGTGTAGACCAATTGATGGAATACCCAGCCTTTTATCTGTACTCTTCTTAAGAGTTCATTCTGCTAGGGGTTTTTTTGCTAAACTGAATGAACAATGTTTCCTTGACACTGTTATCAAATTTATTTTGACCCATATACTATCGCAAACCAACTAAACAAAGGCTTTTTTTTTAAAGAAATGTAGAGAAAATGATAGAATAGTAGAGGTATGTGAGCTGAGAATGGTTTTTAAAGTTTGCCATGAGGTGTCAGCAGCTCTTTAATTTTCAGAAGCCTTTTCTGACATTAGGATCTCACAGCAATTTGCAGAGCTAGTTGCTCGAACTCTTTCAACAGTGCTGGAATATTTTCCTCAAATGAAGATTTATATTTTAGAAGTCCTTAAATGTTTCCATATGACTAACAGAGATGAGTTTGTCTGTTTGTTATAAATACAGATATACCTGCAAATAAGTTAGTAAATAAATGCAAAATAAATTTGTAACTTTTTTTGTTCTAATTAGCTCAGTTAATTTACCTGCTGTTCATTATGTTCACTGCCTTCATTAAGTTAAGAAGTGTATAATTTCTGTAAAAATTTAAAATGTCACAATATTAAGAAAATCAGTAATAATATACATCAAGAATGTCTTGGAGATAACATGTGAAATAAACTTTAGAAACTACTATGAATTTTAGAGTTAGCATGTTAAATTTCATTGCAATTACTGTATCTTCAGGTTTCCCCAGGTGGCAATGTGTATTAAGAAATGAATGTCTATGTCTGGAAATGCTGTTCTTGCCACTTTTATTTTCCCAACTTAATTTAGCTGTTGAATGTAATACTAGTCTTGGGTTCAGGAATGCCTTCAGAGGGAAAGTAGAACTGGAGAAAAACTGTCACAACTGTGTTTCTTAGTATAGTGGGCTCTGGGTAAAACTAAAGCCTTATCCAGGCTTAAGAGATTAAATCAAAGCCAATATTCAGACAAGATACCTACCACTACCTATCACTGTATTATCTCTGTATCTCGAATACATTGAAATGTAAGTAGACTCAGATAATTTGGTGCTGAAAAGCTCTATCCTAAAATGAATGTTTGCTGGAAATTGGAACATATTCCTGAACTAAACCCCCAAGAAATTGTCAGAATTGACCTTAAGTACTACGGTTTTTCTTTCAGATGTCAGGACTTACCCTTCCTGCTAATCCTGAAAGTGTCTCTTACATTTAGTAATAAACCTTACAGTAGTGCTATTCCACTGATCTAGCAAAAAAAATCCATAATGATCTGCAAACCTGAACTCTAACACTTAAAGCTACCTTCAGTATAGGACGACTGACAGGTCATAGCATTCTGGGTCTGTACTCAAAGCTGCAGATTTCATAATAAGGGTTACAGAGAAACCAGGGTTAACCTGATGTAGGTGCATCTTTCCCCTTAGCGGTGGGTCATCACACCTGATCACCACATTTTTATTCTGAACGATATTTCATGGGAGTCAAGACATGCAATGTGGGGAGAAAAGACTGCAGTATGTTTAATCATTTTTCTTTCTCTTAAACACATGAGACAAAGGAAGGTGTGAGGAGGATATGGCCTGAGCTGGCTAGTCTGTATTACCATCTAGCATGTGTGGAAAGTGATTTAAGATCAATAGGTCACACTTCACTTTGAAGTTCAGATACTGCCACGTCTTTTTGAAGACATGATCCTGAAAAGTGCTGAGCACCCTGGCTGAAGGCCAGGAAAACACATAAACACATGCTTAACTCTAATCATAGGACTAGGCCCCTTGTGTTAAAGTTGACATGTGCTGAAGTGCTGGTCTGGACTAGTGCCAGAAGGTTCAGCATCCTTCAGGATTGATTCCTCAGCCAATAAACTAAGGGTTGCAACTTAGCTGTAAGCCTCGGATTCTGTTTACATTTCCTGCTTGTATTTTAAAAATAAACCAGTAGTTGTTAAATACAGAGTCCTTACTCCTTTGAGAAAACTGGCATAGATGGAGGGACAAAAGTTCATTTTAGTAGATGCAAGCAGTGAACAGGATGTTCACTTCATTTGGCTGTGTGCAAATCACCTCTTTCCCAAACAATCTCTTAATGACCTGCTAGCACATAGCTATTCAACGTCCAACAGAAGTCTTGCCTTTAGGAGCTGGGTTTTGCAATGGTCTCAGGTGGCAGTGCTCTGTTCCTGAACTTCCATAGCAGAACTTAAGTTCATTCCCACAGCTAAATAGGCTATTTTGCCATTTTAGAATGGCCAAACTTTCTTCTGATTGTTTCTGGCAGACGCAGAAGGTAAGAGCTAAAACTGAGGCTGACAAAAAATTGGAGTTTCTTATGGGCTGAAATCCAGTCTTGCTTAGAAAGAGTTTGTATCTTTAAACTGGGAACAGAGACGGTGGACCTGGGGTGCACAGTTATGAAATAGACTTTCAATAAAAGTAGAAGACATTATTACAGACAACTGTGCAATATCAAACACAAACACAAGCCTCCACTATTTAGTCTTCAAGCACTCCTCCTCCCTATCATCCTTTCACCATCAACAAACGTTCTGCACAAGGATTGTTGCAGCCAGCAAAGTTCAAAATAAACACACGTCATTGTCCAACTAAATCAGAACTAAAAGAAGTCCCTAATATGCTTACAGATTATGCTGGTTTCTCCCTGGTACATAGAAAAGATTGGCTTAAATGTGCTTGGTTACTAAGATCATAGGAGAACTATTTTTGAATGGTTTTTTCCTAAGTAATTGGAAACTAAATCAAACAAGTTAAAACATAAACTGTGTTATTAAATAATTTCTTCAGGTTTAACAAATTTAAAATTGTCTAATTGTTTTAGTTCAATAATTTTTCTGGCACTAAATACATTAGAGTACTATGAAAAAAGCCATTCTAACTGACAGTAGGAATTATCTACTTCCATGCAAAATCTGTTCCTGCAAGATGTCTCTCTGTCAAACTCAATTTTACAAACACTAGAGGATGACCTAGTCCTTGAGACCATTAGGTACTTATCAGACGGAACCAAAAGAACTTCCAGATGTTAGTTGATCCAATTTTCATGAATATGAGAATGAGAAATTGTTGCCTCAGTGGTAATGCATCCCTTTCCATGGTTTCCAAACAGTATTAAAAGAGTGATTATCACTGAATGCTTTTTTCTTTCTAAAACTTTATGGAAGTGCTAGCCAAGCACTTGATTTTTGTGTGTTGGAACTTAGTTATTAGAAAATGATAGTAAAACCAGTAAATATTTTTTTGTGTCTGAGACATTAAGCTCACTCTCAGAAGTAGTAGTAGTTCAGAAGTCACATTTTGTTTCTCATTCTTCAGATGCATAATGAGAATTCCCTTTTCTAGCTTAATGTATATTTGAATAGGTGTCTGGTACACAAACCTTTTGGTAGGAACTGTTTGGACTAGATGATTTAGAATGTGCATTCCAGGCACATACTTATCTGTAGACTGTAAGTTCTTGAGGATACCCTTAATATTAGCACCTTAATTGTTAGCACCCCATCATATTTAGGCTTCTCACCTCCAGTCACAATTAGAATAAAATTATTAAATAACATGAGTTTAGTCCACTCACCCCACAGTACTGTAAAATTACATCACCTTGCAGTTAATTCAGAGGCAGAACCCTAAGGAACAGACAGTGCTCTTGCGTCTTCTGCCATCAGTTTTGCCCCGTTGTACTGTGACTCTGTGGTAGTGCCTGAAAAACACACATTGTGTGACTGTACTTGGAACTTCTCCAATGTTACCAAGCTTCACAAGTAGAAGCACCCCTGATTTCTTTGTCCTGGTATTGTTTGGGGGGGGAAGGGGAGAAGGCTGAATCGAAGATGGAATTTCTAAATTTATACAGATTAACTTGATCTGATTGTGTGAAGGAAGTTATTTTAGAGCATTTCCTTTATTTTTCTTAAAAGAGTAGCCTAAAAGGATCTTTTACAGGGATCTTTTTCATATTCTGGTTTTGTTTAGCTATCATCTGCTGTCAAAGGTGTTCAAACAGACCTGAACTATGAGTTGTGGCACTGTGGTAAACTGCCTCCTTTGGAAGATTTTTAGAAGTCCTTCTTTGAAGGTTTGGCCTTTAGCCTATGAAGGTCAAAACACATTTGGGAGCTTATATTATTTGTCACCAGAGAGAGGCTAGGGTAAACCTAGAAGCACATTTCTCTTCAGAATCCACATGATTAAAATTAAAATAGTATGTCTGGTATGTATACAGAAAAAACCCACTGGATTTTCTTCTGTATCTTCAAATAGATCCAGCAGGCAATTAATCCAAAATAACATATATCACGTGTTTAATATGTTTGTATAAATGTGTGTGTATATATATCTGTATATAAAAAACATATGCAAAATTTCGGTGTCAATAGATAACAGCATTAATGTATTAGCTCAACAGAACTCTGCAGGCAAAGTCCTGATTCCATAAGTTTAAAACCTGTGAAACTTGTGTAGCCAGCTCCTCTGGAAATGATGATTCACAGATTTTTTTTTATCTATAAGTTAAAAAAAAGTAGCTTTGTCATAGGGTATTGCTACAGAACTGATAACAAAATTCAGCACACGAATGCCTCAGATGCACCTTTCATATACAGAGCAAACTTTAACTTTCAAATTTGATATCCAAAACACTGACAGACAAGGATCAATCTTCATGAACTGGTCTATGAAAAAAAAAAAAAGGACAATCATTGCACAAGAATAATTTTTAACATCATCATCAATCACTCATCTTCAATACTGCTAGGATTGGTAGGAGACTATAAAGTCCTGTAAAATAAATAACCTTGCATTTTAAAGCAGCCAAAAATTTTGTTGAAAATTTAGAACTAGGTTTTATTAGCATGAGAGAATCTTAGGGATGTGGAGTTGTCTCAATTCTGCATTCATTTTCTGTTCTGTTCAGAAAACTACTAAAAGGAAATGGTAAACCCAAAGATTTCATGTACTTTTATAGATACTATGAGCTGAATCAATTCAAAACTCTGGATCTGATTCTCCATATCTCCACATATTAAAATGTAGAAATTGATCAAGGTGAAGGAAAATTCTTCCTAAACGGATCCATAATATTTATCATTAACTGTAATCTAGGATATTGCCCTGCATGCAAGAGCTAATGAGTCACTAACACAGACAGCAGAAGACTTGTGTTATATTAGGTACTCTATCATTAATCTCTTGTGTAGTCCAGGAAAGTCACTTCCCTTTGTATGTCTTGATTCTCTCTTTCCCCTCATCTTTTCTATATGGAATATAAACTTTTAAAGATTAGACTGGCAGGCTATATTTTGATATGTTAATATGAGCCCTAGGACTCCAAGTCCTGGATCAAACTCATCACACCTGCATGATTTGAAACCCTCCTCCAGTAAAAATTCGCTCTGAAGGTATGGCTTTGGGTTTTGTTTGTTTTCTGGAATGAGCTGGTACTAGCACCCTGTATGTACACTAGGCCTCCTTTGGATGTTTGCATTTATTCATGCTGTGTTTTTTTTAAAGGAAAATATAGGTCCATTGAATAACGCTGAGATTCACATCAGACATTTTTGACAGAGATTATGTAGTATTGACCATATTCATGTAAAATGAAAACATGAAGAGTAACACTTACCAAAAGCTAATTAAACTGAACGCAGGAAATAATTTCTCTTAAACACAGTTACAGAGGCTTATTCCCTTCTTACTCCCTCCCTTCTCTCCCTTCAGAGAAGAATCACCATTACACCTCTGGAAAGAGGTCTAGTGTTCACACTTCATCAAAGGAGGATCAAACAGCTTAAACTGTTCCTGTCTAAGTTAATAGTTTCCAGACTACCATTAGTAATTTCTTTTAAGTGAGAAAAGTCCCAGTACTGAAAATAAAAGCCATATCCAAATATTACAAAAATTTTGTCTGTAATACCTACTAGACAACTTTACTGGGACTTAAAAACTGTAGTATAGAAATCCTACAGAATTTTAATTGGATCCGGTCCTGTTAAACATCTTTATTGATTCTCTAGATGTAGAGACTGGGGCCACCCTCAGTAGATTTGCAGATGATACTGAGATGGGTGGGGGTGTTGATGTCTCAAGGGAAGGAAGGCTCTGCAGAGGGATCTGGACAGACTCCATCAGGACAACAGCACAAGGTTCAGTAAGGCAAAGTGCCAGGTGCTGCACTTGGGTCGCAGCAATCCCAGGCAGCACTACTAGCTGGGGCAAGAGTGGCTGTCCAGCAGAAAGGGACTTGGGGGTGCTGGTCAACAGTGGGTTTAGTTGTGAGCCAGCAGTGGGCCCAGGTGGCCAAGAAGGCCAGTGGCATCTTGGCCTGTATCAGAAGTACTGTGGCCAGCAGAACTAGGGAAGTGACCATCTCTCTGGACTCAGCATTGGTGAGGCCACACCTTGAGTACTGTGTTCAGTTTTGGGCCCTCACTTTAAAAAGGCTACTGAAGTACTGGAGAGTGTCCAGTGAAGAGCAACAAGGCTCATGAGGCGTCTAGAGAACTTGTCTTATGAGGAACAGCTGAGGGACCTGGGTTTGTTTAGTCTCGAGGAGGCTCAGGGGGATCTCATTGCTCTCTACGACTACCAGAGAGCAGGTTCTAGTGAAATGGGTCCTGTCTTTTCTGTTGTGCCTGCAGTGAGAGGATCAAAGAAAATAGCTTTGAGACAGGAGATTCAGATTAGATATTAGAAAAAATTTTCTCTGTTAAGGTGGTCAGGCGTCGGAATAGGCTGCCCAGGGAAGTGGAGTCACCATCCCTGGATGTGTTTTAGAAATGTCTGGATCTGGCTCTGGGTTTAGTGGTTTAGTTGTTTAGGGGTTACAGTGGTAGTGCTGGTTGATGGTTGGACTTGATGATCATTAAAGGTCTTTTCCAACCTTGATAATTCTATGATTCTATGAAATACTGTCAAGTTATGGACATTTTGTGCTCAATATAAGTTTTTGATGTTTCTGTTGTGCTATTGCTTTCATTGCTCATATAAGAAATAATATTCGGTAGGATGTTTTTTGCAGCTCAGTTAAATGGCATTGCCCAGTCTGGATTTAGCAAAGTATTGTATCAAGTTGTAAATGCAAGCAAATGCATGATAAACATTTATTGAGAAGCTGAGTCTTTTTATGCATTCTTTCCATCCCTCTATGTTGCCAAGGTGACCACACAGAGATAAACCAGCTTAAAATGTAAATAACCATATCCCTGAATATTTCAAATTCAGAATGTCTACTGAGTAACATTAGAACTGTCAGACTACACAAGTAATCGTATCTGAAAGATCCTGCAGCTTTCAGTTACATTTCTTTTAAGGTTATCGCCTCAAGAAGGCAATCCACTGAATTATGGTTTTCCTCCTGTAACTTGCAATGCAGCAGTATTCTGCTGTAAGAAACACATTGTTCAGAAAAAGTAAATCCAAGGTAAGCCTCAGAATTAGTGTGATGTCATACTGTGATGACAGCCTCTGACAACCAGTCTTTAGCTGATAACCTTCAATGTACAATTTTCACAGAAGTTCACCTGACACTGTCAGCAACTAAACTGCCATCAAGCATTGGCATGTTTTTTTCTTTTTAGATTTTCCATTTTTTTAAATTTCAGCTTTGTGGAAACAAAATACTTCCCAAAAAGACATAACTGAAACATGTAGCTCCAAGGAGAATTCACAGCTGAAAGTCTCAAGGTCATCATATTTGTTCCTCATATGCTGTGCTACAAATGCTTTTAACCCAGTTAAAAGACCAGATTTCAGAGGTTAGTAGCTGACAGACAATATGTACAGCTTTCAGAAAAGGAGCAGTGTTCTGGTGCAAGAGCTCTACAAACTTTTCCTAAAAATGCCAGAAGACTCCTAAAAATATTTTAAAAACATTAAAAAGTTAGTTTAAAATCCCTACTGAAGAATCAATACTTTTCTTGGTTTTCAGATGCAGAAAAGTGTAGTTTCCAAAAATCACAAAGTAGTGACATGCGTTCATATCTTGATGCTCTTTTAAAAATATGACTCCTTAACGTAGATCAGCCAGTGATGCAGGCAAGATAACTGATACTAGGCTGATTTTTTTTGCAATTTCCAGGCTATTAAGTACTGCTCCTGATGCATGGGCAGAGCATTCACTGCAATCAAGTTCTCACAAAGATATGTGAATTCAGGAAGACAACTTGCACTTAGCTTTTAAGACCTGTGTGGCATGAAAAACAAGATTTCTGTCTTCTCCATGATAGTCTGCTGGCTATGGTATTTACCTGGGATGCAGAAGAAAAAATTTAAGAGTCTTTCTCAGGCACAAATTATCCTTTTCCTGCATGTTGGAACAAAGTCTGATCCAGAAGGTAGAAGGTTTCATGCAATTCAGGTACTCCCACCCATTCTTTTTTCCATCTCTCCTATGCTGGACTGGATTCCACACATCTGGCAGATGTTACCATAACTGTTGCACCATGTAAAGGGACTGCAGGGTTAATCAACCTGTAGGGAGCTGAAGTCTTCCTCACCTCTCAGGAAGAAGGAACAGAGAATTTACCATGTGGCACCATGGTGGCAGTCAGCTCATGATGGTTTATATGGGCATGGTCCACATTCATGCTAACCTTCTCCTTTGGGAGTATCTTATGCCCATCAGGAAGTGTTGGAGCTTTCCACTTACACATGTAGAAAGGAGATTCTGCATTTTTTCCTAAAGTTTACCTATGTTCTGCCACTATTTTAAAGAAACCAGCTCAAAATGAAATAAAAAGTTGTTCTGATAATTTTTTTTCATACCTCTAAGACAATAGGAAAAAAAAACACCATAAGACTTTGAAGGGCAAGGTGAAACAACCCATTCAGAAGTAGAGATCAGGTGCAGAGTAAGATGAAGCAGGACTAGAGAGAGACTAAGAGACACAAGTTAGAAAGTGCAACCAGGAAGAAGGAAATACTGAGGAATGTTGATACAGGTATCAAATACAATGAGAGGAATGTGTCAGTGGTGGCATGACCTTACTGAGCCGATGGAGAAACATCCATTAGTCACACTCACAGCCTAGCTCTCAGGTGGTGACATTTTTAAAAGCCATTTAGTTGTTCTTTGCCAGAAAGACATTTAATGCTTCTAATGTACTCTAGCAATTAAAAAGTATACAGAGAAAATGGGTATGCAACAAATTTTCCTCTCAAAATTAAGGTTATTAACTACTTGACAACATTTAGACAAACAGGTACTGGCCTGTACACTGAAAATATGGCAATGTGTGCCCCCTGGCACTCTTTAGAAGCAACCAAACTTTGTGTCAGCAGCCAAAATAGTTTTCTAATGCATGAGATAGTCATCCTTCATACTGGCTGTGACTTTTGTCTGCTTCAGTGGCTGGATCAGTGCTGCCCGAAAGAGGCCTGTTCTGAGGAATGATGGAAGGGAGGGCAAACAGGGTGGGACAGAATAGCCAGCCACTGCACATCAGATATTTTATAGCAGGAATTCACACAGAGAGGCTGTTGAAATATTGTTCAGTGAATGGCAGTGATTGAAATACTATTCTTATTGTAGACACAAGGACTGATTCAGACAGGGCATAAGCAGGTGCAGCTTCATTGAAGTCAATAGTGCAGCACCCACTGGGCCTGAATTTAGCTCACAGTAGGACTTGCTGTGAAGAGTATTACACTAATGATAGCTATGGCAACATACTGTTTTCTGCATGACCTAGATGCATTTGCCCCACATAGATGTTTTCACACCAAGACAGTGCTGTTTCTTAGTTTTTTACAAGGAAGAAGACAAAATTAAGAGATGAATTTCTAGGCCCTGGATCATGCCATTCTGTAGGTTTTAACCCATTTGTTGAAGGATTATAGAGTGTTCCCCTTTGTGGTTAGTACGCCTTTTGCAAATAGGTTTTTTAAAGCCAGGTCTATATCAATAGCTTCCCAAAGTTAACTGTAATTTTCTAGTCAATTATTCAATCATTTTAGTTCACAATACAAAATATTTAAAGACAGCATTTTTTTTACTAACTCCTCCCCAGAGATACCAGTAATCAAATTACTCATTTCTTTCTCAGTAGAAGATATCCAGGGAATTATGTGTTTCACACTTGGGAAAGAGATATTCCCGAGATATACAGATAGAAAGGCATTTTGCTAGTAAAATTCTGGTTTCAAAGTAGAAATAGATTTGCCACGTCTAAAGTGCAAGCATTTAATCTGATTTTTAGTGTTTTACCTGTATATAAGGGCCTAAAACTTAGTCTTCTTTATAAAGTCTTATTAAGCACTACTTCTGCTTTGGGAGAGAACTCAATCACAAGGTTGTGGTTTCCTATGCAAGCCATGCAAGACTTCACAGTTTATTTTTGTGGGATTTTTTTGTTTGTTTGTTTTGCTTCATTTTAAGCTGCATGATAAATTTATGTGATACATGTTGGCTTCTTTCCTGTAAACCTGATTCTCTCCAACTTACACAAAACATATTGTTCTGCTCTGCTTTCATGTTTTCTTTCTATTAACAAAATAAGGAAAAAATGGGTAAGTTTTAAACAATGCTTGTTTGTTTCCTAAAGTTGCAGCATATTTACCAAGTATATCACAATTGTCAAAACAGTACACCCTTCTTTTTGTTCCAAACTATGGCACTATGAAATAATATTATGAAAACCTTCCATAATGTGCAATGCCAGAAAAAAAATGCAGAGTAATTTTTACTGCCAATTAATTAAGCAAGCATTTGATTTGATTTGAAGTAGACTAATGCTAAATTACAGAACAAGTTGTATCCAGAATTATTTACCTCACTTTCTCAAATTCATCTTATGGAATTGGCTTTTGCTCTTGGACTTACTGCATCCTCTCTAATCTGTGTATGCTTTTCAATCCCTAACAAAATGGCCTCCTCAGCACAGATCATGATTCTGCAACAGGAATCTAGATCAAAAATCAGTGCAGGTGCTGAACAGAAATACGGTCCTCACTGGTGCCACATGAGGTGCGTGATTCTTAGAATGATAGAATCATAGAATTGTTAAGGTTGGAAAAGACCTCTAAGACCATTGAGTACAACTGCTAACCCAGCACCATTGTGTTCACCGCTAAATGAAGTGCCATATCCACGTCTTTAGAACACTTCCAGGGATGGTGATTCCACCATGCCCCTGAGCAGCCTGTTCCAATGCCTGACCACACTTTAGATGAATAAATTTTGTCTAAGAGCCAATCTAAACCTCCCCTGGTGTAATGTGAGGCCATTTAATCTTATCAACCTCCTTTCAGGCAGTTGTAAAGAGAGATAAGATCTCCCCTGAGCCTCCTTTTCTCCAGGATAAACAAGCCCAGCTCCCTCAGCTGCTCCTCATCAGATTTGTGCTCCAGACCCTTGACCAGTTCCATTGCCTTTCTGTGAACTCCAGCATCTCAATGCCCATCCTGAATTGAGAGGCCCAAAACTGAACACAAGATTCAAGGTGTGGCCTCACCAGTGCCTAGTACAGAGGGACAATTACTGCCGTCGTCCTGCTGGCCACACTATTGCTGATACAGGCCAGGATGCCTTTGGCCTTCTTGGCCACCTGGGCACATGCTGGACCATGTTCAGTCAGCACAGGGAAGCATAATATTGCAAGGAGGATCATCCAGAAAAGGTGATACAAATGGTTATACTCGACTCTGGGGCACGGCTAGAACAACTTGGTACAGAACAGTAAGTTATTTAATTATTTTTACAAATCAAAAAACCTACTTACATATATTTTAACTACTTTGGGTTTGATCTGTATATATAATTAATGACTGTGCATCAAACCTACTATATTCCACAGTATTCAAAGATAGCAATCATGTCAACACTTTTAATTGATTGAACAAAATGTTTTAAATGAAAATAAAAAGAAACATCAATGAAATGTAACAATGATGAACAGGAAACATTTCTTTCACAAAACAGTTAAATTTTAATTGTTTTTGCTAAAGAGGATGGACTTTTGAGAAATACTTATTAGTTAAAACCAGTATTTTTTTAAAAAAAATTTATTTATCCTTCCAAACTGTGACCAGTTTGGACCTCATGGACCAGCAGAAAGAAATCACCACAGATTTTGTCAGTTTCATGCAAAATTTATGGTTCCTAATGGTAACCTTTCCTTTTTCAGGAATGGAAGGTGGAAACTTAGGCTTATGAGTTTCAGTCTCTTACTCAAAATTGTTGACATACTGTGAGAAATCAGATATTTGCTTTTAATTAGGATACTTGAGACATTTTAAAAAGTTTTAGATTCATTGAGTTTGTGAAGCTCAAAGTGTTGTGCTGTTTTGGCAGTTTTGTGTTCGAATCTGGAATGCCATCTTGCATCTGTAAGTTGATCTTTCATCAACCTGTGTTGCATTGATTCTTGTTCTTAAAAGCAAGCAAGATTTTCAGATGTACTTGATTTAAATACCAAAGAATTTAGTTCACTAATTCTCTTATGGTCACTTGAAAAAAATGCATGCTTAAAGGGACTAAAATCCAATACTCTATTCAAAGACTTTGATTTTATGTAATATAATTGTGCAAAATTTTGTGGCCCTGTTATATTTATGGAACAATCACATAGCATTTCACATATGCTAATATATGTTGAGATTTGGATATTCCAATGACTGTTGCTGTAAAGTTGGAGACTTATCAGGATGTGCAATGCTAGACTACACAGAAAGCTGTAGCAGAATGGGAGAATCTCAAGTTACAAAACTCTGGATAAGCAACTGGATCTTCCAGGGCAAGAGATCACTTGATGACTAGGATTCATCATGAACAGCCACAGAGGAATGAAACAAGGACAAAGAATATTTATTTATAGGGCTGTAAATAAAATTGCCAGTTCCTGCAGTAGGAAAAACGTCCTGGGGTAACATGACTGCATGATGTGATTTAGGAATCGTACTCTGCAATTTAGTGCCCCCCCCTCCCCACCCCAAGATTCCAAAACCACATGCTGCTGACTCACTTCTCCTCCCCTGCTGATGGCTGGAGAGGATAACTGGGGACACAAAAGGCAAAGATCACAGGCTGAGATAAGAACAATTTACCAGAAAAAATAATTAGATAAGAAAACAAACCGTAACAGCAACAATATTAATTACATAAGTGTACAAAAGAGTGTGAAGCTCAACCCAATCACACAAAAACTCTTCCCTCTGGTCAGGATTAGCAGTACCCCACTGCTCTGTCTGCCACTCTTGCTCCACAGGAAAGAGATGCCCTTCTTTCTGAAGCAAGAGTCCCTGCCCCCTGCCCCACTGCAATGACATGAGATGGTATCAAATAACATTAGGGTCTTGGCCACACCACTTGGCTCCACGGCTCCTGCAAAAAAGTAAGACTTGGCTGAAACCAAGACACTACACTTCAAAAAAAAAAAAAAAAAAAACAAACAACCCAGCTGTGAGGAAACTCATTGCCAAGGAGTTCCTTGGGTAGTTGAATTTCTTCATATTGTCAACAGTACTTAGAATAAAACCACACATCTCAGTGTACTGGTTTTTTTCCTTCTGGTTTATTGAACTTTCATTGTGTGGGTTTTCTTTTCCATCTCTCCAAGTCAGGGAAAATGATTAAGAAAGAGAGAGAGATTTCTCTAATGAGTCTACACATAATGCAAAATTTATATGCCTTTATGTGCATCTGGGCAAAGCATGACATGGTGCACAAATAAGAAAGGAAATTTTCCATGTTTTTTTGGAGGTAAGAATTCTAGTTACTACCAGCCATCATGACCTACTCGTTCATTTTTAGGAAGAAGTGGATACTTTCCATGGGAGAAGCTTAAGCATCAGATTTGCTCCTTGGAGCATTAATAAAGGGTCTCTGTTAGCTTCATCTCATTATTTTACTATGAGTATTGACTTTGGCCTAGAGTCATGTATAGATAAAATGGTGCAAGGGCTTGTCCTAAGTGATTACTCAGAATTACAAATCATTTCACATGTAACTGAATACTGCAGCCTAGCTGGCACTCTGCCCCTTTCTTTTCCCACCTGCATCTTTCCAGCATCCCACTCTCCACTCTTTCCTGCCCCAATAAGGGAATGAATCTAGATTTGGTTAAATGGATAATTAATCTTGCTCACTGAAAGTGGATTTTTAATTTATCAGTGCAAGGAGGACATACATGCCTATCTCACAGCATTATGCCAATGAATATATAAGAAAAATATTTAATGCTAGCCTGGTAGCAGGCAAACAACAGGGAGTGTATAACCATGTGTGTGCCCTTTCTCTAACAAAGCAATTAGACAGGACTGGGGTTTTCTTGGTGTTAACAATTGCCCAATGATTTCTGAATATATAAAAGGTTATCCACTAAATGTGTGTGTTTTAAAAAGGAACGATCAAGAAAGTAAGAAAGATAAATTTTAGTTGCTCTGGGATTCTAAAAGCCCATTATTTTTAAGTGTGCAGAGAGGATCAATAAAATAAAGAGACACATAAAAGCTCAAGATACTCTTGGTACATCCAAATAAAATAAAATAGAAAGTGCAATGTTCAACTTACAGAGTACAAGATGGGAGATGAAAAGAGAGTTTGTTAGGGATATATCATATTTCTTGAGTGCATCTTCTGTGGTATATTACAGCAATTTTCCCCTGAGCAAGATCCTAGCATTTTGTCTAAAGTTTGTTTCATATCTAGATTTTGTGTGAAGGAAGAAGAATCTTGAAACAGTTACTTGGCACAAGTACCTATGATCAAGGATAAGATTTAATATATGTTCCTGCTTAGTCAGGTATGAAGTCCCCATAAGGTCACAAAGCAGATTTTTCTCCCAGTTTTGTACAGGTCTAAACAGAATAAAAATTCTTTCTGTGAGCCACATGGTATATAATATATATAATATAATATAATATAATATAATATAATATAATATAATATAATATAATATATATAATGCAACCAAATGCCTGAAAGTGCCTGTCAGAGAGGAAAGTCAGAGTTCAGTAATTAAAAAAAAAAAACCAAACAAAAACCTTACCAAAACATGCCTAATAATTTTTAATTTACCTACTATGGTAATATGTTTTATGGTACTATTTTTGGTCATCATTACTATTTCTACATTCCCCCCAGACTGGCAAGAAGCTGTTGCAGAGGGAGAAGAGAAAAGATGCTCTAAAGAGTGCTCCAGAGCTTGCCAGCTGGTAAACCATTAAAAAAAGAGGTGTTCAGATGGTAAAATGCCCAGTATTGAATCTCATTAATAAAATAATTTCTTTTTAGCCACTCAACATGCTATATGCTCTAGTCTTTCACTTTCTGTGCAAAGGACTGGAGAACAGAATATCAACTGGCCTCCACTCCCAAAAGATGCACCTTCCAGTGACCTTTTCTTTCAGGGTCTACACCAGGGAGTGATCCGCAAGAGGCAAAAGTAGCTGCTGTTCATGCAATCTTATTCACACAGAGTTTTTGCAAGGGGAAGGCTCTATCCTGAAATACAGCCTCTATCTGATCTGTTTGGTATCACAGTGTCTCAGTACCTCCAGGGTAGTGCTCAGGCACTCCCTGCAACACTCCTCTACTCTTTTCAAGCAACACTGGCCAGTTATGTTCTCCAGGAGACTAAGCACCATAAAAATTTTCATCTCAACTATTTTTTGAGCAGTTACTCTACTTTTGAATTCCAATGCCCAGTGTCATCCTGAATCTAGTCCTGCTTAGTTCTACATTTCTTTTGTTTCATAAATGGAGAAAACAAATAACAAGTTCATGGGTAGAACAGAAGCAGTAAAGAGCACATAAGCATTATTCTAGCAGAGATTTTATTTTCACTACAGATTGCAGGAAAAAATAAAAAGGGCTTCAGCAGTCTTATCTAAAATCTATATCATATTTTCATGCCCGGGTTTTTCTTTATTTTTCTGTGACTAGAAAACAAAAAAGCATGACAATGTGGGTATAGTTAATTCCATTCCCGAAAGTCAGTTATTGACTCCATGGTTGGATTTTGTTGAATCCAATAAAAAGAAAAGGAAAGAGTAAACAAAATTGGTATGTTATTTGCTTTTAGCTTTGATAACCTCTCATTTAATTACAAATAAAAGGCTTCTCTGTATCTATTGTCAAAATGAAAATAGCGGATATTTTCTACTTTCTCCCTAGCCCTTTAAGACATCCTGTGAAACTACAATAGGGTGCTGAAGTTCTGTCTCTGTCTGGGTGACTTCTTTGCAAATGAAGATGGATGGAGTTTTTCCATTTTAATTATTAAGACCAGCTGCTTTCTATAAGAGAGAGTGAGTTGGGTTTTTGCAGGTCTTCCAAGCTAATGTATCATCAGAGTTTTAGTGACTGATTAAATAACTCACTGATCTAAGTTTCTACATACAAGACATCTCAGAAATTTAAACAGATGTCATGCAAATAAAAGAAGTCTTCTACCCATCTATATATATTTATGAATATATGCATGTCTTATAGACAAGATACTAATTTTTGTCCCATTCTGACAGTAGTTTTTAAAGTTTTAAAAAAATAACTTTTTTTTTTCATTAATTTATCCTACTTCTTAAATTGTCATCCTCCACCTTCTCTCCCTGAAAATAGACTTTTTTGTGATCAAAATTATGTTCACACCACTGAACTTGATTTTGCTGTATGATTTGTACTATTTCTTTTCAGACCCACTTATTTTTTTCTCTCAGCTGCTTTTGCAAAAATCTCGCTTTGCTTGGAGGGCTAAAGCTCTGTTTAACTACCAGAAGAGTTTGCTAGTAGAACAAATTAGCTGACCCTTTTCTTGTAAGAGCCCCTCTGCATCTTGATAGGCTTCTACCTGTCCATGGCTCTCTTGTAGTGAGGTGATATCTAGTTAAATCTGAAATTTATCCTTTGCAGTTCAGAAATCAGACGGAGAATTATACTTTAAACTGCTCTTTTCTACTAAGCCATATTAGCCTGTAAGTTTTTGTTGTTTTCCCCAATACGCAGATAGTAGTTCTGTTCTCTGCTTTAAAACCTAGTAAGTTTTAACACATTATATTATAACCCCATAACTGAAAATGTGCAATGATTCTTAGAAAGGGGTGGTTCGTTCCTGTTACAGATAGTCCGTGTGCTGGTGTCATAAATGGCCGTTTTATAGATGGATAATGTACTATCGTCATAATTCTTTATTGCTGATAGTTATTGCACTAGATCATGACCCTTGGATATTGAGAGTCAGTTTTTAATATCACAACCATTTAGAGAGGTTAATGGACTAGGTTTTGCAGCTTTTGACCTTTTGATGGTGAGGGTTAGGAGGTTGCATTTGTGCACTAAACTGAGAGAAAATATCTGTTTATTTATCTTAGCTATAATAGACATGGTTACTGCTTATAATCAAGAAGCTGAGAACAATGTGACTTGCATGAATTGGAATTATTTGAACTGCATCTTCTAAGGTACACCTAGTATGAGATTTTTAATTCTTATTAATTGAAAAATCAGTGTTCATTAACATTCAATCTTTACTATGTTTCATCTACATAAATGAAGTTGAAATTGAATTATGGTAGCTAGAAAATATTTGATAACTGTGGCTTTCAATATAGAATTGTTTTGAGGATCATGATGAGATTTATAACTTGGCTAGGTTACCTGTGGATGGCTTGCTCAGGTGCTACATGTACCGATCTGAAACAGTCAGAGCAGGCTAATCACAAGGGTAAGTTTTCTGGTTGAAGTAAATGAACTCTTCTGTTTCAGAAAACCTTTTTCTTGTGCCTTAAAATGCCTGCAATATGAGGCAGCCATTTTAATGCTTCTGCAACAATGAAACAAGCATCAGGTCTGCAGGGTCGAGAGTAGCATAGACTACAAACATAAATTAAAATTTAGCCCTTTTCTTTTTAGAAGTTTAAGTTAACTTTGTCAGTTACCTAGAAAGTAAAACATGGGGGTGAAGGGAAGAAAAAATCCTCAGGAACAAAAGCAAAAGAATACAGTGATTATTCTGATTCAATATTTCAACAGAAGAACTAATGTCAAATATGGGGAATATTAAAGGACCCTGTCTATATTTAAAATAAATTTACAAAAGCAAGTTGTGATTTGATTGTCTAAAATGCTTATTCAAGTGGAGACGTTTAAAAAACAGATGGGAAAATGTGGTGAAGCTATGGCAGAAAGAGGTGGGAACATCGAATGGAAAATATTAGAAGCTTGGTGACTTGTGTAAGTCTGAAACAAGACCTGAGGCACTGACCTAAGGTTTCTAATTCCTAGTCAAATTTCTATAATTGTCAGAACTAGAGACTTAGAGATTTCATTCATTGTTTCTAGACAGCAAAACTTCACAGCTTCTGATTTTTTTAGCATTATTTTTACTACTATTTATTTTAAAAAATATTTTGAGTACCAAGTAATTCAGATAGGCTCATAGGAAATTTGTGCAACTCTAGCCTGAGAGAATTTGTGAAGCTCTTCAACCACAATTGCTTTTTTACTCCTATTTATCCTTCTTACAGCTTTTATCCTCCCTTCCCCCTCTTCTTTACTCCCTCTTCTTTGCTACCATAGCAGTGTGGGTGGGAGTGCTGCATTTTGTTTGCTGAGCCTGTGATGCTGAATGATTCCAATATAATCAAACTACACTTTTATAGTGTCGCTTTATACCATGCAGCCCAGGGTGCTAACAAAATAATAAAATTAGCAGCTCAGATAATGATGAGCAAGGCAGGTCAAACAAATAATCTTTTAGACCTGGAATTGAAACTAGAATGGTATTAGAGTTGCAAACAGCCAGAGGCAGTGCTGACATATGAGACAGTACTTAACCAAGCCCCAAGCATAGATATGTGGGGAGTGTTTTGGAGATCCGATCATGGATGATACTGAGTGCTTCCTGCAGGCCAAGAGAAAGATAAAGTAAATGGGACACAGCCGCAGTAGTGGTACTGACAAGTACTCAGCATCTCAAAAAATTGGACTCTAATGCCCAACCTGAATTTTTATTTGTAATCAGTATTGTGTTTTGAGGTACCTAGGGGCAAAGGTATTTCTACTCTACCTCATCTGTAGTTGATTATCTCATTTTACCTTCAGCTTGACTCCATTTACAATGAAGAAAAAATAGTATCAGTTAACCAAACATTGCTGATGTGATGAACTACTTACATGGATTTCTTTAAGAGGGTGTTTTGGGAGGTAAAAGCCAACAGTGCTTTTGCAGTTTGAAATCATGTAAATTTCCTCTTTTTCAATCAGGTAGCTTGCAAATCTCACAGCACAAGAGGAAATGTTTCTTATATTATGCAAGCCTAGTCCTAATCTGTCAAGAAGCTGCCCTCTAAAAGTGTGGGGGATTCTTTAAGATTTACA
Source organism: Coloeus monedula (assembly GCF_965178545.1). NCBI lineage: Eukaryota > Metazoa > Chordata > Aves > Passeriformes > Corvidae > Coloeus > Coloeus monedula. Next base: position 34,543,717 of record NC_138786.1, on the reverse strand, counting down.
CCAGTTAGGTACAAGTGCTTTTCGTTTATAAAATGGGTGATAGTCAGATCGATTAACTACAGTATATAGTACTTAAAGTGATGAAGAAAGACATTGGATGGTCAAATGATTAATGTCAAGCTATCCATTTTAATGTTCGAATTCCTAATTGTGTTTAGCTCTGACCTCCACCCTCATTGCTACCAATATAATTACAGGATCTCACCTAAATGAGATAGATTAAAGAAAAAAAAAGGAAATTGCTGTCTCTAGTTTATCTTCAGAAGATTCTTTTATATCTACACATAGAAAATGGTTAAGTTCACCATTTTTTTAGCTGTCTGAAATATGCTCTTAGGAGATAATAACACTTCATTAAAGTTACACATTTGTATTTCATTCTTTCTCTTCTTCTCTCCCTTGTTCGTTGCCTACTCTTTTGTTTGTACAATGTTCTTTTATCCTGAACCATATAACATTTTAGTTCTTGTAATAAATGCCTTCATGTGAGGCAGTTCAGCTAAGAGAATGTTATTAGACTGTGCTCTCAGGCAGTGCACCTTCACACGATCAATACGAATCCGAGCTTCTGTTCATTCCCTCTTTGCTTAAATTCCCTGCAAATGTGCAAGGGAAGCAGCAGAGGGTGTCATCAATCATGGGCTACTCTGACATGTGCTGAAACCTGACCAATGCTGAGATGTTTTAATAAGGCATCCATTAAAACCCTCAAATAAATTGCAATTTGAAAACAGAACGTAATACCAGCCAAGTTTTCCTCATCCATCTTGTGGCATGTCATGTAATGTAATTGCACTGTTAATTTATCCGAGAACTTTCTCTGTACAAGGTTTCATTGGCATTGCTTAATTTCCCTGCAGACTCTTGTGTGTGCACGGAGGTGAGCGTACATGCATGTGTTGTGCATACATGTATCTGTTTCCACTTTAGGGGGTGATAATGGCTCTGTTTAGCATGGCATTAGCCAGACAAACAATCAAGGATTTGAAGTGTTTGACATTTTGTCAATGGCTCCTGAGCTTTCTGATATTTCCTAACCAGCTCTTGCCTGGAGCAGGCCCCACTTTTCTTGCCTTCCCAGCTTGCCATTGGTTTATGCCCCTCAAGAGTGGGATCACTCAGAGCGCCTGTGGATCCCATCAATAAATATTGACAAAAGGGTTGAGGGACCATTTAAGATCACAAAGCAAAGGCAGTCAAAACAACACAATGCTGATTTCTGTTCCTATGCTTAGGAGGCATGCATGAAGTTTTGGCAAGGGCAGGGAAAGTGAGAAGTAGTATATCAATAGGACAGCATGAAAAAATGCTTGTGTAAAATAATGTTAAAAAAATTACATTTAAATGTCTCTTTTTTAAATATAAGTTCTGGGAGGGTAGATACAGGCAGAAACTCATATAGATTTCTTTTTCTGCCATGCATAAATCTAAAAATAAAGCTATTCCTCATCTATGGCTGCATCAGCAGTTTCTTTACTTTTATTTCTTCTTCTGGGTTTTTGATAATCCTTTGTCTCTCTTTGCTGTAAAAAAAACCCCCATATTCACAAGTGTAAAGCAAAATGTTGCTGCTATGCACAAGCACTCTAAATCTGGGTTTCCATTCTAACTTTAATACAAATTATGAACTTGTTTGTTTTAGTCAAACAATTTCCTTTTTGGAGTCAATAATTGCCATATTAAAAAAACCCGAGCAAATCAAGTCCCAAAACCAAACCCTAGATTTCTTTTTCAGTACAATGAAATTAAATCAAATGGTAATAAAAAACTTTTTAAATTAAAAAATCAGAACAATTACAATTGATTTCTACAGTTTGATACTCTCTTGTATCATTCACCCCATTTCTAAAGAGCTGCTCCTAAATATATTTTTTCACTTCTGTGTTTTCAATTATATTGCAGACGTATAGGGACATATTCTGTATCTGGAAAGGTTCAAAGGCCTGGATTTCTGAGTCACTGAGCACCCCAGTTGCTGAATGCCAGAGAAACTACAGGGATCAGTACTGATGATAATAACATCTCAAATGTGCTGTACAAGGTTACTAAGCACGTAATGGATATTCCAGCCGTTGTAGTGTCAGCATCTTAAATCTTTATGGGAGTAATTTTAAATCAATGGGGAAAAAACCCTAAAGTTTTAACTTTTCAAGCACCTGATTCCATTTTTTATTTAAGAGTTCAGGCATCAGTGTAGTGCATTTAAAAATGGACATGAGGCAATATTGCTGCAACCCCTCACAAAGGCTTTTTTCCATGCTGATGTTCAAACAACTGAAAAAAATGCATGTCACTAAGGCCCAGAGAATCAATTAATATTGCTTTCAGCTACAATGTATCCCACAGACAACATTCAGAATAGTGTGAGAATACCTGCAGACAAATACATGTGCCTAATTTTTTACCATTTTTTGGATAAAATTATTGTAAGTTAAAATTAGGTGAACATTTCATTTCCAGGAGATTTTATTTTGTTAATTTTCTCCCTTATAGAGCAGATTTTTACTTCTTTGTTTCTGTTTAATCAACCTTAAGATCAACACTGCAATTATATGAAGGATTTGGTGAGGTACTTGATCAATTATGCAGTAATCATCCCTGAAATGCTCATTTTGGTATCAAAATGATGGCATTGTAACCATCCTGAGTAATCATTACTTCACTTATGCACTCTTTCTATGTTTAATATTCCTAAGACTGCAAATATTACAGATGAGAAAAATTAACAGAGATCTATTAGTAGTGATTTGTTTATATGTGTAGGTATAAACCGTCATTTTTTTATATCTACATAGAATTAATGAAATATTAATGCACTGAGAACACTGAATTCAGTTCTGTCAGTCTACTTTAAGGAGAAGAAATGAATATGAGTCTTAAAATGATATAAAAAAAAGCATAAAATAGAAATGTGCTTGTTAAATAAAATTAAACAGAGTTTATGTGTCTGTTTCACGGGCACTGGGCATGATTCCACATTCCCTAAGGATACTATACATCACTTTGCTAGTGTAAAGGGAGCATAAATCATATTTACATTTACTTCATGGCTGCTTTATACTGCCAGAGTCATGTAAAACAGTGCAAGTGTAAATGAAGTTTGAAATAAAAGGAAATGCAACAAAATTCTGTAAGCACAGGTAAAGCACAAAAGACACACTCATGTATTTCTGGTACTTGGAACTACAGCCATTATGGAAATCAATGGAGTGATTATTTAGTTTCTTTCTTAGGAAACACAGGAACATTTAAAGAAAAAGGACTTGACTGTCGAGTCCGCTGTGGCCTGCCCCATTTAACCCTGTGATGTTTTTAAAGGAACTGATTTGTTTTACTTTTTGATTTCCTTTCTCTGAGCTCTTTCTTGAACTGATTTATAATTCTTGCATCTATTGCTGCCTTCAGCAATGTGTTCCATAATTCAGCTACCCTTTGTGTAATTAAATTCTGTTTGAATTGCTTATAGGCTCGTACTGCTTGTAAGCTTTCCATCTAGGATCTCTTGTTTCTGAGTTACTAAAATTGTACTGAGTATACCAGGAATAATGTAGCTTGACTACTAAAATACCTGTGTCTGAATTCAGACTGAATCTCAAATAAGCAGGAAAGAAAAATCTCTATAAAATTACATTTGAATTGACATTTTGGTTCTTAGAATTTTCTAATGTTGGTATGTGACAGCTGAAATCTATGGAGATAAAATATGTGACACTATAAACAGTCCATAAAAAATAAAATTTCAATTCTGGTCTGACAACATTTCCCATATTTTCTTAAAAATTCCTCAGTCCAAATTTGAATATGCCTGAATGTTTAAAATTCCCATTTGTGCTATTTATAATATGCATTTTTATGTGCTTTCCCAATGCCCTGATAGTTATGTGTCTCTTAAAGGAACAGGCTTCTTCCCTCTCCTCCTCCCTCCTTCACTTTGAAAAAAGACTCAGGAAAATATGCCAGTAAACCAACATGACCACATGCAGTGATATTTTCAAGAAAACCTCAGGAGAAAAGCATTTCTATTTCATAGCATAAATCTGAGCTCTTGGCCAGCCTTCCGTTTGCAAGTTGCCTGCACAACTCTCATGCTAATTCTCCACCAAACCTCCAGTTTTATGAAAGCTATATTTTATCTGTTTGGTTCTTTGCAATCACATGAGAGTTGAAAAAGGAATATTAGCACCACTCACATTTTATAGTGGGAGTCACAGTACTTGGTTGACCCCTTTTTCAGGTCCTATTGAATTTCCTATACAAAGGAAATGAAAATGTTTTATATTTGATACAGCAGCATATAACAAGAGGTTTAGTTATTACATATAGAGCTGCAATTTTCTGCCTTTTGTTTCAGTTGTCTGATCTGAAATTTCAAAGCACAATGTTTGTTGGGGTTTTTTTAATGTTGAGTCTTCAGACACAGGGAACAAGGAACACTGTCATATATGTAAAATTTACTTGGAGCAGGTAACATGGAAATCAGAGAACACAAGCATTGTGTTCACCTTTTGTTATTTGACTCCAAACCTCAGTTAAAATATATTTGAGATAACTTTTCAGTGAGGTCTCATTACTGTAGAGCTCTTCACAAATAGGTAAAATGATTAGTGTTAAATTATTGTGCTCCCTTCACCTACTTGCTTTTTTCCACTTACTCTGAGAGGAATTTTGACATTGGGGTAATTTTGTCCCCTGAATAATCTCTTCTAATCTGTTAATCTGTATTTCTCTCCCAGTTATTAAAAAACTGCAAAAACGTAAATTGCCCCTCTATAAAACAGAACTAAATTCTACTTTGTGTGGCAAGGAAGCAAAGTATATATCCTCATAAGGAATTTAATATTGATGTGACAAAGTCACTGTTATGACATAATTTAGATTGCTTAAAACCTCTGACTGTGTAATAAAAAAAAAAAAGCAGAAGTGTGAAATTTTAATTCTGGGAATTAAGCCATTAGTTTCAATGGATCAGGATTTCACTCAGAATATTTGAAAGGCCAAATATTTGGCAAGCCTCGAATAGATAGTAGGCTATGTGTGCGTATACGGCTGTTGCACACCAAGTGAAAGAACCCATATTTGGGACAAAAAGATAGTACAAATTCTTACCTCAGGGCATTGCTTGCAAAATGAGTCCAAACAGTTCCAATGGGAAATGGCTAGTTTCTGGCTTATTATGTTAGTGAAAAATGAAGATAAGAACTTAGAACAGGTTAAAGTCCAGAACAATGCCAAATATATGCTCAAGAGGATATTGCAGGCAAAATCTTAAAGTTAAAATAAAGTCTAGTTTAACGAAACCTCACTTCTGACATACTATGAGCACTTTTAATAAAAACTGATGAAACAGAAGATGCATATCTTCAAAGATAAATATGAGATTATAAGAAAAGAGACAAAAACAAGTTAACGGCAGGAAAAGTTAAAGCATCACAAAATAAAACTAAGAAGAAATAGGCTCTAGGTTATTTTTGGTTTGTTGGTTGCTTTCTTTTTTTGTTGTTTTTGTTTGGTTTGCTTTTGGTTTTTTTGTTGTTTGGTTTTTTCCTTAAAGGAAAGAGCAGTAGTATGGATAACAGCTTGCATGCAGAGTTTTCAGTTCAACTGAATTGAAATTATTCCAATCATTTGGAATCCTGGAATTAGGATTCTCTTGAAAAATTGAATGGCCTTCTGTGGTGTTTCACTTATAAACAAAAAAAATTCAAAGTTTTCTGGTTACAAGAAATCCTAAATTATCCCTGCGTTTTTATTAGCGTCTTGGTTCTTTGAGCAGTCACTGGCCTGCTCTTCAACCCTTCTGTGCTTGCCACCAGCATGGATGGATCCCTAATTTAACATCTGTAGTTTAAGGGGGCGAGCCCTGCAGCCATGACTATTGACTGTGGGACCTCCTTACCACAGGACTGGTGCTGCCTGTTTGGTTCAAACATTTTGTTCCCAGCAATGAATTGAATCCTTATCTACGCAATTATACTTATCTAATCTTCATCTATACACTTACATTAAATAATGGTAATGAGCTGCAAGTACTACATGCTTATTTGTTTGGCTCTGTATTGTTCCTTTGACTTACAAAATGCTGAAAAGACTGACAATGGTGAAAATGAGAGAAATCTGGGTCATGTGAACAGCGTAGAAAAGCAAGACTGAGATTCATATGAAGATACAATCAAACATTGGTAACTCTTAGGAATGCCTTTTCTAATAGAGACCATAATGAAAGTTTGAAACCAAAAGTCAGTGGTTTTGGGGGATTGTACTCTGTAGTTTTGTTTCATACTAACTTGAAAGAAATATTAATTTATTTTTTCTTAAATATTGTTTTGAGGGGGTTTCTCTGTCTCTAATAGTAAGTAAGCCACTGCCACTGGGAAGAAACAAAGATTTTTGGTGGTCAACACTACTCCTAACAGGTTCATAAATTTGCAGCATATTGAACCATGATTTTTTTCAGAATTATCTTGCAATGTTAGAAAGTCTTACTAACTTTGTGTCTCAATCTTTTGAAGGGAAAAAACATAGATTATGTAGATATTGAATAAGAACTTACCATTCCAACAGAAACAGCACACTTCACCTTTCTGCCCCTAATATCATGGGCAAACAAAAGCAATCTGCTATTGAAGATATTGAAGCTCATGAACTGAGCTGGGGAAACTGCTCCCCACTGTACAAGTTATTTAAGGGCAAAAGTGAGACAAAGGTAATTTTAGCTGCAAAAAAATTGGGAAGGGAGAGAAAACATTGAAATTTTATGAAGAATGATGGAGGTAAATATTTCTTGGGAATATTTTTTTAATAACTTCTTGGAGGTAATAAAGTAGTGGAATAGTCTCCTCAGCTCCTGCTCTTGTTTGGGGTAGCTAAGCAGTCTATGCAGAACTGTCATCTATCCATTTTCACTGGCAGCAGTTATAACAATATGTCCATCACAGCTGGATTGTTTTTATTTGCTATTCACAGGCAGTTCTGCAGGAGAGAATTTACAACGTCAGGGCCTGATCTGTGGCACACAAGTTGGACCAAACGGGTGATAAACTAAATGTGAACCCATGTAAGCAAAGTAATAGATTTTCTATACTCTGTATCTTCTCTGACAACACTGGCTTTTATTGTAAGACAAACTGATACAGATTAGTAGGAAAGACAACATGCTCCACTCTTAAGGAGATTTTGCTTTCCTTCCTAAACATTTACTTCAGATGAAAATAAAGACAATTCAGAATGTGACTACATGGACAGCACGCAGGGACTTAAGTTTATTGTACCAGGAATAAAACTGATTTTCAGGCCTGACTTTTGTGTGTAGCAAATATAAATTCCAATGTTACATGGTGATTGCTGTCATCTACCATCTCCTTACACCTTTCAATAAAGAGGCCATCTGCTGTATCTGCTCAGGATCCTGAAGAAGCTGAGTGCAGCTGTCTGACTAGGGAATATCTGAACTCTCAGCTGCCTTGTACTGCCTTCTTGGTCAACAACATTCAGTATTGTTGCTGATGTATGAGAAAGTGAAAATTGCTTATTCTCAAAGTCTTTAATCAGAAGGCACATCTTGGTCTTCAGCTGTAATTTCTTGTCTAAAACAATGTCACTCATATGACACACAGTAATTTCTGGATCAAATCTAGCATTTCTTTTGAAATCTTTTAGGAAGGTATTCAGCCTTGACATAAAAGCTACACAGCCCTGTGTGCATCACTGAGAATCCACCTCAGGAAAGTATTCACTGTTATGGGAGATATAGTTTACTTTCAATAGCTCTGTATCTGTTGATACAATCCTGCATAATCTTACTTCTTTATAAAATTGTCACTGTATTTTTTTCTATACAAAAAATCAGTGACTTTAAATTGTTAAATCCATTAAAGAGCAGACAAACATTTGTCTTTCAGTTCACATAAGTGAGTGGAAAAAAAGAAGGTATCTCTCTGCTAAATACTGGTGTAATCATTGAATTGCGATACTTCAAAATAGAATGTAGACACCACATGCAAAATAAGTTAATGTCTCTGATGATATCAGGTTTACAGAGGAAACAGTCACAAATATTTTGCCCAAAACAACAGAGATGACTCAGAAACATGTTAAGGAAAATAGAGATCACTTTTACTAGGGATTTCTGGTTTTGTTTTAGACCTTCTATCTAGGAAATAAAATTACACTTAATAGATGCAACAAAACTTGTGAAGCATACAGGTTTTAATCCAAGGACTTTTTTTGGGTTTTAGGGGTTTTTTGTTAAAATATTTGAAAAAAAGCCTGTGCCAAAGATTAGAACTTGGTTTCTAATGAAAAATACTGCACTTAATTCAAAACTTTGAAATAGTTATCAGCGGCGAGAAGGAAGCATTTAAGGTCATAAGAGTTTGGTAAATATTAGGTGCTGAAGTGAGAGTAACTTTGCATTTTTACTTAAGCCACTCCACATTCATTCTTGTCCCATTTAGGCACAAGTGAAACAATGAAATTTTGATTCCTTTTAAACTTTCCTAGTTGTAGGATTGTGTTTTCTAATCAGTGAGAGCTCTATAAACATAATGATTAACTACTGATTTCTTTCTCTCACCATAGATATATCTTTTTTTCTCTCACCATAGCTCTATCACATCAGCATAGCATTTGCCTGCTAAAGCCAGACTGGAAGGAGGTAATCAAAACTTGAACTTCTACAAGTTTGTTACTCCAGCTGAACTCTTTCCCCAAAAGAGAGGACCTTAGAGACCATTTGAAAAGTATGCTGTCAAATACAAGTGTCATTTCAAGCAGAAAACCTCAACATTAAAAACTGAGACAGATGCCTGTCTTGCTATAAGCAGATGTTATCAGTGCCCATTGCAACTGTTGAAGTCCCTTCTGCAAAAAGGCAGGGGCTGTGTATATCTCCTAAAGTGGCTGAAGCCACTGTCTAAACAGGTGCTGAAGAAAGGACAGTGAGAAGTACGATATTCTGTATGTGGAGTGTCTTTTCTTCTTAAACCAGTTTAATCTGTTTCTGACACATTACACTTATCAAACAATGTATGTACTCCAAGCTATTTGGATGTCAATGTGACGTGTGAGACCAATACATACAAAAGAGATCCTGAGTGGTATAATAAAAAAGGTAGTGATAACATCCATTCTGCAAAATAACATTTTAAAAAATCTTAATTGTGAAATGATGGAGAAGATTAGGCTTGTGATCCTGTGTGCAATAGCACTATAATCCAGTCTTTCCAACCTTAGCATCACAGTCCATCACATAACCAAAAAGCAGCAATTCTAAAACAAATTGAGCAGCTCAGTAGAAATCTTTTGTATGAGAAACTGAATAGTTCTTAAAATATTATTATAATCATGTAGTGATCCATTTCTAAATGCATCTGTCTACTACACATATTCATTAATATCTGTAGCACTGCAGCCCTGTAAAGCACCAGATTATTTTGTACTAAGCACTATGTAAATATGGATAAAGAAGACAACTCTAGCCTCAGAGGACATATTGATTGCAAAGCAGCAGCAGATTATGTGCATGCAGCCCAGAAGAGGAGTTTGTGGAAGCAATATTAGATACTTCCAGTCCTCAAAAGCTGTGCCCCAATCAGCAGTCTAATGTATGTGAAGTTTGCTGTTAAACCCAGATGTCCTCATCTTCAGATTTTTGTCCACCACACATAAAACCTATTAGTTATATTTTCATCAAAGTAAATCATTTTTCAAAGCAAAACTATTTTTAAGAGGTGTTGAAGTTCATTCATTAGCAATCACATCCAAATTAATACCTACCATGCTTTAAAAAGAAGGTAGAAATTTCTAGTGGCGCAGAAAGTAGGCCAGTAAATACTGAATAATTAAATAAATAAATAAGACTGTCAAATATGCAATTTTTCATGCAGAACAATTCCAGGGAAAAATGTGAGTTTTACAACCTTTGGGGGAATACTTTTCTAATTGAAAAAATTTCCATAGAAACTGTTATGTGTAAATTGGAAGTCTAACGGAATAAATCTAGATGTAAGCAAGAATATGAAGTTATGCAATTTTGTTCAATTTTTACATTAAAAACTGCAAAAGAAACTCCAATTACACTGTGAAGATACTCCTAAAAGTCCTGAAACTTATTGGACTAATGCATCTAGACGTTTTCTTCCATGCTTCTGAATTGATTCAGTTCAGGGAAATGCAGTACAGTTAGCATTCAACTTTAATTGCAATGAGGTGACAACATACTGGGTAATGAGTTGTTTATGAGTTGTAGATGTGTTTACAATGAGTTGACAATGTGTTGGATAAAGTGTTCTTCTAAAGTTGTAGATCTATTTACAGTGAGCAGTGGGGGAATGTTCATTAGTTGTCGATTTGTTTGTTTACATTGTTTTCGATTTGCAATTGCTATAAAACAAATCCCAGGCTGATGAAGGATGATTGTTTGTGCGCTTTAATGATTTACTGTAGTAGCTTGTCTGAAAAAGTACTTAACTCTGCTTCATCTGTCAGTTCTCCCTGCAAAAGCTCCCAGTCACAATAGTTTTATTAGCACAGCATGGGCCATTTGTAAGAACATTACACATCTAAAAAATATTAGTGCTTTCCTGTTCAGTCTGTTTTATTTTGGCTGGCTGAGCTGAACAGAATTTCTTCTGCTCCGTACAAGTTTATATCTTTTAATAAGTACCAAGGCATTCACTTGAAACTATACGTATACCATCCCTGGAAATACTTTCCCTGATATGTCTTAAGAAAGGTCACATGCTTAAAGTTAAATTACTAGGTACTTCTTTTTACTGCTGCTACTTTCTCAAAAACAGTTTAAAAAAAGAACCTACCATCAGATTATGCTGGGTTACATGACATGAAGAAAAACAAAGATGCACTGGATGATACTGGATTTTAGATCACAGAAAACCTTTCAGCAGTTTACAGAAATTTAGCAAAATAAACATCATAACGCACTTTGTTCAATCAGTGTATGTTAATGATTTTTGTTCAAAACAGACCCAAAAAGGAATTTTTGATTGTTTTGTTCCCGCACTAGCTTTTTCCAATTACTAGTCCTGTGGTCCAGAACAAGAATGCTTCATGGGTTTTTTCCTTGTTGTTTCCCAAGAAGATTGTATGACATATACTCCCCTTTTCATCTTCCCTTGCTGTGCATCTTTTAAGTATGCATTTTTGACTAAGGTTTTGCATCTCATATCTTATTATTGTTTTTCTCCAATATTCAAATACATTTCGTCCTCAAATGCTTGCAAGAAAGCTCCCAAAAGAGCTGATGGATCAGTCTAAAAGGTGTCTGAGGTTCAGATTACATGGCTATGAAGAAACCTGCTCTACCCAGGCAAACTGAAGAACTTCTGGAACTCATCAAAATATGATTTTGAATGTCCTGAATTATACAAAATGAGCCCCAATGATCTAATTACTAAAATCCAGACATCTGATAAAATCTGTGAAATCTTAAACACATTAGAGAGATATGGAAAGCAAAAAGGGCAAATATATAGCATTTAGAAATGGTACATTGCTGTCTATAAAGTGAATGCATTACCGGTGTCCTGACTTTTTATCTTTCTTCCTCATTATGCTCTTATTATTACTTTGTAATTAGCAATTCAATTATTTGGAATTTATATACTGTAATTCTCAATACTTTTTCTCACAGTGATCATGCATAATGTATGAAAGCTATAACTGCAGGGAGAGGTGCTGGCTCCCTGACATTCCCCCTCCTTGGGGAGCAAGGTTTTGCCACACTGGGGGAAGGAAGAAGAGAAGATTAATAGGAACACTAGCTAGACTCTTCCATAATTCTGTCCCACAAAACCAGAAGTGGCCAAATAGCTAATCCATCTACATTTTTGTTCTGCCTGGGCTTTCCTAACATACCAGTTGTGATGTTCATACACTGAAGCTGGGAGGCTCACAAGCAGGGGCAGCATGTCTCCACAAGAACTTTCTGTGCACACCTCTATATGGCTACAGACCTCGGCTGGTTTTGTGATCTAAATTCTTTGCGTTTTTGAGGAGAAGAAAAAAAGAAAGGGAGATCAGAAGGAAATTAAAAAAGGAAAAGCAATTTCTCCCCTAGTGGCAACTTTCTTAGGCATTTCAGCAACTAGAGCTTGTCCTTTTCCATGAAGGACCTCAGCATTAGGAATGTTGTCCATGTTGATGCAGTGTTAAGTCGGCATTTTTTTATCCCATGAACAAACAATGCCTCTGTAGAACCCAGATACACTCAGTGAAACTTCACAGTATGTCTATTTCTCTAGAATAAAAAACAATATTGAATTTAATGTACTTTTCTATTAGCTGTTTGGGGCAGATTAACATTATAAAACAGGTATATGTGCATTATCTTCTACAAGCACAATATTTAAAACTAGAATATATTATTTTTTTATACCTCTAGATCACATTATAGCACATTTATACTATAAAGGGACAACTTTTCATAGTATGGTTTTTAAAAAATCCCAGTCCTATATAAATAATATTACTTTAAAAAAAGTCCCATTATGTATAATACTTTACCTGTCATGCCTTGTTTTTTTCCGTTATTCAATATTTTGTTAGTGATATTAATTCTAGTTACAAGAAATGGAAAGTGTTGTCACAAAATCAGCTGCAGAAGCTGAAAAACCTAGTTCAGGATTGTTTTCTCTGACTGGGAAATATTTCAGCCTACCAGGCCAGGTTGGATGGGTTCTGAGCAATCCGGTCCAGTGGAAGCTGTCCCTGCCTGTGGCAGAGGGATTGGAGCTAGATTATCTTTGAGGTTCAAATCATTCCAACCCAAGCCATTCTATCATGCTCTATAAGCTGTTACTTTTCGTGTTAGGAAATAAGCAAATAAATAAAGAAATAAAGCAGATTTTTACGACAGAAAAGTAGGGGGTAATTTTCTAGAGCATGAATGGAAAGCACTCATAGAAATCCCATTAACAAATAATCAAAGCTGTGGGTATGCATCCATTCACATTGCTTTTGAAAATACACCCCAAGATGAATAATTTTAGTATGTACAGTAAATTCACAGCTGATGCTTTATTGTCCACTGAGCCATCTTTTTCCTTCTCTGGGAAATCAGCTATGCACATGTTTTTACATCAAGAAGCAAGGTAGTGTTCTTATTTACTAATACACAATGCCATAAAACTTTGAAAAGAATTTTAATGATATTTGCAAATTAGTTGAGTCTAAAACTCACCTAGCAGCAAAGAATACAGAGAAGGTAATAGAGAAGCTGCTGTTCATGTAATTTTCATAGCTTCTTACATATTCATGTTCCAAAAGGATTTCTTTCACAGAAGCTCATGCTCATCTAACCAGACACTTTGTAAGTAAAAATGCATGAAATTTAAACCAGCTTTTCATATGGACATTTTTTTATGGCTGAGTGTTTTAGCAATCCAGCAATGGTAGACACCTATAAATGTATAATGTGATGGATTAGATTGTAATGCAGTCTGGATGCATTTGGAGGTAGTGTTTGCCCTTCAGTGCAAATCCATTTTAATGTCAAAAAGACTTCATTGGAATTAATAGTGCACTGTCCAGGAAATAAGTAAAACATTGCAGTAGTTTTCTCCTTTGAAAAAGAATCCAAATCTTGCTCCTAATTATGACAATTATGACAAGGGATAAAGCTACTTCTAACAAGGAAATACTAAGAAAATCAAAATATCAGTGCACTGGATAGGTTTGGATTTCCGGTTTGAACCTGGTTTTAAAATAAAAATAGGAATTTTAAAGAATTTATTAAAGAAGATTTGGTCTCTTCATGATTTGTCAAAGCACATTGTAAAACCAGCAACAAACTTACACCTTAGACAGATATGCATGAATTTGGGGCACATCAACCTGGGGAACTTGGGAAAGTTAAAACCAAAATAGCTGAAAGGTGTGAACGTAAAGCTTGTTATGTAAAGTGCTTTACCGTTCTGTGTGAATATACTGCCTGAAATCCAAAACCTTTTTGGAGCCTTTCAGCAGTAAGACCACCTTGTTTCTCTGCAAGACTCAAAGGCACTTTAAACTGAGGTTTACATTCACGTGCTTAGGCAACCCAGTTAAGCTTTACTGAAAGTCTTCTGGTAACCATGTCCTAAGTTTAAACCTCACATTAGAAATTATTTTTAATAAGAAAAAAAGCACCCACAATTGATTTCACTTCTGTGACCTATATATACGTTTTGATTATTCATATGTTTAAAATGAGGATTCATATGTTTAAAATTTAATATCATGCTACATTCCAATTAGCCTAAGAAAGTCTTAGTGGAACCTTCAGGATAAGAAGGAACAGAGTGACATCCCCTTGTGATATCTCCACCAAAAAACAGTGCACAAGCAAGTCTCACAAACGACTCAATATTGCTGATACCAAACATCCTGAAAATAAAAGTTCCTGCTCCTCCTCAAATTCCCAAAAATGGTTAAAAAGAAAGATATTTTAAAATATAAAAAGCATTCTATTTTTTCAGCATTCTGGTTTTAATTTTGAAGTTTTTCTTCTAAGATGGCAAAAGTCTTGCTTCAAAAGCAAAAAAAGAATGAATAATTTTACAAAACACTCGTATTTATATTTTTCGTGGCTACAAGTCTCGTAGCAATAAACCGCAAAAAAAATCCTCCACAGATATTTAGATTAGATTCTGTCAGCATATTAATTGGCCATTTCTTTTTATTTGAAACAAGGTTGTCCCAGAATCTAATACATGTAACATTTGGAAAATCCAAAAATTTCATTTTTTCAGAAAGGTTCTTCTGGGATATGGAGAGAGTTTTCCATTACTGTTGTCACAGTTTAACCCCAGCCAGCCACCAAGCATCAAGTACCTCGCAGAATGAGAAGGGTAAAAGCCAGAAAACTCGTGGGTTGAGATGCAGACAGTTTAATAGGGAAAGCATAAACTGTGTGCACAAGCAAAGCAACACAAGGAATTCATTCACCACTTCCCATGGGCAGGCAGGTGTTCAGCCATCCTCAGGAGAGCAGGGCCTCACCATGGGTGATTATTACAAACACCATCTCTCCAAACGTCCCCTCCTTCCTCCTTCTTCCCCACACTTCATGCACTGAGCATGATGCCACACACTTTGGAATGTCCCTTTGGTCAGCTGGGGTCACCCATCCCAGCTGTGTCTCCTCCCAGCCTCCCATGCACCTCCAGGCTCCTCACCAGCGTGGCATTATCAAGAGCAGAAAAGGCCCTGGCTCTGTGTAAGCCCTGCTCAGCAATAACTAAAACATGCCTGTGTTATCAACTCTGTGTTTAGAACAAATCCAAAATACAGCCCCACACTAGCTTGTGTGAAGGAAGTTAACTCTATCCCAGCCAAAACCAGCACAAATGTAAAGTCATAGATGGACAAGAATATTAATATAATGGTGAAAATGCAATGTATGCATTCAGATTGCAAAGACTGCTTGACAATGAAGAGTTTAAATCTTTTTTTACTAACTTTTCAATCTTAAAAAAGTAAATCTCTGCAGTACCTCATTAGTTATTGAAAATATTTTTTTTCCAACACAAACCTTTTCAAAATACAAGTTATATTCAAGCTGTCTGTCAAGTAATACTGTGAGTGCCAACAAGATATTTTCATCTCTTTTCTAATTGGGTAACACAGCTAATTACTGTTGTCTGTGGAATCATGTTTGATTGGCAGCTTGAATGTAAACAGAAACTACAATTTCAGATGATATTGTATAAACATTTGGATAGGGATGTGCAAGCAGTGAAACTTCAACTAAGAGAAATGTATATCCTAGATAATAAAAGTTACCTGTGTATCATAGTTATCTATCTCTGATAAAAATTATTTTAAAATATATGGATTCCTGCCAAATGCCTACAATAGTTTCCAAAAAAATTTTTGGCAAACCATTTATCAAAAAAATTGAAAATGTATTGTAAATTACACAGAAGACATGAAAAATGAATTCACAGCAAAGTAGTCTTTGTATACACTTTAAAGCCCTTCTAGATTTAGGTCTATAAAAAGTTAAGGAAACAGAGATATAGTCCATAGTACAAAAGCATAACAATAAGAAGATGTTAAAATTAAGTTTGAAAATATCTTCTAAAATGCAGTACACAAATTCATTTCAGAAGGGCTAGGATTATTGATAGAAGAGAGCTGTGTCATGAATATTAGCAATATGTCAGATTTCATAATTGTACTCCAGAACTCTCTCTCCAAGTTTAATACTTAATACGATAATACTTTTTGATCTTAAAAAAAAGAAAAAAGAATGGAGTGTGTTACATAAATACACAGGTCAAAAGGCAAACTGCTTGGAACTGGAGAAGGATGAGGAGATTGAGTTCTGATTATTTTCTCCTGAAAATTTTATCTAGGACGTGAGAAGCAGCACAATGCAAAAAACAATCAAAGGGAAGAATATTGGCCTGAAACATTTCTTTAGCAAACTGATATCTTCTGTCACGTTTGTTTTAACTAGTGTTTTACCAAAATAGCTTAACTGCTGTGCCTCAGATGCCCAGATGTTTATTTGAATGCTTGTGTTTCATTTAATGAAGGCTTTTGCAGAATGTTCCGAATTCACATTAACTCATTGAAATTCCTGCTGGACAATTCTAACTGGTTCAAAATGTAACTGAGAACCTGATAAAATGCTGACTTCTTTTTGAGAAGACATTTGGATGCTCTCCCATTTCTGACTATTTTATACAATTTGTTGTCTCCACCAAAAACACCCAGTAAGAGAACTTTGTATACTTTAGCGTCAGGATTTTGTGTTCATGAAACAGACCTCTCTAAATTTCATATTTGAAGAAAAGAAGAGGAAAATACTTATGTAATTTAAATAATTTCAAAAAAAGATCTTTGTATATGTAAAATATTTCAAAAACATTTCAAAATTAAATATAATGACAATCCCAAAGGAAGTCTACTTCTCTTAAAGTTTTCTTTTTCTAAGAGAAAAACACCATTGTGAAATGCTCTGTTAAGTCCAACAAGATATGGTAGTTGAAATTTTGAGTTGTAATTGCCAATTGGAGTGTTAAGCAGTGATATTTTTGTTAAAATTTGTTTATTGAGGCTAATTCTAAAAGTTCTGCCTGATTGTTATGAGACATTATTTTATCAGAGCTGAGAGATTCTGTGCCTTGCACTCTGCTCTGCACTGGGACAACAATGATCTAGAATATAAGGCATTGTCTCTTGAAAGACATCATTTGGGTGCAATGGCATCTGGCAGTAAATGATGCAAAACATGACTTTATGTGACAATTCAGGCATTGAATGGTGTTGTATTACTTTGAATAGCAATTGCAGTACTGAGTGTTTTCTGTTCATGAAAATTTTGAGAAGCCAAGATACTGCAGAATACTGTGTGATTTATCCCTTGTGCTTTCTCTCTTTTGAGTCTGGCTGAATAGTTCTAGCTGAACTGAAGTCCTTGATTTATTCACAAAGTAGGAAGCTCTCACATTGAATTATTCTCTCTGGCCTGTAATGCTTGCTTTCAATGTGACAGAATTTGTACTACAAAAACCCCACCACCATGGTTTTCTTATGTGTAAATGACCACTTGCTTTTGTAATAAATATTTTCATATGTAAAATTATACATATATATATATAATTTTGATTGCTGTACATTAAAAGGGAACATTTTTTCACATATTAAATGTGCAGTTACATACTGTTTACTTCTGAAAGCAAAACCTTTACTTTACTGTGAATCAATACAATCTCATTACACAACCATTTTTAAAGTTTGTGTCATGTACTATTGTTCTTGTCTAATTATTTGACTATGGATAGGCTCATCTCCTGATTTTGAAAATTTATGACACCATGTAGCTTTAGGTTTTTTTAACTTCATGCATTTTTTTAATATATTAGTCTAGATGGAATGGCTGGAAATTGAATTAAAACGTGAATATATGGGAAAAAGCAAACTGATTTATTAAAGGCCAAAAATTACATTACATAATGACTCAGCTGAGCAACAGAAGTTAATGTGATATATCTGCTAAGAAGTGAATTGGCTTTCATGACTGGAGACTGATAGCTCAGCAGGAGGAGGAAGCACATGGGAACAGCTCGCACACGACAGGCAGCAGCAGCTGGTACACTGCAGCTAAGGAGATTGCAGAGGGGTTTCCCACCACAATGTGCAGAACAGAACCATGACCACCTAATCTGCAAAATACCTCCTAAGCATAGACTCACAGGGAGATCTGAGACCTAAAAAGCACCACCCTTATTGGAAACGATTTTCTCTGTAAAAATTTTAAGCATATCACAGAGTTCACAGTTGTACCCTGCTCTGAAAAAGAGCCAAATCCCTCTTCCATTCTCAAATAAGATGTTCTTCCAATTGTCAGCAGCATGCCTGGTCAGAGATTTGGGTACTACTATATGCCAACTAATTGTTTAAAAAATGCAGCACAGAAAAGGAATTTAAATTCCAGCTTTTCACAGTATTACATTCACTGGCTTTTAGTACAACAGCTACAGGTCATCTACCATCTTTGAATAAAAGCTTCTTACTGCTTTTATTAAGCATTGAAAAGAATTAAAAAATGCAAGATAAATAATGCATTGATATTTGAAAAAAGAAAGAAATTTACCATGTCACTAATAAAATTGTACTTGATGTGTAATTTGTATCCTAGATAAGGTCTATGTTAGGATATCTCTTGCTCGCTGATCCAATTGTAATTGGCATTTATATCAGCAAAGATATATCCTCAATATGGATGTTCTACTTCCTTGCACAAGCCCCTTCTTATCCATACAGCACCTCAGAATTTCTTTTTACACACGGATTCTACCAGAACTGACTTTCCTCATGATATAACAAAGACCATTTGGAGGGGCTAAGTGACATTGTGTTCCTCAGTGTAGTAAATACCAACTGCAAGGTGAGCTGACCAGTACTGACACTATAGTAAATAAAAGGGAGAAAATTTAGTGAACCTTGCAGCATGCAAAAGGGGAAATTTTTAGAATGCAAAGTTAGACCTTGCTACCTGGAAGGAAGACTCAGGGCTGATGAATGCATTTAAGTTTTACAACTATGGGTGTAGGTCAGTTAGTTGTATGCTTGCAAGATTTTTAGCTGATAAACATTAATCTTCAATAATCCTATTATAAGTAGAAGTGGATAAATTAAACATATTGCTAAAACCTGTCATGTTTAAAATCTACAGAACAGAAAGAAAAGGTTTAGTCTCAAAAAGTTACACTTATATTCTTATACATTTGGCACTACTTCTTACTTTATCGAAGGAACTGGATTTTCTTTGTGGAGGAGGATTTAAGTCATGATAAAAACAAAGAACACATTTGGAAAACATTTTTGATTTATCATCTAGGAACCCTCCTAGATCAGACATTCTCTGAACAAGGCACTGCACAAAAGATACCAGCATTGTACCTCTCTCCACTACCAAAAAAATTATTTATAGATGTTATGCTTTGGGAATACTAAACCTTTAATAAGAAGTCATCAAGTCAACCAATGAAAACATTTATTTTATATGCATATTTTCTATTTGCAAACTGATAAGTAGTTGCTAGTTAAAAAACCCCAAACCCAAACTAATATTTCAAGCCTCATTTTTCTGCACATAATCAAACATGAGTTCTGAGTATTGAACAACCCTTGGACAAAGAGTTAAATGAAGGTCATATAATATTCAAGGAAATAATTCAACAAGATGTTCAAGGAAATAATTTACTCCCAAACATAAGGTAATATTGGACTTGCTGGCTGGCTAGCCTAACCGTTTGAGCTATTTCTTTGGTAAGCATATTTTCAAGTAGCAGTCTGAAATACAATTTATTTCATTGTATTTGATCACAACTCACCTTTTCATCATTCTATTAGGAAAATTGCTTATTGGGATAGTCACAGAAGTTACAGGAAGACAAAGCACATTTCTGTGGTCTGCTATTACCTAAAAAGAACTTGGTTTTAGACTATTTTTTCATCTTGCAGACAGAAACATAATGTCCAATGATAGGTAGAAGTCAGTAAAGTCCAAACTGGAAATAAAAGGTAATTTTTGATGGTGAAGACAATTAACTATTGCAACAATTTTTCAAGCAATACAGTAATCTTTTTCATCACTTGGAATATTTAAATCAAAAAGGGTGGGTTTCTGAAATACAATCTGTTATGCCTCTGTTGGTTACTGTCTGCTATGGGAAAACTGAATGAAATCTCTAATCTTTTTTGTGCAAGTCAGACAACATGATTATAATGGCACCTTCAAAATATATGTGTATTCATTTAGCTGTGTAAAATTTGAAATAATATTAATAGGTCTTTTAAAAAAATTTTATTTCTGTTTTTTAGTGATTCAGGTCTAAAAATGACTGTCATGTTTGTGACATTGATAGAAGCAGCATTCAAGCACCATTATTTTCTTTGTTAGAATCACTCAAATGCCAAACAGGGAGCAGCTTCTGCCTTCTGCATTGTTGTTGTATCAGCCACCGGTAATTTGTAAATAACAGTGACCGGGTACACCAAAGTTTGTCCTTGTAACAAAAAGCAGACAGCTGAAGAAAGGAGGCGGAGGAATTCTTCACAGTCAATGTCAGACTGAGGATCTGTTGGTGTCAAATTATCATTTCCATTTTGTCTTGTGATTGTAACTTTCATTGTGAATTAGAGCATTCATTCAGCAGCAGAGTCTTGACACATAGTGAGGGACACACGATAGTGTGTGACAGAGCAATCAGCAGCTGAGCTGAACCAGTACTGAGGGGCTGTTCTTTACTAGAGCAATGACATTCAGGCTGTTAGGACCATTAACTGTGAATAGCTACCGAGGAAAGGCAGGGACAACGATGGCAAAGGTTTGGAGCTGAAATCTGGACCTTTCCTGCCCACTTTCGACTTCTAGCATGCAATCCAGATGGGAAAAGAGAAAAAACAATCTTCCCTGAGAAAGACAGGCCATCTAGCAGTAGAGGTAATAAGACCAGGCAAAGCACCACAGGGGATCTGCTTGATCTAAGCTGGATGTAGATCAATCTAAGGAGTCCCAGGTGTAGCAATATCTAGTCTAGACCACAAATCAAGAAAGTAGTGTTCTTCATACAATCAATGTTACTGCAAATGTCCCAATTAAAGAAGATAAGAGATGTTGAGGAAATGATTCATTTTCAGTCAATTCTGTCATTAATTTTGCTACTTCAATGACAGCAATGAGGGGGTTTGTACCCTATAATTGTCACAAGAAGCAACTCATTTAGCAATATTCATCAGAACACATTACAGCTCACTGCTGGAGGGAAGGAAAGTTTCAAAACTAAAAAATGGCCAAGCGCTGTATAACATTCTGTCTTCTGTGTGTTGGTATAACTGTAAAACCCAATCCTAATTATGACTGGGAATTTTTTTGTCAAATATACATTTACTCAAAGTAGCTCACTTGCATGTTTCTCTTCTATCCATTCTTTCTAAAAAAAACACCATTACATATGTAAGATAGTTATTCTAAAGAAACATTTAGTATATTGTATCATCAGAGCTAATTTTATTTTGAGCCAAGTCACCTATGCCATTTGTTTATTACCTTTGCCAATTACATTTATTAATTGGGAATTCAGTGTGTGATATACAGCAAAATGCTTGAAATAATAATTTTTTAATACTGAATATATAAACAGATGGTGACTGTTGAAAACCATATATAAATAAAATGTAAAATAACTTATTAATTAGAAAACACGCCCATATAAATTCCTTTGCCAGCAAAGTTGTTATCTATAGGTTTGTTTGAAATAAATTTTCTAGTAACTGTGATTTGCAATTGTGTAGTATTAAGAATTACAACTGAGTTTCTCTAGTTTCAGCTGAAGATACTGTAGTAAAGACATCGAAGTCCATGAAAATCTCTTCATCTTAGGTGTGTTAGCAAAAATAATTATCCAAGGAATGCGCAGGTAGAGGATATGAAAAGATGAAGACCTAATCACATGGGTTGTGAAGCACAGCAGTCTTCCTTGTTATATTGAGTCAGACCGTATTTCGATGGTTATGAAACCAGCGGTGTTCAACTTCTTTTTCCTTCTACACTAAATCTGGCCTTGATGCATCATCCCTGAAACCAACACTTTTGCCAGGAATATAAAGAAATAATTTCCATTGAAAACTGTGGGTTTTTATTTTAAAACCTGATTTACAAACTATTATGTAGTTCTCAAGTTTCTTAGCAATATTTCCACTGACACCTGAATATATCCTAGTGGCTTTTTTTGCTGGCTACAGAATGAGAAGAAAAGGAAACTCTTCTCCTTGGATCAACAGCCCCTGCTGAGGAATCCATCCATTCAACTGGCTTGATCAATTAGCCATTACAGAGGTAAGTATTTCCCTGCTAAAAAAATGGCAAATTCTTAAATTCTGCAAAACTACTTGCAGAATTATACCCAAGAATACAAATAAGTATATGAGAAGAAAAAAGACCATTTTAGTATCATAGTCTTCTAGCACAGTCAGTGCCTGCTTGCATTTTTTCTACTTTTAAAAGTAAGAAGAATGAAAGTGGAAAGTTGATGGTGTCTGGTGGTTTGTTCGGGAAATTAACATCTTTCATATATCACAGCACAAAAGCCCTTTAGTATAAATGAATGGACTAAATTATTTCTGAACAGTTCCTGAATTATTGTACATCTGATCAGTTCAGTATAGGAAGAGGCATGACTTGCATTTTTGGGTATCAAGTCTATGGTTCAACCTCACATATTAGAAAATACTTTTCCTGTCCTTATTCCTTCCCTTTAACCTATTCCTATGTAAGCATGCTAGTGGCATCAAACTCTGATGCATCTGATGTGGAAACAAAAACTCTCACTGTTAGCACTCTTTTATTGATCAGAGGCTGTATCCTGACCAGGTCGGTTTTTTTTCTGTGTGCAGTAGGTTTGTACCAAAAAAGGCCACCATCTCTCATGAATTTACGGGCTGCTCTCACCACAACCCATTGTGTGGTGAGAACAGGATCATCTCCCTCTCAGATTTCTGAAAGAACTGTACATGACATTAAAAGGGTTTTTAGAAGAAAACTAAAAAGTGTGATACTATTTAATTATGAAATGAGGAAAGGAAGATTTTATGAAAGAAAGCTAAAAATTTAGATATAAAGTGTTAGTAGGTTGACATGCAATGTGGGTTTTCCAAACTATAATCTAACAGGATAAAAAGATAACATACCTCACAGATAAAAGAAATGTGATGCACCTCATTTTCATTAAAACCTACTAGATAATTTTACACTGCAAGATATTTGTCAAACAAAGATTATCAAAGAAATGAAAAGCCTTGTATTTTGAGAGCAGTCTTTCAAACATGACTTTTGAGGCTGCAAGGAAATATGGTTGCTGTCCCCAAATATATCAGGGTGTACATGCCAGTGATGGAAAAGAGCAATTTAGAGATACAATACCCTTAAAGAACGTGCACTGATGCCAAAATCCATTCAGAGGAGAAAATAGGATAAGGTTAACGGCTGTCAGAACTTCTGGGTCTATCTTCCAATGGAAGAACATGGGAGAGTAGCCTATTAGGAAGGTCTTTGCATTTCTGAGAGGAGCTAAATAATGCAGTCCCTGGACAAGCAAAGGGCTCCACTCAGTCACTTAGAAGCTTTCTAGTTTAACTCTCTGAAGAAAAAGAGAAAGAGGAAGAAATTTCGTGGAAGGTGTGAGCCTGGCTTTTAAATGTCTCTTACTTATTTTCATTGTAATTGTAAATATTCTTTCACACACACATGCTTTAGCAATTTTCCTATACATTTCTAATTAGAATTCAAGGCTTTTCTTTCAATCAATTATCCCCCCTAAAAAACATCCAATTTAAGTATCTGAAGCAATACTTGGCTTTAACTGAAATCTCTCCCCTAGCACCTACACTTACATGAGTGGGGAATAGAGCTTCAGTTGATGGAAGCTGTGGTGAATGCAGGACTTTACCAGCATGATAGTTTTCAGTCACTGGGGCTGTCCTGGCTTTATTAGTGATGAAAAATCTCATTCCATGGGCTTTTTTCAGATTCCAGAAATGAACTGTGATTTAATCCACCACCCAGCAGACTTTGTAAGACAGTAAATATGACCTATTTGTGTTGCTTGGCCTTTAGCTTTAACTGACTTCTTACTTATAAAGGTATAAAACTTTGACCAAAGTTAACTAGTAGGTTATTGTTGAAATTTCCATTGTTTTGTGCTAGAGCATGTGTAAAATGTATGTCTTGCAGACAGTATATTCCCTGAGCTATTGAATGCCACCACTGAGGGCGATGTGGAGGCTGCCAGTACCAGTAGCTGATAAGTACGTGAGGGTAGTAAAAGATATTCCTCAGCATGGCATCACTTTCCTGGTATAATTGGCAATGAATGGGTGCAATATTTAAAGAATCTCAACAATTTCCAATGGAAGGATTTATTTTTTGTGGTTTTGTAACTGTGACATTATGATACAGGAAAGTTATGCAGTGTGGGCCTCACGTGACACACCATTAATATTATTATTAGATGGACTACACTTTTGCCTTAAGCCTTTCCACCTACCCCAAATAAGACCCCATTACAATAGGAACTGTATAAACATGTAGCTCGATGAACCTCAAACAAAAGGAAGGCATATGAATAAAGGAAAAAAAAACCCAAAATGAAAAAAGATTGCTTTTAAAATTTCTTCCTTGGTTGATTGTTCTTCCTCCTAGTGCTTAGTTTTTCCATAGTCCTTTACAAATTTCATTGCCCTTGCTAGTTTTAAGAACTTGCCCCAGAAGTCTTTATACTCTGGGGAAATCTTCCATTTGAATACCATTCTGTAACACTTTGAATAGGTTATTTTTCAAGGCAAGTGGTGGAATTCGCAATGCTTTGTTTTTCTCATGGCATGTATTCAAATATTCTTCTCTCTAGTTACCATTGCCCTCATCAATCTAAGTTTCCTACTCAGCTTCTCTGTTTGTTACTTAATAGCCAAGACAAGAGGAAAAATAATTTCTTGTCTATGATGACAGTAACAGACACATAGCCTCTCAACCATATTGAATTGCATAAGTAACCAAATAATGTATCCCTATCCAAATAGTCCTAAATATTTCTAAAGGTTTGATTTAAACAGATTCAAGCCTATTTCTCTTTCTTTAGCAAAGTCTCTCTAAAAACCAGCATTCAATGTCCTGGTAATCTTTTGTTTGAAAGAATGTATGTCTTTATGCAAATATCCTTCAAAAACTGCTTGACCAAAGTGGCTTGCAAGCAGGTTTAGAATTCACTTCACACATTCTGAAGCTATAACATTCTGACATATTAGTTCAGTTAGGTTCTGAATGGTTCACGACTCTTCATTTCCCAGCAACTCGATGTTTATGGCATGTGCTCAATTGTTTTAAGGCATGACTAAAAAGTGTAAAACTGGTCTATGAAATCACTAGTCCAGAAAAAATTCTCTGCTCTGTTGAATTCAATAAGCAGTGTGTATATTCACTTTGTCTATTACTTTTTTTTTTTAACCTTTTGAGTGTTTCAGAATTGTAGGGTTGGAAGAAGTACTTAGAAATACCAATTTTCTGTATGCAAACTTCATGGCGCAGAAAACTCTTATTTTTTTTTTTTTTTATGTGGAAATGTGGGTCTGTACAATAATTACAGCTTTGCAAAGCAATCCACAGAATTTTACCTATTTCCTCAAGACCACTGAGAGAGGGGAAAGATGGGGAAAAATACCCTATCTCTATTCAGCATCCTGCAGTAGGGAAAATAAAAACTGATCAGAGCACTGTAATTTGGAGTTTGAGGACAAAAAGAGAGAAAAGTCTGTTTCCCTAGAATAGCACATACAAAAATACCTTTTCTTTATGGGCTTCTTCAATCTGTACATCATGAAACCACATTGAAATAAATCTTTGAGATAAATTTCTCCTTTGGACGCTAACAGCTTTTTCAAATAATCTGTTTTCCTTAATGATGAGAGAGGTACAAACTTTAAGAAAACCAGCAGATGTTTAATGGCCATTTAAAACTAATTATATTGACTGTATCCTGTTGAACTGAAGAATTGTATCCATTAGAATTCTCTTGTATAACATTCTGCCTTTGCTGACATTTTCTGTAGTGACGGCGGAATTTCGCTGATCATTTAGGTAACATATAAAGTGAGAGATGTCAGATTTCCTTTTTGACTTCAGCTCTCCCCAGTTGTGAGGAAGACATAATAATTAAAAAAAAAAGAAAAAAAAAAGAGGAATTGTATGACTTGTAGGCTTTTTCTAAAAAACCTGCTTTTCAGGTTTTTTTAAAGTGTCAACATTGACTAAATGCAGAAATAGACTTTCTCTTCATGATAGGTTTAAAAAAAAATTGAATGCAAATGCATTTTCAGTTTCAGTACAGGTAGAAAGTATGATGCCTAGTTTTACACAGCTCTGCTAAGCAGGTACGTATGCATCACTTGAAATGGTGTCTAATATTCCACAGATGGCAATTACTTCCAGAGGAATGGCTAGGGACTTAATTAAAAGGGCTGAGAGTTAGCAAAGTAAAATGCTGGAGAAGCACATGAAAAATCAATACATTATGCAAGGAACTCCATAGAATATTTAGGAAGCTAAAGCTGTCTTTTTACATTTTCCCTTCATTTCTGCACAAAAGGTTTACTGTAAAATAAAGGTTAGTTATGCCACATTTAAAATTATATTTTAGCTAACTGAACCTACTACACAACAAAGAAAAATATATTTGACTGCACAATATTGATTTTACATGAAAGCACATCAGTTAGTGAAATGCAAAAACCAATAAAACATCACCCCTGGCCGGGATAGATATCTCTAGATACAATTTATTTTTACATTTAAACCAATTATTGAGCTTGTTGCATTTAAAAATGTGCACCATATATCCTTTCAAGGACTTTTTAATTCAATCAAATCAATTGCATTGATCTCCATATTCCATATTAAACACCAATCTTAAATTAAAGCTGACACATTTTGAAGGCCAAAGTACAAGTTTCTAAGCAGAAATAAATTCTACAAGGCTTTCTTTGTGTGTTTTTATGCCCAAACATGAATACAAATATTGATTATGTTTTAACACACAATTTATAAGCTATTTCAATGCTTATTTCTTCCTAAAATTTGTTCAATAATAATACAAACTTACAGAAACAGAATGCTCCCTGAAGTTCTTTCTGTTGCACTGGAATATGACGATGTTTTTCATAAATAATTAAATGACAGAATAAAAAGAAATCCTTAGGCATAGTTGTTCATGAAGAATCTATGACTAATAGGACATAAAACTAAATTACCACTTGTTGGAATGCAGATATAGGGACAAGGTTTGTTTCTTTTGAGCACGGCATCAAAACAGTTTACATCTACCTTGAGCCTGACCAAGTTGTTTTCACTCCCAAATGGTTTCTACAAAGAGAGGAAGCAAGACTGTAAATTCAGAGAGACCATTCACATGGACAAAGCTATTATGCATAGGACTGGTGCTAAGTATTTTCATGGTCTTCATCCACTGATGGTAGGGGCAAAACTCCAATTTTGTACAAAGAAGCCAGTGTGTATTCATCCAGTTGTCTTTTCCCCTTACTGCATCACCTCCCAATGCCTGGTAGAAAAGCAACTGCATCGCTTGGAAGGGGCTTCTCACTTCTCCCTGGCTCATCAGTTTCCCAGCTTTTAAAGCTCTATTGATATTGTTTGTACTTTGGAATTTCTATCTCCCAATAGTTTTCAATTAGCTTTATATGCATTATTCAACTCCCTGAAGCTTTCCAGAGTTTACACAGAGTTTGCATAAAACTAAAATGGAAGAATCCAGACTTTAGAAATACTATCAAATATTCAGAATGTTCACTGTCCTGTTCACACCTCTCCATCTCTTCATATTGCTATGTGCATATGTTGCAGTCAAATGAACAGCATAAGAGCCAAGGAGGGAATTTGTCAAATACTCCAAATAGCTGCACATCACTACAGATTATGACTGCTTGGATTTAGGGAACATTTTTTTGGCTGAGGAAACATTCCAATGGGATAGATTAATCTGTGTAAACCACACAGCTCAGCTGAAACTGCTGTTCAGCATTCTAAATTGCCACCTTCGTCTTCTTTCAGCACAAAAATGTGCATTTCTTCCTATAATAAAGATATTTTATAATAGCAATAAGGCAACTCCAGGGTGTGTGGTTATCACGAGATAATCATACCCTGGAGGGATTGCAGATACTTGGCTGTGCCTCATAACACCCCATGTGTGTGTTTATCTCATGATAACCCTACTCTCTTTTGTATCTTATTGCCTAATTATCCTCTGCTAATGCAAAATACTAATTTTTTTGTCTGAAACAATATGTGCAAAAATGCATTGCTAACAATCACTGGAGGACATTGACAAATAATGCTGTCACTACTTTGTACTCTCTTGCAGCCAGAAATTTACATAAAGAACCAACTTTGGATATTTTTTTCTAAACCTATTAAAATTCTTTAAGGCAACATCAACTAAAATATTGGAATCAGGCCAAGTAAATATCTCTAAAAATTCCATTTATATTCTTACAGTGATTTATATAGTTTTGCTTACATAAAATACCAAATTTCTTTCTTTTGTATTTATATCTCTTTACATTTCTAATTCTAATACACAGAAGTTAGTTACTTATGGATACTGAAGGGGGTCCTAGGATCACCCATCTGATATTTATCCGAGGATAAATTTTATTTTACTAAATCTCCATATAGGGAGTGATAGCTATGTTTCAGATAACGTTGGGGGATATTCAGGGAGAGTAAAGATTCTGGACCTCTCTTAAGGAGATAGAATTTTTGTTCATTGTAACAGCAACAAATGAGTTAAACCTGTTTTCCACTGATGCTGAAATTTCAGACATGAAAATCTAACAGATAATGTTCAATAACTCCTTAGTTAAATCAATGTCATAGAAATCACATGTAATCACAGTCCGTTGAAAATAAACAAACTAGAAAATTGGTTTCAATTTTTAACTGATAGACTTATTCTGCAATTTAAGTGTGAACATTATAAAACACGGTACAAGGTAACCTAACATAAAAATAGTATGTATAAGAGCTGCCTTTTCCTCTTAATAAAAGCTGTATCAATTGAAAATAGGTTGCTGGTCAAAGGATAATCTGACATGTTAAGATGACATTAAACCCCATTAAATGTAGCGGAAAAATGCCCTCAAAATGCAAAATGAGAGGTTAATCCCAGAGTTTAAGTTATACATGTTCCATCATTCTATATTAATAATATTACTAAAGGTTTATGACACCTAGTGTATTCATATGTCCAAACATTTTATAAGTTTTAACTAATTTCAAAGTTTTTTTTTTCCATGGGCTATACTGACAGAATAGAAAAAGAAACCTGTGGACTATTCAGTAATGATAACGAAATACAAGACAAGTTTTTATGTAAACAGAAATAAGAGAAGACGAACAGTACAATATTTGTAGAGAACTACATTTGGTATAATGCCAAACACAATAAAAAATGCAATCCTTAGAATCGACAGTGACATCCTATAGATCTATCTTATATGTGTGTGTCTGTGTTTGGTTTGTGTCTATGTAGGTAACGTGCATTTTTGGTTTTATCTTGTGTTTTATAATATATCATTATTTTCCATACTGTTTGCAGTGAACAAAATTTTACTTTTAATAGCACCACCTGTGTAGATCTGCAGGCTTTGGACTCTTCCTTCCTTTGTTGTGAGCTACAGTTAATTAAATCAAGATTTTTTCCTTTTAGAATATCTATTTTTACACTCTGTTTTTATGTAAAATTGCTTTCATGTTCCCTGTCCTCCCACTCAACCAGTTCTTCTGAAAAGCACACATGTTTATCTCTCTTAACATTGCTTACAGATCTCATTTCTCAATCCCTTGATTATTTTAGATGGCCTTCTCTGAATTCTAGCTTCCTGGTGCCAGTGGAAGAGAATTGCCTTAATACAGTTCTCCTCAGAAGTTGCTAGCTCTGCGGCTGCCTTGCCTGTAGCATTCCTGGCAGCCCTTACCATGGTATGCTCTTGGAAAAGGAATCAAGGGGCATATTCCCAATGAACATATACCAAAAGAATTTAAAAAAAATACCACTAATACAGGAGGATGCTGATATGCAAAACCCACACTAATCATAGCAGCTGCTGGTTTAGGACAAAGATCTGAGCTCACAGTCTTTTTATCTTAATAGAAATATGCCTACAAATCATGTGAGGCAGGAAGAGGCTCAGAGAAAGCTACATGCACTAAAATTAGCGGGATTTTCTCCTACAGTGACCTCAATACTACTACTACTACTACTACTATTATTATTATTATAACCTTGAACTGATGTGAATGTGCTGCTGTGAAGATGTCCTTCGTAAGTCATAGCTAGTAAGAGCTTCACAAATAAAGAGTAACTGTTATGTTAGCTGTGTCTTGAATTCTCTCCTTT
Source organism: Coloeus monedula (assembly GCF_965178545.1). Taxonomy (NCBI): domain Eukaryota; kingdom Metazoa; phylum Chordata; class Aves; order Passeriformes; family Corvidae; genus Coloeus; species Coloeus monedula. The sequence goes on along the minus strand of NC_138786.1, from coordinate 34,513,238 downwards.
TTCATTATTTATGCCATTAAAATTCATCTTAGCCTTTAAAGTGGACATCAATTTGCCAGCAGTAATAGAAATCATTCTGAATAGCCAGAAAAAAAGTTTTGTGCCCTAGAACATGGCGGGAAATCTACCTGAAATCTTCTTGTTCAAGTGGAAACTAAGAATTGGACTTCAGTTACTACAGTCAGGCTTTCACCTGTTGTATCACCTTTCTTGAAGAATTTTGCTAGCCTTTATCTTGAGACACACCTTACTGATAGACTGCAGGACTGCTCCTTCTCCACAGAAATAAACTTCCTCCTGCCAATATTAACATTAGCTTTCAGCCAATATTTAATTATGACTAAATGAAAATATTCCAACAACTTCCAGAGAAAATGTTTATCATTAAAACTTTCTCATGTGTGTTATGAAAAAAAAAAATTAGATATGAAGTATTTTACTTCAAAGAACATTATAATGCACGTGCAGATCTTCTGTAATCTTATTTCAACTTCAACAAAGATTTAACATTACTGTTTCTTACCTAAGCAATGGGGACACAATGATGTAATAAAGTCATGTAATTTTTAACAGAGAAACCCTGTTTTAACACATGCCATTTTCATTCAGTAGAGTAATAGATATATTAAGAGTAATGCCATATACTATTCTCTGTGATCAAACAATTTTTTACTGCTCTTTGATTAATTAAGCCAATGACTAAATAATCTTCCATGCTAAAAGAGAGCATGCTGGATACTGGTTCCAGTTTTTGCTTGTTTCTGAGTTTTGCATTAAAAAGCTATTGAACTTAAATCAAAATAAAAAGGAGAAAATTATTATTTATTATGTAATTCCATAAGTTCAGAAAGCTAAAAGATCTTATATTTCTTAATTAAGTTCAACCCAACTATGAGTATTTGAAAACAGTCACCTTTTATGCCAACTTCACTGCTGTGGATGCATGCGAAGGACTCCGGGGCAATAGAGCCAGCTCACTGGTTTGTCTCACAAGTATAAGACACAACACAGACAAGCCTTTACCCAAGGTGAAGACAGTTCCACTTTGATCAGGAGGTCTTCTGGATGACCTCCACAGATCCCAACTCGTGCTCATTTCCATGACTCTATAAGAACTTAAAATGGTGTGAAACTGTCATGGCACTAAGGTCTATCTCATAGCAATTTTAACTGATAGCATTTGCATGCCTAATGAGAGTTTACTCTCCTCTTGGCTACTGATAAAGTCCATTTCTAATTGAAATACCTGTTCCCATTTACACTAATCAAGTGTTCACGGTCAAGACCTCATTATCAAAGATCAAAGAAAATTGTGATTACTGCTTAAAACTGTTATAAACAGCCGTAGAAAGCAAGTCAGAATGTCTGATGGACTATGAAAAAAAGCTGAAAAGGCAAATTGAACTGTGTACAGCGTATTCTGTGATTCTAAGAATATATGACATATGTTTGAAGATCAGGTTTTCTAGTCATCATCAAGCAACCTAGCCAGATTTCATCTGTGAACACAATTTTCAAACTAGGATTTTTTTTCACCCTATTAACTTAAAAATATCCATCTGCTGAGATTAAATGCCTTAACATGGATACTGGCAACGTCTATAGATCCAAGAGCTGCACTGCCACAGAACACAAACAGTTATGCTTTTGGATGCCATTGGTGTTTGAACCTTAAAACAAATGGTTGATCCTCCTGTAAAATCTCAAGCATATTCCAGACAGAACTAGGAAGTTGGGGATATACACAAGGAGCACATTCTTGTTTTCTGTGACACTGTTTCATTCTAAAATTATTTGTAGTCAGCATCTCCCAGGAATATTAAAAAAATACATTTAATGTGACTAATAGCAACGGTTTAAGGAAAAGTTTTTAATATTTCCTCTTCAATGTGAAAAATTAGTTTTGAAATATCTGAGTTTCTCATCTTAAAATGTTGTATTTGTCATCATTAATAAAAGGTTATTTAAAAAGAGTAAGACATCTTTACTAAGGTACTTCAAAATATACAACTCTCAATTTCAACTCACCAATATGTACTTAGCCACTTAAAACAGTAAAGACATTGAAAGAGATACACACACATGAAGCTCACTCAGATTTGCCAAGGATGGCTTCTTCTCAGTTTATGGTTTTACCCTCGAATCCTGCAGTAAAGCTACCTTCCCCTCAGGAATGTTGCTTCAGTTTCCGTGTGGCCAGGATTTTCTCCTATATTCTGTTACCTTCACATACATTTACTGGGCTGGCCTTATTTCAACAAAGCACTTAAGCATATATGTAAATTTATTCCTTCCACAAGTATGTGTGGCTTTGTGCTTAACTGTGAACATATCCTTATGCTGCATTTCCTTCAGTGAAATGTAAGCATTTGTTGAGGTGCTGCTGTAGAACAAAGAAGCAGTGAAGGCACTGCTGGCCTTAGTGAGAGATTAAAATCAGAGCCTTAGCTAGGTTTTAAGACATTAAAGTCAATGGAATTTCTGGAAAGAATGAAAAGCATCGAGACCAAATTCTGTCTCAAACACTGTAATACCTGAAGGAAGAAAATTCAGACTGCTAAGTAAATACTTATAAATTAAGACTAAATTAAGATTTTTAAGATTAAAAAATTCCATTCTATATTGCACGAGTTATAACTCTGGGTTAAAGTTGGTCTTTACTTCTTCTGTGGCTCCAAATTTTGCCAGTACTCCAGATATTACTCATTCTTTTATTAATATTCATTTATGAATGTTTCCATTCACATTTTCATCCTGCATTGCTATTAGAATCAGCCCAGAGACTGGATAAATATTTCAATAGATTTGCATACATGTGGTACAAAAAGGATCATGTTTTCATCACTGTTCCTACTCATGCTTCAAAATGCAGGCTTGCTTACCTCCAGGGATTGCCAGAGAGCTTCAGTTGTTGTGGATGCATGATTTTCACAGAAGATATCCTGAAAACATTTGAGTTCATAGAAACCACAGAACTGCTATCATTCCTTGAAGAGATGTGGCCAAACCACATTCCTTTGAGTGAAAAGTGGCTCCTGGTGAGACAAATATGGTTTCAGAATAACAAAACCAGTATTAAACAGTTAAAAAAAATTAACAAAAAAAGCCCAAAAGCCCCCAGTTAAACAGAAACATAAAACCCCAGAAAACTATTTCTAAAAGTTGTGTTAGACACTGATTTTCAAGTCACTCGGAGGAAAAGAAATAAAGTTTATTTTGCACAACACTGCCATTTATAACTTTTCAATAAGTGAATGAGTGGTCAATGAGAAGTGCTGACCATCTGCTCTCTGCTCCATTGGCCTTTGCTAACCTAAGAGTGGAACCAGGTGCTCAGATGAAAAGATGGAGGAGGGGGAAAAGACATGAACAAATACAGCAAAAGTGAATTTCTGTTCCAAATTAAACTCCATAGTTAGAGAAAAATATTTTAAATTATTTTTCAATATATGGATATTTCCTTTAATTCCTAGGATTCACTGGTTTGACTGTACTGGAGAAATACCCTTAAGAGTGCATACTGAAATTTTTCTGTAATTTCTGTAGTGTCTGGAATGACTTTCTACAGTTTGAAAAGGTTTCAATTCTGCATCTAGGAACAATATCTTTTGTTTCCTGGAAAAACTACACCACAACTTGAACTGTCAGTCATAAACTTATTTGGCTTCCCAGCCTAAGATTATTTTTGAACGCTTCCTTCACAAACATTCTTGTTCTTGATTCTTCCTCATAATTTATGTTTAAAGGCTTAATCTGAACAGTAATGCCTCCTTTTTTATCCAGCAATTGTGTCTGAGAGAGGATTAAACTCTGTGAATGTCAGACCCTCCTGGACACATAGTTGCAGTTATTTTCTGCATAGAAACTTTCAAATTAACATGTGCTTTTCTGTGTAAGGTGAGGTTTAGGACATGTCTACTTCAGAGAAAAACTTTTGAAAAGAAAATTACCTTTTTTGAGCAGTGCAAAGCCATTTTCACCCTTAATTTCTGTGATTTCATTTATTTTGATATTTCTTAATAAATTAAAACATAAACAGTTATAGCCAAGATCACGAGGCATCAGAAAAAGGTGTGAGTCATATTCTAATCCCAGAGCAAAACCTTGTTTACATGATGAATCCCTTGCAGTGGAAATCTTGGTGGGTGGAATCTCTTATTGTCAGAACTTTCAACAAAAGAGCAGCTGCAGATACTGAAAGCATTAAATAAAAATTACCAACAAGCTGTCTTACCTGTGTGCACTCCACAGAAAGGAAGGGCAAACATGAGCAGGTAGTGCTTGTACATCAGTCAAAACTATGACAGCTACCGTGTAACATCTGACAACACTGACATGTACTGCACTCCCTAAGATATTCCTCTAACTGAACCATAAAGAGACAAATAAATTAGTAATAGTACCTCGCCTGTCAATGTCCTTTCTTGCAGGCTTCTCGCACTGTTGATTAGCATTGTTTGAAGTGGTTCATCAATACATTTACTTCCAGAAGAAAAAATAAGGTTGCTGAATTTTTTTATTACTTTAAGAAAAAGTAGCAAAATATGGGGGACCTGATTCCTCATGATCACAAATTCATTTCTAGGAAAAGGACAGACAAAAATCAGTATAATGCTTCCATACTAGTCAAACAGATCAGATTTTATCTTCATTCATCTGCTGTGTGGCAGATGAAGTTCTCTTAACCAAATCAGTATTCCCATATAAGAAAAAAATCAGATGGTCAGCCACTACCTGTCAGATTTTGCCCATATGCCTACAGCCTGACACTAAGTCAGCACAATATTTTCCCATAATACTTTACTTTTTATAATATATATATATACTTGTAAGTGAATTTTCTTGCTCTTTTTACAGCTCAAGGCATAATTATTATGAAAAAGAGGGTGAGTGGCAGTACCTGTGGGTGCTAATGATCGCTAATGCCTCTGACATGCTCCACCCAGAGCCTCCACCCACAGCCTGGTCCCTGGGCTCCATCTCAGTTCAGGTGTGGGCTGTGCAGATCAGAGAAAAGGAAATCTGTGCAAGTAGAGATGAATACTTGCACAAATCTTCAAACCTTAATTGACATTTAGTTTTAATGGGAAAATAACTGAATAACCTGTGTTGGGCTTTTCAATTTCATTCAAGCCAGTTTGTCCTGATTTCACCTAGGGTAGAGACAACTTCTTCCCAGTAGCTGTTGCAGTGCTGTGTTTTGAATTTGGAATGGGAATTGTGTTGATAACATACTGACATTTCGGGTTTTTGCTAAGTCGTCTTTGTCCTATGTCAGGGACATTTTTTTTCCCTTGTCTCATGCTCTGCCAGTGAGGAGGTTTCAAAAGAAACTGGGAGCGAGCATCACTGGGACAGGTGACCTGAACTGACCAAAGGGATATTCCACACCACAGAACTTCATGCCCAGTACATAAAATGGGGGTAGTTATCCTGAGGGGCAGCCAGTCTAGGAAGGGGAATCTGGCATCAGTCACCAGGTGGTGAGTAATTGTATTGTGCATGACTTTGGATTTTTTCCCTTTTTTTCTATCATGATTATTATTATTATTTGCCATTACTATTGTATTTTAGAAAAAAAAAAAAAAAAGAAGAAAGGCCTTGAATGGATTGGTCTTTTCTCAGGGTGTCTTCAAACATGGAGGCACAGGCTTTCATACAGACTGTGGCCCTAAAAATGTAGTTTATTGGCTAAAAATTTGTCCATGGAAATCAGGTGGTGCAGGCTTGGCTTTCAGCAAAAAACACAGGGGTTGTGTCCTGGAATTGACACACAGCATATTATATATACATGGTTTACAGACATCCAGTACTTACCAATGTTTTATATCTGTATGTTATTCAGTGGCTCCAGGCCAACAGGAAAAAATTCTAAATCCAGTGTGAATCTGAGACTTTGTCAAAGACATTGATTCTACTTTTCCTTGTTCTACTGGAGAACACCAAACATAGGCAATTTTTTCCTTTTTTTCTTTTTTTTAAAGACCCAAATCCTTCAAAATATATTGCCATTTCAATTATTTTTTTCTATTATATATTCAGCATTTGCTACATATCAGCCTGTTTAATAATGAGTCAAGACACATAAGTAGCTTTCTGTTTTCAGTTTTTCTGCTAATCTGTGGTTTCCTTTTTTATAGCTGGGCAAATCAAATAATCCTGATCTGCCTGGCTTATGCAGAAAAGAAAAATTTTAATGTTATGATATCTTCTATTTTTTATTCTGGTTTTTTTTTAAATTTAGAATAACAACATAAGGAATAGAAAATGTGATCACTAAGATTCATTTGTTAACTGCTGGTGGATGAGGGGAAGGCTGTGGATGTGTCTACCTGGACTTCAGCAAAGTCTTTGACACCATCTCCCACAGAACTCTCCTGGAAAACTTGGCACAGCTTGGACAGGTGCACCCTTCACTGGGTTAAGAGCTGGCTGGCTGGACAGATCCAGGGAGTGGTGGTGAATGGTGCTACATCCAGTTGTCAGCCAGTCACTAGTGATGTCCCCCAGGCATCAGTGTTGGGTCCAGACTGGTTTAATATCTTTATTGGTGATCTGAATGAGGGTTTGAGTCTACTATTAGCAAATTTGCAGATGACATGAGGTCAGGGGGGAGTGTCAGTCTGTTGGAGGGTAGGAGGGCTCTGCAGAGGGACCTGGACAGGCTGGACTGATAGGCTGAATCAAACAATATGAGGTTTAGCAAGACAAGGTGCCAGGTCTTGCACTTTGGACACAACAATCCTGTGCAGCACTACAGGCAGAGTGGTTGGACAGCGGCCAGACAGAAAAGAACCTGAGGGTACTTACTGACAGCAGGTGGACATGAGCCAGCAGTGTGCCCACATGCCCAAGAAAGCCAATAGCATCCTGGCCTGTATCAGGAATAGTGTGGTCAGGAGGACTAGAGAAGTGACTCTCCTCTGGTGAGGCCACACCTTGAACAGTGTCCAATTCTGGACTCCCCAATTTTGGAAGGATCGTGAGATTCTGAAACGTGTCCAGAGAAGGGCAACAAGGCAGGTGGAGGATCTAGAACACAAGTCTTATGAGGAGTGACTGAGGGAGCTGGGATTTAGCCTGGACCAGAGGAGGCTCAGGGGAGACCTTATCAGTCTCTACAACTGCCTGAAAGGAGGATGTAGCCAGGTGGGGGTCGGTCTCTTCTCCCAGGCAACTAGGGACAGGACAAGAGGGCATAGTCTCAATCTGTGCCAGGGGAAGTTTCGCTGGACATTAGGAATAAGTTCTTCACAGAAACGGTGATTGGGCACTGAATGGGCTGCCCAGGGATGTGGTGAAGTTACTGTTCCTGAAGGTGTTTAAGAAAAAGCTGGATGTGACACTTGGTGCCACGGTCTACTTGGCAAGATGGTGTTAGGGTGTAGGCTGGACTCAGTGATCTCAAAGGTCTTTTCCAACCTAACTGATTCTGTAATTCTCTAATTGTCTAATCATCATTGCAGAATTCTGCATCTTTGTGCTCCATGATTTAACTAGTACATCCTGAAAACTCAACTTTTCATCATTGATAAATATCATTCTATATAGCATAATAAAGGTGAAAAATTAGTCTGTCCACTGGGTTATGGAATGCTGTTCGTATGTTTAAGAGGTTGTGCTATTATTTAGTAAGATGTTATTTAAGCAAAGATCATTCAATAATTGCCTGCTTTTCTGAAGTTTTGGTACTTCATGCCTAGTTCAAGACTGTATTTATTATATTTACAGAATCTTCATGAAGCCACACTAAAGGCACTGAAGTAAAGGAATATCATAGCTGTAACTGAAAGCAGGAAGATCACAGTCAGAAAATACAGCTATTTATGGTTTCATATGCACACTACTGACATTTATGTGCCTCCTTGTTTGTAGTCATGTAGCTGACACTTCTACAGTCACAGCCCAAAACATGTATAATTTGCATTTGCCCATTTTGGCTACTTATGGCTCTTCTATATATTCCTTCCCTTTAGTAAGTAACTTCTTTTCAGCGAAAAGCAAGATGCAGTGAACACTTAGGTTTTTCCATTATTTAAATTTGGTGAGAGCATTCATCTAGTTTGGGAAGTGTTTCCCTTCTAGAAATGGGAATGTTCCCAGATTTTCCTGTCATGGGGAGTCTGTGTATCCAGTTCTTTCTTGGCTGACTTATAAAATTTGGCTCCAGACCATTGCATTATGAGATTTTAAGTTTCCCATGATTAACCAATGGTAATCACAGTAGTCAAAATGAACTTGAAGAGCAAGTAGAACACATTCCTAGCCATCATAATAACATTTTAGGAACTTTTAAAACTTTATTTTCAGTTTAGTCTGATCTGCTTCTATTAGTGAACTATCTGTCATTACCTTGTCCTACCAATATGATTTCTGAAGAGAAAATATAGTAGTATCTTACAATCTCTCTCTCTCTCTCTTTCCTCACTTGAACTGTCTTAAATTTATGATGAGTATTCCACTAAGTATCTATCTGCTTCCAAAAGCCTCTGAATCTCAGTCTTTTTTTTTCAGTAACTTACTTTTCCTTTCCGTTATTCTCATAAAATATCAATTATTTTGGGCCTTCTTCTAAAATATTTCTTTATTCATGTTGGTAAATGCAGAAGAAATTCTTCATTGTGAATATAAAGCCTTAATAATGTCTTACTTTCCTTTTTTTTTCATGCATCTAATAAAGTTTTGTAAATCTTAGGACTGATATAAGTCTAAAGCTCCTAATTTGTCAAAGGAGTGTAGAAAAAGTGATAAATATAGTTTTGGTTTTATGGATGATTTAGGTCATTGACATTTATAAACTAGAAAGTTTTGAAAGCCATTTGGTTACTTATACTTAGAAGTATCAGTATGTAAAAATGAGTTCTCCTTTCAAAGAGGCAACGTTGAGGGATTTTGCCTGTCGACCTTATGATCAGCATTTACAACTTTTTTTTTGTCTCTATCAACACTTAAATAAGCTATTTACAGAAACCAAAATAAATAAAGGCACACGAAGGCACACATGTAAGAAATTCATTCCAACCTACCTGCTAAGCACTACTGTTCGAAAATGGAAATACCAGGCTTCTGCCCTTGGACTTCACTTGTCATTGGGGTTAGTAAGTATACTTTGTGTTGCAGTCCTATCAAAAGGAAAAGTTATAATATGTTCTTGTTGAAAGGTTTTCATTGGAAACTAAGCAAAGAGCCAACTCTATCTAGACCCTTTCACCATCATATAGTTATCTCAGAATTTTTCATAAGCTAGACCCCGCACAAAGGAACAAATCCATAGCCTTTTTAAAAGTGGTTGTTTTAAAAGTTTTCTTCTCCTTGAAGCAATCTTTCAGTATTGTGATATTTAATATAGAGGTTTTGAAAATTTTGAAATTTTGTTAGCACTTAAGACAATCATGAAAATATTTTGTAAGTGGATGTGCAGTGGCTCAGTATGTGTGACTTATGTTTCATTAGTTAGATAGAATGGCTTTATATATCTTACCTGAACCTATATCATGGGATTTTGCATGGCCCATAAATGAACCAAAAGACACCTTCAAGTCAGTCATCGCACTCACCTAGATAGAGTGTATGGTACCACAGGACTCAAAGACAAAAATGAAGTACTCATTGAAGACAAAATAAAAGTTCTGTTTCTTTGCCAGACAGATAATGCAGGTATAAAAATTACTGACCACCTAGCACATGTAAAGAATTGTTGTGGTTTAATCCAGCCAGCAACTAAGCCCCCACAGCTGCTCACTCTCCTCCCTCATGAGGGTTGGGGGAGAGGATTGGAAGAGAAAAGTGAGAAAACCTGTGGGTTGATATCAAGACAGCTTAATAAATAAAGCAAATTCTGCACATGCAAGCAAAGCAAAACAAGAAATTCATTCTCCACTTCCCATGGGGCAGGCAGGAGTTCAGACATCTCACACATAAACACCATCACTTTGAGTGTGCCCAGCTCTATTTACTGAGCATGATGCCATGTGGTTTGGGATATTTCTTGGGTCATCTGCAGTCACCAGTCCCAGCTCTCTCCCCTCTCAACTTCTTGTACACCCTCAGCCTTCTCGCTGGTGGGGTGGAGTGAGAAGCTGAAAAGGTTTTGAAGCTGTGCAAGCCCTGCTCAGCAGTAACAAAAGTATCCCTGAGTTATTAGAGCTGCTTTGGTCATAAATTTGAAACATGGCCCCATGCTAGCTACTGTGAAGAAAATTAGCTCTATCTCAGCCAAATACAGTACAAGAATGTAATGCAAAGTACTATATCAGTGATATTTACTTTAGAAAGTGAGTTTATGATTGGGTATTACATTTAACTGGTGTTCTTTTCAACTCTGGAATATGGTGACAGTTCCAAAGATTGAAAGGATGGTAGAACAAATGTTGCACTCATTAGGCGGAAAGAGTAATTTCTAATGAAAATTACAACCAAAAAAACTTTGAGTGAGGAAGAAAAATGAAAGCAGAAAGACTGAAACCTTCAATTGTTTTTACCTAATCTGAGATTTTTTCTGCCAAAATTTAGAAATATTGGACTCAAGAAATTGCTTGAAAGTCAATCCAGAAAAATGGCTCTGTTCATCTCATCTATGAATCTTTGTTTTATTTGTGAAGCATTGTTATTTACCTGACAAAAATGAGCAGTAGAGATCAATTATTTGTGAAGCGCATTTGATGGCCCTTTATTTGAACTCTATTTATATTGAACTCGTTATTTTTCATACCTGTTTTAAGGAGCTTATATCCTCACACCAGAAAAAAAGCAAAAAAAAAAAATACTGTCATTTATACTCCATATTACAAATTAATCAATGAGATATCTATATATATATAGATATATAGATAGATAGATATATAGTAGTCTTAGTAACCAAGAATTTGGTTCTAATAGTTTAGCTTTGATACCATGATAAAACCAGACTGCCCCTGATGGATTTCTGCTGTAAAAATATGAATGTCTGGGGGAAGAATTCAGAATAATTTTGGAAATAAGAATTCTACTGGTAGATTTATGTTCTTTTGCGTCTGCTTGGGTGCATGCAGATATTTCTATAGTTTATTTATTTGATACTTCAAAATCAAACAAAGATGCATTCTCTGTATTCAGGCTTCCATTTCTTTGTTGCTAAAATGCATGAAATTTTCTCTAGTCTCTTTAGAACAGATTTAAGACAGAGGATGGTTAAATGGTTTTCTAGTTTCTCTGTCTTTGTGAGAGAAACTCACATCTGACTGAAAATCTAGAACCATTCAGTCTTGGTCTGCATGTAGTAGACTTCTGTCACCTTCTATTTGACTGTAAAGGTAAATCAAATAGATTTCTTCCACTATCATCTCCCTAACAATTTGAAAAATATGGGCTCCTACTTGGGAAAAAAATATTTTCTTTGCTGTTGTCTCAACAGTTCAAAAGAAATTTTGCTGTCCACTCATTCAGGCATTCTTGAGTGCTAGAGAGCAACTCCATGACATCTCAGTTCAGCTTTCTGTGTGCCACACCTTAGTTCCCTCAATAATCCTCCTAACCTGTTTCTCATCATTAACAGCAGGACAACAAAAGTTTAAAGGAGAAACTAAGAGTGCAAGATTTTCAGCCCTGCCAGCTGGGATTTTCACACAATCCATGGTTCCCCCTGAAATCATGCTTGACATGTTGAAGAAGTTCTGGGCTCTGAGAATATATCCTAGTACAGGTCGAAAAGATCATTTCCAGTGTCTGAGTCTTTGTAGTTCTATATCATGTTAGCAGTAAGAATGTTTTGTCCAGAATAAAACACTGTTTTCTTCCTGTACATTGTGCTATGAACAGTTACCGCAGTAACTGTAATGATGAATAATAATTTTTGGTACTTTTTAATGGGTATTCCCGTACATCCTATGCATTAATTAACCATCAGACACATCTGTATTTGAGGCTGTCACTAGCAGATGAAAAATTGAAGCAGTGAGGCATAGATTCACCCCTGTTGAATGTTGATGCAGTCATTTAAGTTAAAAACAGGTATCTGCTACAGAGAGCAGAGAACTGGGTTCTTCTAGAGGTGATGCAGTCCTTAACTGGCCTGAACTGCAGTTAGGTGCTTCAAAAGGAAGGAAGGAAGGATGAAATTGGGTACTAAATATTAAGTTACTTGACTATCCTTTAATTCTCAAAACACTACAAAAGATATGTAGCTAATCTCATTGTCTTCCTTTTTCTTCTGCAGGTCATTCATTTAGAGGAAAAAGATTCAGACACGGATGGGACAGTCCTATCAAAGCTGAGGCTTCCATATTGCAGCCAAGATATATTTTAATAATAACCTTCCAAACCACAAATTTGCAGAATCTATAATGACAATACATCTGGTAATGAAAAGTAAATCCCTCTTTACATCTAAAACTAATACCTAAGCAGCAAAAAAAAATTTAAAAGGACCTTTTTAATTATTCTCCAAAGTAACCTTTTATTTTAGGATCACCATATGTACCCCATTACCCAGTGATCTCCCTTTAAATTTGTATGACACATTAAGGTCTTACCATTCTGGATCACAAAGAGATACATTAAAATGCCACATATTTTACTATTTATGTTTCCTTGGCAATTAAAAAAACAACAACACACCATCCCATTGACAGTGATTAGTACTAAGGTCACTTAAAATAAAATGCAGCCCAGAAGTGTAACTGGATAGAAGTTTGTAAAATTTAGACCTGTTGGCTGCTGCCATCTTAGCATGAATTAAATGATCACTTACTAAGACAATACCAGAAATAACATCCTCTGTTTGCCATTAGGTTCCTTCATCTTCCACTTAACTTGTGATTATAGGCTTTAATATCGGACATTAGTTAGAATTTTGGTCAATCTGTACAACACCAATACTTGAAGATAAGGTCCTTGGGTTAATCAGATAGAAATAATTTCTAGAGGTTCCAGATAATCAAATTTGTGCATGCAATCTGATGATTATATTGCCACGGTAAGTTTTAGAGCAGATGTCTGATGCTATAGAAACCTCTTTATAGCAGAATTTAAATCGTCCTTGTTTATTAATGACATAGGTTATTAAAACACAATTTTTGTGGTGACCTAATTAAAGCATTCTATCAAAAACAATCAAAGCAGCCACCCTTCCACTGATGAGGTTTTCCAACCTCTAAATGCAGCCCTGATGAAAGCACAGCATGAAAAATGGATAAAATTATGATTTCTGCTGAGAAATTAGCCTTCAGCACTTGTTAATAAAGGAAGATAGGAATTTACACACCAACACATAAACTTTTTAAGTGTGGACTCTCTTCAATTGCCTTTTGCAGCAGGTAAAGTGCACTGTTATAATTATCACCCTGGAAATGTTATTAAACAATTCCTGGGTGATAATTATAAGATATTTTTGTTTTGGAAGCCTAGGAGTTAGACCACAGCTATCTGTCCCCTGGGTAACTAACCTAGCTGTCTGTCTGCTGGGTAAGCTGTGATTCCCTGCAGCCCTGTCAGAATTTTGTTAAACACACTCTTAGATTTTCTGCAGTTGCACAGTGCAGTTTTGAACACTGCTACACAATGGAAGATTCATCTAGAAGCAGCAGTAAGGTTTACTTTGTCCTTTCAGATTTGGATTTATTGCCCAATGACACAAAATAGGATTTTTCTCACAATGCTTCAATAGAAGAGATCCTAGTTAATCCAAAAATTTAGAAATTGCAAAATTCCAGTTCATGTAATGGATCTTACTTGACACAATCATTTATAAGATATACCACTAATTGTAGATAACACTGAATAACCTGTGTTCTATATTTCTTTCCCAACTTCATTCCCAAATTAGATAGTGAGGAAAACATTTTTCAAGGCCTATCACTATATATTTTTAACCTTTTAATAGTACTTGCACTACAGAGGGTAAATCTTGGTTTAAAATATGTTGTAGCTCTGAAATTTATCTATTCCATCTAAAAGATGTGTAGGAAGTCAAAAAGAAAAAATAAACTAGTGATGAAAAAAACTCCCATCATTATTCTTTTCTCAGAACATGTTTTCTGTTCTTACACTTCAAAGATCTCAGAGTAATTTTACAGTCCTTCCTTCTCTCCTTCTGTCTGATGCTAAATCATACACCTCAGTTTTCCTGTGCATATCTAAACTGGGGTGTAAATTTACCTCCCAAAAGGGAGTGGTCTCATCCACACATCCTACCAGGGATGGACAGTAACCCATGCTGTCCCCCAGGTCATGAGCTAACATTATATAGGAGAATACTACCTGGCATGGTAAAGTAACATACCAGTCTGTGTGCTAATACTTAAAGAACAGGGACAAGTGATGGCCAATGCTCAGGCCTATGCCTTCATTGTTCTTTATCTGCTTCTACAGACATAGCCACTGAGGCTATATAAGCCCTGGAAATATCTGAACGAAATAACAGATTAATCTTTAGAATTGCAAGGATTCATTCACTCCTTAGAACCCATGGTCTCTGGGTATTTGCTTCATGGTAATAAAAGAACAAGCATGGCTGTCTAAGCCCAATGTGATCCCTCCTACCTAATATTATGAGCTAATTTTTATTATTATTTTTTATTAGTAGTTTTTTTTAGCTGACTGGTACTACTGCACTGACTGATCAGTAGTAGTAGCTCTTACATTAACATGATATTCTCTTAATGTGATAAGAGACAGGTCCATCTGGAGCCTTGGAGAGTAGAGCAACAACGAACCTCTGTAACTGAAATGCTAGTCAACTCTTAAAGCATCTAATTTTTATTGAAATTAAAGAGAAAAGTAATTCATTAAATTGGAAAATTAGAGCAATTGGAAAATTGGAACTAACAGAAACTAGATTTTGGTTTTGAGAGATGTGATAATTTTTACTGAGTTTATATTCAGCACTGAACAAAAAAACCCCAGTTGAACTTATTTGCACACAAAGCGAAATACAACTGATGTGGCTGCACCTGTATCTTACATTAGGTGAGCAGAGAGCAGCTGAACAGATTGTGCATGAGCTGTACATTTGTAAGATACTGTCATCTTGTTTAATTCATCTGTGACATCGTGCATAGGTATTTCATAAACCACCACATCAATTGTGAGCTAGCTAACATCTCATTGAGAATTTTGTGAAAAAGTTCAAGGGCAAAGATAATTATTCTGCATATATTCATTTTTTCTACAAGGTGGCTTCTCTTCTGACATAGCTTTTTAAAATCTCCTTGTGAAACATCAATGCAATGCTCAGGAGGCATTCAAAATGCCAACTGGCCAAAAAGTGTCACTTTCTAACATCAGTTTTACATTAGACTTGAAAACTGGTTTAAGGGCATTTTTGTTTGTTTGGGGCTTGGTTTCTTTGTTTCACAGAGAGGCAACCGTACCAGTTCGTACTATAAATTAACAGAGAAGACCTTGAGAATTCAAACAGCATTCCCACTCTGGACTAATGGGAAAAATGTCAGCTAGAATAAAAAGTTATGAACTTTCTGTCCATGTGTGCAAGAAATAAAAAAATAGTTAATAATTATTAGCAATAGGCATATAATTTTAAACCCCCCACATTTTGTTGAAATTTGAGAAGATCATTCTCAATAAAGTCACTAATTCTTACAAGGACTAAAAATTTTTATGTCATACTTCAACACTTTGATGTATTAAATTTCAGTTTTCCAGTCCAAAACAAGTTTTAGCTTTGAAAACAGTCCATTAGATTAGAAAATTGTAGAACTTTATGGAGTTCTTCTCTTTTTTTCTCTCCATTCTTGAGTCCCATGCACAGAGGGAATCTCCTTCAAGGTCTCCCATTAGCACCCTACATTTTAAAGCTTTGTTAGTAGAACATCATGGTTTGCTAACGGCTAATAATTATATGAAAAATTAGTGTGGCTATCCTATAAAATAACTTCAAAGGCTTTTATTTCTAGTGAACAGAGTCTTCTCAAGATGGATTTTTGTAATCACTTTGCACATACATACATGGAAAAAATCTAGAGCAGAATCTACTGAAGCTATTTAGCTTGTAATTGTAAAATGTTTGTATGACGCACAGTATCTGTTTTCCTGGGTACAGAATAATCCTTCCTTATATTTGTTGTTAAGTCTTGTGGATTATGCATGAGAAAAGGTGTGCAATTAAGTTGTTAGGCCCTCTTCCCTGATGTTATTAATTCAAGTTAGTTGAGAAGCAAATGGTTCATCCCTTTTTTTCTCTGTCCACATTACAAATGGTCTGTATAGCACCTGCGTGCAAGTTTGGCATATGTATCTATCTGCTGATACACACCCACATAACATGTGCCTTGCACTACATAAATTACTAATAAATAGTAGGTCAGGCTGACCAATACATTCCAGCTGCTTTGTACTGCCCTGTTCAATATAAACCAGCTGTATGCAAGTCTCATCTGGCTGATTCAGATGAATTTACGGTTATTTTGGCTTGGCCACACCATACAAATCAATCCACATATATTGATGAGACTTGGTCAATACCTCCTCTGAAATCACACGAAATGCATAAGAAAATCTAACCTTTCAACAATTATTTTAAACATCCACTTTAAGAATCAGAATCTGAAGAGATAAGGTCATATTAGGAAAGATAGCCAGTAAAGGTTAACCATTTAAATCATACATCTGTAAGAAGTTAAAGTACACTGCAGCAATTAAACTCATGAATATAGGTCAGCACTCCAATCCCATGTCTGGTTTAATCCGATCTGCAGAAAGGACAACTTTTAAACATTTTTTTTTTTTCCAGTGCAAGTTCAATGGGAAATCAAAATATCTGAAAAAAGGATGAAATCCATTTTGCTAACAAAACAAACTTCATCAGAAACAATCTTGTAAATGATCTGTAGCTTAAAAACTTATTTCTGCCTATTCCTGGAAAGAATCTTTGTATGATCAGAGGCCTTTATAAAAAACAGAAATGTCCAACATCTGTTTCTGTGTTTCATGAAGGCAAGACAAGGGTAAATTAATACCATATGTGGAGCAATATGATTCAAAAATCCAGATTTGTTGGAATTTCCAAAAATAGGTTTCCAGGTTCATATAATAAATAAAATCAAAGATAAAGGATCTTTTTAGTACTTATCCTGAAAAGTTAAGAAATTCCTCAATCAAAAATTAGAAAAGTATGGTTTATAAATAATATAAAATTTCTTTAACATTTAAGGAAGAGAACTGTGATGTAAAATAAAAGAGTCTTAAAAGAATCATGCAATGAAAGTATTTAGACTGAATGATGTCTTAGAAGAATCGAGACAAAATAACATTAGAATATTGCCATTTACCTTTGGCATTTGTGCTTTTGCTTATTTTAGAGAGACCTTAGTCTTTCAAAAACCTCTTCTGTCAGGAAAGATTATGTCCTAGGAAGGTTATGTACTAGGCTGTGGCTTGCAAATTTTCTTTACTTTTGCAGAGGAGTCTTCATTTGATTATTCCCAAGAAGAAAGAGACAATTCACATATCATGGGCTCCTGTCACTTTTCATGAGCAAACAGGTTACAGCGTGTAAATAAAGCAAGATGATGATGTAAGAGTCTCTCAAGTTCCATGCTGCAGTAGATACTGGATGTTTGAGATTGCTGATGGGCTGTTTTGTAGATCACTATCTTTGTAGCTTCACATTATGTCCTGATGTAGTGCTGCTTTCCAGATATTTTGCTTCAAAGATACCTCAGCCATTTGTTTTTTCTTAGCTTTGGGTTCTTCCTGGAATTGTGCAGTCATTTATTGCCCCAATATTCTCCCAGGAGGAGGTTAGAATTTAATCCAAGATATTTGTGGAGTAGGTTCTACAGTTCATACCAAAATGGTAGCCTCTTTCAATGGTAAAGGTAGTTCAGGCTCACTCTGTGGCTGAAAGAGCAGCATCAACATCAACCATCAGCATTGACTCTATGTAATCCTAAATGTAATGTCTAGTTGCTGTAAGACAGAAAAGGTGCGGAAGAGATGGTTTCCTCGATTTTTTTTAGCCATGGAGATTAAACGTCCAAATGAAAATGTTTATAGAAAAAAACAGGAACTAAAATATTGCTAAATTAAGGGAAAATCCCAAGATTCTGTCATAAGTTTGATTGATTTTGAAATTTGATGACATTCTAGGTAAAGAGAAAGAATGTTTGGCTCTCAAAAAATAGCATGGTTAATAGATAAGCATCCTCCTATGAAAATGGTGTTCAAAAGCCAAAGTTCACATAGAAAAGCAAAACAAAATCAAAACAAGCAACTCCCCTAAAGAAAAAAACAAACAAATAAACAACAAAAATCCCACAACTCCCCCCTCTAAAAGAAAATAAAAAATAACCCCAAACCACCATCCTCTGATGTTTCTAACAGTCCCATGGGGTCACTGCCACTGCGTTTCAGCTTGACAAGTAAAAGATAAGTGGTTTTCATACTATATTGGTTTTCAAGAAGAGTTGCTCACAGGCCAGGGAAGAATGGAGATCACTGCTCTGGGCTATACCTTGAGACTTCTGCAGGGCTTAGACTAAGCCTTTTCAGCAGAAATAGGGCTAATAAGTCTTGCTCAAAAAGACAAGTTATTTTCTAACACTTTCCCTTCCCTTTTAAACAAAAGACCATGAAAAACAACTAAAAAATTCATGAGAGGCAAGTGGATTTTAATCATTTGTGCAGTGTAAAACATGGAGGAGAGGTGAGCTGTAAAGTTTTTCCTTCCTATTGTTAAACATATGTTTGATGCGTTTCTGTATTTGTACTGAAGAGTCCACACATTAACTATTAAGTGACCCTGAGACTGGCTCAGCTGGTTAGAGCACAGTGTTAATAACATCAAGATCATGGGTTTGGTCCCTATATGGGTCGTTCACTTAAGAGCTGGACTCAATGGTCCTAGTGGGTCCCTTCCAACTCAGAATATTCTGTGATTCTAGCAATCTTTATATAATAATTTTGGACAAGAAGAGGTTAGGAGAGGGTGAGTAATTAGTGGGAGAGAAGACCCTCATGCCTTTATCATTCATTTCAAAGTGGATTCCCAACAATAAGTGTCTCCAGAGGTGTCAATCTGGACTTACGTGAATGTACCTGAGAGTGTTACATGATCTTCTTTTATGAGAACTTGATTAAACAAACTCTTCTCAACAGGTTTGAAGAAAGACTTGGGAACAGTGTGAACACAGTATTAACAGAATTCTCCTGCCATAATACTTGATGTTGCACTGAAAGGTTATTTTGAAATTGTTCATTAAGCAGGCATCAAAATTATACATTGAATTTTCATTTAGAGGTGCTAGATGATTTCAGTTTCAAATAATAAAGAATAGAATTGCAAGCAAACTCTAGAGTCAGAGCTTGAAGATCAGACTGGGCCTCCAAAGAAAATTCATATGGTTTGGTTTACTGTTAATATATAGGTTTTCAATGAATTTCTAAACTCTCATTTTGAGATGGAAGTGCCCTTACTATGACCCTCTTCATCAGAAAAATGTTCATTTGCAGCGAAACATATGGTTTTCTGACTTTTTGAAACAAAATTAAAATTAAACTTTCTCTAGTCATATTTTATTTTAATTTTTGAACTTCAGAGATGTGGAAATCTCACAGGAAGTCCTCTTCAGAATTTATGATACTACCTATATTTGGGTTTTTTTGTGTAGCTGCAAAATATTTTAAAATATTCCCTATATAAATCAGGAAAAATAAGTAGGGAAAGTCAGGTTTTATATGCAAAGTATGATATCAATGTCTACTTATCAGTAGATCATATTAGGAATTTTTATCAGCATGTGGTGGACTTCAGAAAAGAAAATCTTAAGATACAGCAAAAGAAGATGATGTCATCCAAAGTCAATATTTTGGAAGGCTCTATTATTTTTGTTTAGTTCATATTTAATATTTACACTTACAATTTTTTCTCACTGAGAAATTACCCTCAGTATCATCTGATTTTAATGCATTAAATTCTCATCAGCAGTTTGAGGAAGAAGAGACATTTAAATCATTCAAGTCAGAAGAGCAAAATATTTAAAACTTCGGTCATGTAAATGCATACCTTAAGTGTGCTGATGATAATATCCTACTGTCACAATGCGTATCAGCATTAAAAATTTGCCCCTGTGTCACAAGCTCTTACAAAAGTAGGACACAAGGCTGTGTGACTGCAGTGAGTAGTTGAATGCCACTGTGATTCCTTTGCCTACGTTTCTAGCTTTTCCACATCTGGAGGCTCCAGACTGCATCAATTGGCACGATCTCTGAGACTAAAACAACTGCTTTTCCAATATAGAGAAGATTATACAGGGGTAGAGAGAGTAACCCTTTTTGCATCACAAGGGAAGTGCTAGGAAACATGTACTATTTTATATTTTATCCTTCTTTATTGGTTTTGTGCTCCATTGTACTCTTGCAACTTTGATTTAGCCATCAAGTCTTTACTAACATAAAGACAGAAAAGGAAACCAAAATACTGAATAATCTCTTCTATTTTTCAGCATTAAATAAAGAGTACAAAAAATAGTGGCAGAACAATCAATTCTAAGGTAATCACAAAATGCTGTGATGAAAAGTCCAAGTACTTAGTAACAAAGGAACATGTAAGAATAGAATCACACACATGGTGTATATGTACTTAAGAGTCTAGTGTCAATCACGAGATTGATTTCAGTCACTTCACTTTTCACTGAGGACATGGATCCTACCCTTCAGCTGGGCAAAAGCAGCAGCAGTGGAACTCATGCTGCTGCTGCATACATGGGCATCACAACAGCTGCTAGTTGCTCACCTTTATCTACCATTAAATAGCTGTAAAGCACCTAAGCTCACTCTACAGGGAGCAGCCGTTAACGCGTAGCCTTCATCATCTAGGAGAACCATCTCCTTTCCTGACAGTCTATGTGACAACTTAGTCATCTAAGTTCCATTCATTCTCAAAGCACACATTCAAGTTACAGTACTTGAAGCTAAGTTGACTCCTAGGAATGATCCATAGATGGTTTGAATTCCTGCCAAAGACAATACATCTACTGAGGAAAAGAGAAAAAGAAAAAACCAACATAGAAAAGCAATAAAAGAATGAGCTTTATGGGAAGAGCAGCCTCTTTTCCCATAAATGATGAATCAATCCATTATATTTGTGATAATCAATACCATGGATCCTCTTCATGTCAAGGTAAAAAAACCCCAACTTGGTAAAGAGACAAATCATTATTAATTCATTCATTGCAATAACATTAATCACAACGAGCTAATGTGATGTTAATGTGGCTGAAATATGTACTTCCATAGATAGGAATTTCACTGTAATATAGGAATTAACTGCTGTACCATGGTTTTAAGAAGTTGTTATGTAAATTGATAAATAACACCGAAAAGCTTTTTAAATAGGGGTAGGCATGAATCTATTGACATGCTACGTTCTGGTGGAGACGGGAGAGTGCCCACATCCTGCTCCCATGCCCACACTTGCAGGTACGCTAACTCTCTGCTTGGCATTTTCCATGAGTTATTGCCTACAGCAACAGCCAGTCAGCTTTTCAACATTGTGGTCCTGTTCCAGGAAATATTGATGTGGGAGATTAGTATTTCTGGGAATGAAATCAAAACTGTGATGATGCTCACTGGTGCCTAGGAGGAGTTTGGGAGTCTTGTGCTCTGAACACCCTTGCACACCAGGAAAGGGACAGCTTCCCAGATATGCCTCCCATAAGAATCTTCAGCACTGACTTCTGCCACATTGTTCTGCTATGGGTAATAATTCAAAACAGGCACATCCTATGTAACCAGTTGTTGAGTGTGGTGTGGAATGGTATGGTGTAGTGTAGTGTGGTGTGGTGTGGTAGAGTACTGTATGGTATGGTGTGGTGTGGTAGGGTATGGGGGACTTAGACAATAGAGAAGGACCTTCTCCTTACAGTCTTTCTCATTCAGCACAGCACTGAGTTTAACAAGGTACTGCAGCCCTCTGCTGAGGTTGTCAGCAACACTCAAAACCAGATGTTAATGGAGAGCAGTCCAATGAAGGAAGTAGAAAACTGAAATATCAGAATGAATAAGAAAAACAATGAAACAAAAATAGTAAACCACCTTTCTACTTAAAGCACTGTATAGATACACTGTATCCCTAATCACACCTAACATTTATATTCCGTGCAAACCTCCAAGATGATGATGAAAATCCCACTTTGTACAGTAAATTGGACTGAACTTCCAATAGTTCCTTTCAATCAATATGGGTGTATGAGTCAAATTACCTGTAGAAAAGATACAATTTTCTAGTACAATCTACCTGCACATTTTTTTCTCAGAAGTGTTACCTGCATGTTACCAGATATGCTAAATGTATTTGGGCTATAATTAGTATTTTTCCCAAGAAAAAAATACTGCTATTATGCTAAAAATCCTCTATGTTCTGCTACAAAAAATTCATTTTAATCTGTAGCTTTTATAAATTTAATCTTCTAGAGATATCCATTATCAAAACATTTCAGTGTTAAAAACTAAGTTAGTTCTGTAACTACACTTGGAAGCTCAAAACACCTAAGTTTTAGTAAGGATGCCATATTTATGCTTCCTTTGAATGAACAAGCTTCAGTGCAGTAATGAGCTTGTAGCAGCACAAACTGTATCTCTGGGTCTGCAGTTCTGCAATCTTGGTTCATATTTGTAGACACCTTGGGTATACAGAGCACTCATGCTGAACCAGTTTTTCTATAGTATATTAGTCTCAATATTTGTTGTCCACACCAAAATCTGCTGTAGACTGATTTGAAAGATTTTCACAGCAAACTAATAAAACTATATTTGGTATGAATTGTCAGATTTTGCATCTCACAGGTTGTCCCTCCATTCAATTCAGCAGCAACACAGTTTGATCTGCTTTGGTAATTGGAAGTGAGAATTATTCTATCTTTAAAAATATTTTGGAAATTGTCTCTGCCATCCTGTAATATAGGATTATTTTTCAGACTTCTGGATTTTTTTTATTCTTTAAAATCCAATTATGTGCATAAATTTTTATCTCATATGAGAAGGCAAGGGGGAAAACAACAGTTGCACAAAGTCAAATGTAGTTTGGAGCCATCAACAACATTGGTACCCAATACTACAGCCCATTACCACAAGAGATTATTCCTAATATACTTTTAATTAGCAAAATTATATACTTTTAATTAGCAAACTATTAATGACTTCTGTACCTTAGCTGCTTATTGTAAAATTGGCCAGTTAAAACTTCCTGACTTCCATCTTTTGTCTGTCTTGTCTGATAACCCTCTGGGAAAGCACTTTTTATAAGTGCACAATACAATAAGATCATGGCTGACGTCTTTACTGAGATCCTATAAAATGGTCATAAGCAATTACTCAAAAGGAGCTTTTTCAATGAATGAGATTTGTGATAAGCTGGGAAGGTTAATATTTCTGTCAAGAGCATAGATATCTATTCATTGCATAATCTGGATCACCACAGAAATACCTCAGTATTATTTATTACAGAAAAAAGGAGGCACTTTTTAAAGTATTTTTGTTAAAAATCTCTGGTATAGGATTTTCTCCAAGCTTCTGAATGGTTTTGTAGCAGCAGAGAAAATTATACACCTGAAGGTAAAGGAGTACAGTGGACATCCGATAAAATTTGGCTAGTCTTAAGTATCATTTTATCTTCAAGAAATGTCATTTTCATATGCCTGTGGTATTAATTGAAAGTTGTTTTGACTTTATTACAAACCAGGAGAAAGAAGACACAGTAATTCTAAGAACATTCCATATTTTATCAGGGGTTGTTTAAATTGACAGAGGTGGCTTGAAATAATTCATTAGTATTATAGTGTTGATTTTATTTCTGTTACCTGACTATTTCTGTTCTTCTTTTAAAACCATGACAGGCACAGGAAGATAATTATAACAATGGATCTCTTATTGTTCTTTCACCTCGACTGTTTTAGTTTCAAGTATTTTAACATTAGACATGATTTTCAGTATGTTTCCGATACGGTGATGGAGTTGGAAAAAAAGAAACAGAGGATAAAGTATCTGATAAGAAGGTCAGTAACTGTTATTCTCATAATAAATCACCAGCATCTTATATTTTAACCATTTCTTGAATTTTCCTAGCAAATGCATTGGAAATTTTCTTTTTTTTTTTTTTGAGAAAGAAGTCCAAAATACAACATTCCTGAAAGCACTCAGCAAGCCTCCAAATCTCTTGATGATACCCAGAAACATGGTGTTTCTTGGTTTGTTTTCTTTTTAGAAATGGAAAAATAATTATAAAACATATTGTGCTAATAAATCAAAAAAGGCGCTTGAAATAATCTCATAAAATGTTATGGCTTAAATAATGCCCTTCATCAGTATTCTTTGTTTAACATTTTATGTTT
This sequence comes from Coloeus monedula, assembly GCF_965178545.1. Lineage (NCBI taxonomy): Eukaryota > Metazoa > Chordata > Aves > Passeriformes > Corvidae > Coloeus > Coloeus monedula. The sequence continues at coordinate 34,488,915 of NC_138786.1, read as the reverse complement.
ATTGATAAATGAAGATGCATTTAAATAATTCAAACAAAACATTAGCTGCAAGCAAGGAATTAATAATTGATAGGACTGGAAGGGCTTTTTTTCACTTGGGAAATAGATAATATTAGCTTAATGTGGGGTTGTAGGAACAGAGGAAATGTAATGGATCTGCCTGCTTTTAACTGATGATTGTTATTGTGGTCTGAAAGTTGCTACAAAGGCAAAAGCAGGACAGCTCTGTAACTGCAATAGATTTCACTCATAGGAGCTGACAAGGCAAATTGTGGTTTGATATGCCAGATTTATACAGGGGAGGGGATCTAACAAACTTAACATATGCTAAAGGAAAAAAAAACCCACATGTTGTTAACTCATGTCTGAGAATTTTCAAAGGACAAAACCAAAACAGTTTTTGAGTCTAAAAATGTTTGGTGTTTTTTTCACCTCAGTTTCATCTCTTATGATTACCTTCATCCAGAGTTTTCTCTAAGTCAGGAATCCACTAATAAGGACACTGTAACACAGAAGCAAAGACATTCTTGAGGATTGCAGAGGAAGACCATTTATTCTAGAAACACTCATCATAAGGTTTTATTTATGTTTGCCTGCAAAGATGCCAAACTCTTCCAGCTGCACATTTGAACACGGAGATGTAAAGAAACAGCTTTGTCAGGTCCTCTCTTAGGAAGGAAATTTCTGTTGGTGATCCTCAGGTTGTGTCTGGTGATAGCAAAACCCACAGAGTTACTTTCAAATCAGTTGTACAACTCCCATTTCCACTTGCTCTTGGAGCTATAAGATTTATGGTCATTCGAAAGTTTACCAAATGATATTTTCATTTCTATATAGAAGCTGTGAATCTTCAATCCAGATGTTTATTTTACACTCTAGCAGCCAGAATTTGCATTTGCACATGTAACCAACGTTTGACTTCGTTAGTTTGATAGGCAGGACAAAATTTAAAATAAATTTTAAAATAAATTGTAACATAAATTTATAATAATTTCATAGATGTTAATGATCCAAAAACATAAGACTTTTTAGGTATTTTACTACTCAGTTAGAAAATAATGTTCTTCTAATCAAAATCTCTTTGACAATCGTAAACAAGAATATAAAATGTGTAATCTGATTTTAAAACCAATATCATTTTTCAGGTTTTAAGAGTAAGTTTGAAAGATCACGGCCTTATTATACTTGATCATGACTACTAGAAACCATGCCATTATGATACCAGGGTTTTAGCTAAAGGTAGTGCTAGAACAGCCAAACACTTCTAATAAAAACATCAAATAAAATATTCTTCATTACTTAAACCGTTGTATCTTGTGTCATCACTTAGGAAAGATGAATGTGCCATATTACTGAAAATGAACAGTTGTGTTTTCTACCTATTTTCTGCAGGGGTAAATGGTCATAAAGGGATCAAGGCAGTGAAGAATCAAGTTCTGTATCTCTAGTTATGTGTGCCAAGTTCATACCTGAGCATTTTCGAGAATAGGTTTTGTGAAGCAGACAGATTGTAAGCCTGCACAAAATTGGTTTCAGAAATGCAAATGGGAGAAAGCAGCTTTGTTTTCCAGCCATTGCAACACTCGACATGACATTTAGATAGACTTGCTTGCATTGACAGTAGGCACATATGTCTACTATTTTGTTTTAAAATATATGTATTGCTTTTAATAACAACATTACAGCTGTTCACAAAATGACGCCTCTAGACAGAAGCACTACAATGAAAAAAGAGTATCAACAGAAGGACTATATCTGCATGCAACTCTGCAGTTGCCAAGAAATGAAGATATAACATATGGTCATTTTGTAAAGGTGAGCTGAACAAAAAACAAGCAGCAACCTAGCCAATTTTTGTCATTTGAATTCTCCTGTTCAAAACCCAATTTACTTTCATACGACTCTTGTTAATTTGAATGATATATTTATTAAAATATGATGCAACCAGCCCTGCAACTGGGAAAACAATTTAAAAATAAATTTGTGGAATGGTACGTTGCCAATTTTTCACTTGTCTAGAGCTATCCTTTAAAAATTAATGTATAATTTTGCAGCAGAAGAATCGAATGCTATTAACAGCTTGCTAGTGTGAAGAGAGGAAGTTGTAACTTATATTAAATATCCCACTGTTGATATGCCTATGAATGTCTTCCCTTGATTTATCTGTTTATTGAACTGCCTTGGAAGGGCCACTTCTCATAGGAATGCATGGGGGAATGTTAACATAACCCAAGACTCTTTGAAAATCTTTCTGGACATCACCCAAAAAATGACAAGATTTAGGAAAAAACTGATAAGCTTGGAAATGTTTCATTTCCCACTGTAGCAATTTATAGATTCTGTAGGGAAAGTGTGGGCTCCAGACAAGCTGCTGTTTTAGGCAACATTACTGTTTTTGTACCCAAATAGCCAACAAAAATTCATAGTTGCGTGGGTTTTTCGTCAACAGAAAAAAAAAAAAAATCAGATCCTTGATCTAATTCTGCTTACTGATAATGAACATATATATCTTTGGCTCCCTGAGTGCCTTAGGAAAATAACAGGAAGGAAGCTTTTTTCACTTACAGCACTATATCCCAAGCTGCTCTTTCCCTCCTTTTTTTTTTGCTATTTCAGATCTCTTTGCAGATGCACTCTAAAGACCCATTCATGCATGGTATTTTCTCAGCATTTCCTCTCTTATTGTCTAGTTCCCTATGTTCTACTTGTCCACAAAGGCAGAACCTTTACAAACAGTAGCCTAAATTTATATATATAAATTATATATATATATTCTATATATATAAAATTATATCTATATATTAAAATAAATTTATATTTTTGGGATTATGAAATATGCCTGTGCCTAGAATAGAAGGCATCACTTTTCCAATTGCCTTAAGGCTTTTGTTATTTAAACTATGTTACACAGAGAAGTTACAGTTACTTGCTTTGTTTCTAATGCATTTCAGCTCTGTCCTTACCAAGACCGTTTACAGTGAAGGGCAACAATATATTGCAAAATTGTTTAATCCCAGTTAAGAGTTATGGTGTTTGTTAGCAAGACCCAGTTATTATTTGGCCAGCAGAGTTGGCTTAAACAACTAATCCTGTCTTTATTGCACCTGAATTCTCAAATCTCAATTCCTGTAATACAGGTTTAAATAATAAAACCAATAAAGGATATAATAAAAAAAAAAGTTCATAACTAGAAGAGCTGTGCATCCCATTTCCCTAGCAAATGTTAACTTAACACATTAAACTGGAAAGAAATCTAACAGGCAGGAAAAATAATTGTCACTGCAGCTCTGTCGCAGTCCTGATGAAAGATGAGAACCTGTGAGAGAAAAATGCCTGTCTGCATTTCAGAGCAACTACATAAATTCCAGGAGCAAGTCAATGGCTGTGGCAGGGATTCTGTCCCAACTATGCTGTCACTGTTTCAGACTCCAGAGTCAATGCCCATGTAAAACTCCAGATCATCATGCTGGCTGATGGTCAGAGTGAGAACAAGGTTTGTTATTACTGCTAACACTTGAATCTGGGTCAATAGGACAAAGCAGTGGGAGGGCTGAGAAAAATCAGGACTCACTAATTAGGACAGTTCTCAGTTATCCCCATCTGAGAAGCATCTTTTGGTTTAGGATAGAGGTTATGGGGAATATCAAAAAAAATATCCAGCAGTGCAATTTTTTAGTTGATCAGGTTAATCACAACATTTTCAGTCAGTTCTGGAGGGAAATCAAATACCGCAGTAGTTCCCCTACAGACACTGCAGAGAGTACAATGAGATCCTCTGTCACCATTAGATCTTCCCAGAAGAGATTTTCAATTTAACTCACTGCTTTTCGTTGCTGTAGGTTGAAGGAAATATAATTTGAGCTGCTAAATTTCAAATATTAAACCGAACCCATGGTACTTTCTGTCCATTTTCTGAGAAGAATATGATGCCCAGAGTCTACTGCACAGCCAGTTGCAGGCATAGCTCTCTTTAACCCACAGCAACACCACTTTCCAACCTACCCACTCAAGTACAGTCACTGAAGTCAATGTACATCTGGTAATTAGGAGGAATGATGAGCCAGCCCTTTCTCTTCATGATAACAGGAAAAATAACTCATGTAATACAACACTGTACATCGATCCTTTTTTGATCAAGGGAAAAAGAATTTGCAGAGGCATCAGATCATCAGGAAAAGAGGCGAGTGTGTATCTCTATACAGGCTTGATGAAACAGTCCCTTGTGCATTAGATACTGCTCTAATCCCTTCAGTGCTCAAAAATATAGACAAATAAAAGTGAGTACAGCACAAGCTGAAGAAATGAAAGTAATACTTAGAGCTGTGATTCTCAATTTAAGAAAAGCTGAATGAAAAAATAAATTACCTCAAGTGAGGATGAAATGATAACATGATAATTATCTTTCAAAGGATTGTTTGGGTTAAAAGAAAATATTTGTGGGGTTAAAAGGCTATACCAGAAAAACATGACAAATTTTAGTAAGGGTAAATTTTTGCTGAGTATCAGAAAAGACTTGCTTAGCTTTCCATAGGCTATGAAATACTGTTTCCCATGGGAAATGGAGAAAGCCTGGGACTTTTCAGAACAAAACTGAATAAAGTGTAGAAAATTTTACTGCAGTGCTGCAGATGTGACCATCTTTTAGTTCTAGTTTTGTGCACGTCTGTTACAAAATATTCGTTGGAGCATCCAGGTTCTACTTTAGCTATTTTATGGTAGCTTTGTACAGTAGTTTCCTTATTCTTATTTCCCTTTTTTTATTAAAAAACCCCAAACCCTCTCCTAGCAGATAATAGTTTTAAATGCAACTTTTTCAATTAGAATATTTCTGGTCTGGAACAATGAAAGAACATTAAAATTATTTGTTATTCATTATAAAAATTTCATCGGTATTTATCATAAGAATTTTCATTCCTTGGATTGTAATATTTCCATGTAATTTTAATTCAGTAGACAAGAAGGATCTCAACTGAAAATTTAATTTTGGAAATTAAACCTGATGTTTTTCCCCAGAATTTAGATTTAAAGTTACTTTAGTTATTTTGTTTAAATTTTGTCTAATTTGGTCCCTACTCCTAAACTTGTTAAACTTCCCAAGAAACAAAATAAACATTTCCTCTTCATCTTACTAGAAGCATACTTAATTATTCCACTGCATAAGGTGATGTTTATGTTATATTATGTTATTTATTCTGCTTCAGTGTATTCAGAGGCTTTCCAAGACACTCACTGTAGCTTCCTGATTTTGAAAGAATGTTCTGTTTCTCTGGTCTGCCTCCTTTCCAGCACTGAATAATGATAAACAGATCTTGCAAAAATCATTTCACTGATGTTTAAACTGAGGAACAAAATTCAGAGAGAGATAAGGTATCACTTTTCACCAAACATGTTACTCTAGCTGTATATCCTACATCTTGACTTGCTGCAATGTTTATAACAACACATTTTATGTATAATGCCATGAAGTGATGACAATCTGCTCTACTGTCATGGTGTGATGTTGAATTAATAGGAAACAAGGTGAGGGCAGAGCAGGCAATCATTGTATGTGTTAACTTCATGATTAACCATTGGGTTCTTAATAAAGTCTTACTGTACAGAACAGACTGCCAAATATTTTTGTCACTTCTACAATATTTTGTCAAAATATATGACCTTGAAAGTCACCTTTGAAGTTATCTTAATATTTCATGCAACTGAGACTAATGCAGCTTTTATGAACTTCAGTGAGAACACACCTGATGTGTAAAATAATCCCTAATAGTGATTGAAATTCCTAAAAATAGATCATATGCAGTGAAGTGTGTTGCAAGAGAATGCACTGCATTTCTCTCAATTTAACTAAACTTCATGTTCATGTTATTTATTAATTATCCCAGAATGTTTCCCCTTAAATGGAAAATGGAATAATTGGGAAATAGCTTTTCCATCACAGTTTATGAAATCAGTTTGGCAGACTACAGAGATCAAAAGCTCTTGCTCAGTTTCAATATCATCAGCTGCCTACTGCAGAATCATTAGTTGCTTGTTATGCTGCACTAGCTCAAGAAGAACCTCACACATGCCCTCATTGCAGAGACTTGTCATGACATGAACTAATCTGTCCTTATCTCTCAATGCAGCTATGTAGACCTTTTGCATCCATGGTGTATAAGATCATCAGCCATTCTTGCCTACAGACCAGACTTAATCTAAATAACTCAGGCTGATTTTCAGTACTTATTGATATGAATTTTTTCTCTGTGATAAGGGAACTAAAGTCAAAACACAAAATCACACTATACCAGGTGAGATAAGAGAGCATAGCAAATAAAAAATTCCTGCCCCATGAAGCTTATGCACCAGGTATGAAAAAGAGACAGAGACTATAGACATATAATAATACTGGTTGCTTAACAGTTAATCATCTCAACAAAAGATTTTATTAAATTTTTATTAGACACCATGTGAAATAGAGTTGAAAGAACAGATTGATTTTAGACAGAAGAATAGTTTCACAGATATTATTTTCAAGCATGGAGATTAGCCAGAAGGAAAGGAAAAAGGAGCTGACTTTAAATTTAACAAAATAAGAAATGAAGCTCTGAAAAGAAGGTTAGCTAGAAGCAGTTATAAATATATTGACAGTAATCCAAGGCAATAAAGTGGGATTAGGCTATGAAGAGTCTGAAGAATCTCAATGGGCCATGCTCAATGGGATAAAGTTTTGTTCAGGGCTTTTTATCAGGAAAATTTTGTCTTTTCATTCCTCCTGAATTTGGTTAGAAGAATAATGAGGGAGTAACGAGTGAAAACACTCAGCCTCAAAAAGGTGCAAGCAATACCTAACCAAGCTGTTCAATGTATAATTTCAGTGCATGTTTGACAGAATGTCCTAGATCAGAGTTACTGATGGTAACACAGTTTAGTGATACTGCAAGCCTTCGGTTTTTGCACATTTGGCAGATATCTGTGCTGTAGTATCTGCATTTGCTTCATATGGCTGAGTTTAGTCTTTGTTAATCAGCATTAGGAATACAATATCTAGAAAGTATATATTCATATATTACATAAGTGTATATTATATTTAGGATATATTTATTGTCAAGCCTTTCAGGTTCATTTTTCTTAGCCACAGAAACATTACTTCACTAATACAGAAGTTAAATTTTGTCACAGCCCCATTGCTATAGACCAAAATTACCCACTTATTGTACCCCCAGAATTGAATCAAACCAAATTTATGCCATTCTGAAATAAAAGCTGCCAGTCATATCCAGAAGCCTACATTTTTAAAGATTGCAAAACATCTGGTAGAAGTCAGATTTTCCTTGAGAAGGTTTTTACACTTGTTTTTATAAAGCCTTTATACATAAATACATATACGGATCTAAGTGAGACTCATGCTCATATTCTCTAGGAATTTACATAGAGAAAAAAATTTATACTCAAGTTTTTATCTTTAGTAGAGTTTATATAGCATCTATTGTGATTAACAGTCCACAGCTACAAAAGAAAGTTAAGACTACCTTTTAACCACAATGCAAAAGCTTTACTTCTGCAGTTTCAGCAGAGACTAAAATGTAAACCGTAATAATGGAAACGTTTTCCTTTTGGACATCATTTATTCACAAAATGCCCCTGGATTTTCTAGAGCATGCTTATAGTACCTACACATACTGATGGAATCAAGGCCTTGAAATTCCAACCTGTCAAGTCTGCCGCTCAGCCACTCTCTGTCTGAAGATGGTGTCATAGATTCACCAGCATTTATCTATGGCAAATATTTATAGTATTGCAATAGTTTATTTATACTTGACCCTGTGAAACAACCACAGGTTTGTCTCACCTATTGCTTCTATTGGCTGCCAGACTGCTGATTTCAAGTGTGAGCAAGCAGGTAACCAGCAACTGAGGAGCAGCTGGGAAACTTTATAGAAACTATGAGAGTGGGGGAGTCTGAAGTTTATTTGCACTGCAGCATGTTCTCCTTATTTTACTGACAACAATTTGATGTCAGGTTTCATTGTTTCTGTGCAGGGAGGCCAGTTTTCAGCTATCTGGCAAAGATAAATTATGCAAAATGCTGCAAAGAATGTAATTTTTACTGCGTGAGAAATTGTTTGAGCTGTTGTGACATATAAGCTGAGCATTAGTAAGGCTGAGAGATCCTGGAACAAGACAGTCATATTGTTATAAAAGAAAAAGAGACTTGACAAAAGATATTTGAAACTTTATATGTTGGATGATAGCTTGTTCAAATATTTTTGTCACAAATGGAACTGAAGTAGGAAGTATTGTAATATCTTTTCTGAGGAAGTAGACGGTCAAAATCTCTATTTAAAGTCTCAATATTTTCAAAGGTTTGTCAGGACTTGTAAGGTCAGGCTCTGGTTGAAGCTTCCATGAAAAATACTCAATCCTATCTACCTCCTTCTTTGTGACTTTTTTACCCTCCATTTTCTCTTTATTCTAGAATCTTTTAGTGATATTGGGTCTTGGGTTCTAAAATAATAGCCTAAATAGTACATATTCCTCTAATGCAATGAACTGTGCACTTATTAGACCATGTTGGCCAAAAACCCACATTTTATTAAATATTAAATATACCTGGTTTTATTCAGATTCTCAATTAATCTAAGGTTAATAGTTCTGAAATAAACTGGTTGGTCTATTTTACAAACAAGACGTATTTTCATCAAAATCCATTTAAATTCTCCATTTAAAAAAAAATATTTACATAAGCATTAACTGCTACTTGATTCCAAGCCTGAAAACAGAAAACAATATTAAGAAAATCACAATCTTTGTGTTTCTCTCACTCCCAGAACATGTCTCTACCTTCTAGCTCTTTTTTTTTTAATGCTATAGAATATATTTATGTGCAAGAGGAAGCCACAATAGTAAAAAAGTGCTGTCTGAGAAAACAAAGAACAATTAATGAAGAAAAAAAATATCTCCAATGGAATGCCTGTTATTTTCCCTTAAGTGATACATTAGGTACAGGAAATCACATTACCATTTGATGTATGTGTCACTTTAAGAGTGATTCTTGGACTGTGGAGGTAGCTTGTGTGTCGTATGATGTAAGTACTTTTATTGAGTAGGTAAATGTGTAATAGCTAAAAGCCTCATAAATCAGCTAAATGTTCTCCCAATTTATAGAGAATATTTGATCTGAGAACATTACCGTCTAGTGAGCCGCTGAGAAAAAGAGAAGACATGAAGAGTGATGGAGATGGATATCTTGGAGAATTTTTTGGATATATGGTATCTGGGGCTGGCTCTTCGTTGCCTGCATCTTTTATACTCATTAACACCTGTGCAAGTGTAACATACTACCAAATTAAAGTTTTCTGCTTACTCACTTTTAACACTTTTATAGCTGCTTCCCATAATAGTAGAGTCACACAGAATGAAACACAGGGTAGGTTTTCAGTCCTAAGGTCTTTATTAAACAACAGTAGCAGTGAACAAACCACACATTTGAGGATTGTTTGAAACAAGTCCAAATTCATCTAGCCATTGTTTTCAGCATTTCAGTCCACTCCTATTAAGGCAAAGAAGGGAAACTTTTTCTAATTTCAAGTACAAATGACCAATGTTCACTCTGTCTCTGCATATTAATTCTTAGTGGAACAATGGGGGACTTTGAAAAACTGTATTTATAAATATATATATAAATATATTAATAAACTAGATATAAAAGAAACAATATCTCATGGATTCACTTTGATTCTCCTTTACAGGATTATTTATATAGTACTTAAGTGCATTAAAAGTATTTCATATTTAGCAGCATCTGTCAGTGGTATCATAATCTGTACACTATGATGAGTGTATGTATTGACTGAAGCTGAACTTTTGAACCTGTTGCAACATCAGACAGCAAAGAATTGTTATTTATTTGCCATATTGCAGTTATAAAATTAAATAACTATTTTCTGTGGTTACTCAAGAACAGGTGTTGAACAAGTCTCTGATTGCTAAATGGATACTTCAACATAGTTTTGAAACTGTGATTTGTGAGGGCTCTGATGCTTTGAGGCATTGCTTGTTGGATTGCTCACCTATTCATATTTTATATAGCTGAATACCTTCCACTTTAAGTCTCATCAGAGGCCTTTAAAAACCTTGTTTCACACAAAGTCATTTTTCATCAGGCAAGTATGGAAGCAGGGACAGTCTAAAGTTTCTTTTCCTTTCTGGGCTACACAAGTGGTGTATAAGGCATCAGTCCCTGGAAAAATAAGCTACCGTAGGATTTATTTTCTGCATGAAATGCTTAAAATTTCTCCTATTCAAAGCAATTGTCTTTGTATGTGGATTCTTTTCTGGACTCTTTTCCCTGAAATTTAGGATTGACTCATTGAATTTTTGGGGAGTTAAGAACAAAAGATTGTCTGACACACAGCTCCCTGATTAAAAAAAACACTGCATCAAGTATCTTTTCTTAGAATGCCTAAAGTTACTATTACCACAAAATAAGTTAAAAAAAAAGTGGGTGGTTTGATATATCTGCCCATGGAAAACACAAGGAACGGAAAAGATGTTAGTCCTAACGGAGTTTTAAGAATAGAGGCATCTTTTCTTCCTGATCCAACTCTTTTGGGTTCACAGACTGCTGTTTATTTGAGCTATTTGGTGCAAAGACCATTCACATCTAACTCTGCTGTGAGATAGGCTGGCTCGAGCATCAGCAGGCTCAGCAGTAATACAGAGTTACAGAATGTTTCTGTGTTTCTTTGAAGACTCTGTCCCTAGGCTCTAGCCCAGTCTTAAGAATTAGATCCAGGCTGCTAATGTGACACCCCAAGATACATTTCTATACGCCATCCCACTTGAATTCTACCTGACCACTTTACTGGCTCTGAATGACACTTAAGTTCAATCTGTACTGGTATATGATCTGCTTAGTAAGGTCTATAAAACACTAACAAGGTTAGTACTTTCTGTTGAAGAATGGTGCTTTTCAATTATCCTAATAATTCCTCTTTGACCTTAACCTCTCTAGAAAAGAGAGCTCATACAATGTGCCTTAATTCTAGCATTTCCTTCTTCAGAGTATAACCCAACTCTTTAAATTATATTTTTCCCTAAGCTTTCTCATATTAAAATACACCTTCTTTAAAACATTTTTTCAGCCCTATTTAACCAAACCAAACTGCCATTTTTTTCTCAAGAAATCTCCTTCACATGCTGAAACACACACGCAGCGAAAACAGCAAAAAAATTAAAGTGCGATTTCTAAAAGAAAGTCAAGGCTTAGATGTTCAAATTTATAGAGTTAGGAAATAAAAGGACAAATTTCTGCTTCTATAAGTATGATGTCAATTTCAAGACTGTGATCAATATGAAATTTCCCTCAAAATCAAATAAATAGCAATGGCAGGATATTCTAATGAAAAGAAATCTTGCAGGTCATGTTGCTGTTTTTCTTTGTTCTGTGTAGTCCTGATGAAAAATCTCAAACACTCATTGTAAAAAAATGCAAATTGCTGAAATGCAGACTAATAACTGCAACTGTCATGGTGATGCCAGCAGTAAAAAGTGCTAATGTGATCCTTCTAATCTAGAAATGAGCTTAATCATAGTATAGATGTTTTGTTATCAGCCTGCTGTCGAGATAAATAATCTTTCTTCACTGTATCTACATGACAAATGTCAGTCAAAGCAACATGGAATCCTTCGAAGTGAAATTCTAATGTATAAAATATATATCTTTGAGAAAGGTGTGATTTGAACATCAAATTAAACCATTTGGCTTTGTACTGAAACACAGTAAATTTTTTCTAAGTGATACTCTTGGGCAGTCTTATACAACTGAAGAATTTGAAGTTCTAGAAGTAAATGTATGATTGGCCAATATAAGAGAAAAGATCATGCTTAGGGGAAAATCTTAGTTATTTGTCCTTGCATTTATGTCTTAGTTGTGCTCAGGGGTCTTCATGCGACTTCCAGTAAAATCAATGAGAGCTGGAAAAGGCCATCATAGCATAAACCTTGTGCCTGCAGGTTTTTTTCATCTTGATGTAAAAGGAATAGGCATATGGCTTTGAACATATGAGAAGGACAGTACTGCAGCTTCAGGAAAGGACTATGGGGATATTTTCTAAGATATAAAAGGAGTTAGGCACCTAACTGTGACTTGTGCCTTTGAAAATACTTGCCATACCTTCTAACAAAACAATGATACCAAATAGAAGTATAGATTCTTCTTGGTGAGCTGATCTTGAACTTATGCTCTATTTTTTTTTTCACTAATAATTCTTTACCTATTTTTAGGATTTTTTTCTTCTATTGTTAGTACTTATTAAATATTCAGTCCTGTTAGAAGTCCAAATTTTTTAAAGCCATTCTTATCTTAGCAACTAAAGATAGGAATGACACTAAATAAATTTAAAAAAGGAAGCAAATTCTTCAGGACAGTTCAGTGTGGCAGCTTTGAGGGCAGTAGAATACCTAGCATAGCATGAAAAACACCGTGGTAGCTTTTTATTTCTTCCTCAATTCTCCTCAGACAGAACACATGGACAGTTTTTCTCCTTGTATACATTGTTCTTCAGATAATAAATGGAATAATATAAACATTAAAATAGTTTTGTATTTTTCATATCACTATTACTATGGTCCTACTCTAGTCACATATCTAGAAAAAGTTTAGTTATTTTCAAAGACACTAAAAAAACACTGAGCCTGTTTCAATACCAAACATATTTCACAAGACTTCCACTTTGTAAATAAATCCATTAATGTAAATTAGGATAACTGGTTTGTGCAAAGGTTTACAGTTTTCAAAAAGAAACAGTTGAGTTCTCTAATCTTAGCATAAAGATGTTGACTGTTAATGAATTCTGACATACTGTCTGATTTTGCAGATGAAACCATCAAGCAATTCTGTTCAGATTCAACAAAAATAACATTACGGACTTCCAGATTATACATGGATTGAAAAATCTTACTTCAGAAAGCAACTATGTTGGAAGAAATAACTAGCATTTAAACTGGCATGAGTGAGAACTAACATCTAAAGATATAAATGAAAATTTAAGAAGCAACTGAATTTTTTTGATAATTGCAAGTTATCTGGACTCCAAGAAAGGCTGATCAGCTCCATACAGAAAAGATTGTTTGGCACTCACAATTCTGAGTTCTATTGTCTGCTTTAAATTTTTTTCCTAAGGTCAGGCTTACTGGTCACAAGTCATCCATTTGCTGAGGAACCTTCAAACCATTCACATGATTTCCTCCAGCTGTATACACTGAAAAACTGATGTGCACACACCTGCATTTCTTGGCTGAATAAAGTGCCTCTCTATATTTTGGTGACATTTCTACATTCACCTTTCGGGAAGCAAACTATCACAATATATGGAAGGCAAACTCTGGCTGTGATTCCTTGTAGATCACTTTTACACTGATGTATTTCTATTGCATCAACAGAAATTCTTGATGACTTTCAGCAAAAATTTTTGCTCGATTGTGTGGTGTGGGTTTGGGGTTTTTTTGTTAAGTTTTTGGGGTATTTTGGTGTTAATTAGAGGTTGGTTAGTGGCAAAATAACACATTTAGGAGACCTAGTTGGCTGCATATATGTACACCATGTGTAAGTATTTCTCTATGTAAACGGACCCTGAGATTTTAGGATGAATGCTGAAAGTCAGGCAGTGTTTTCTGTTCAGCCTTGTCCATCAGCATTTAGGTGGTCCTGAAATCATTGGGGAAGGGACCTTGAAAACAAAGTGTTCTGAATGTCATTTGAAAATTCTTATTGAGTATGGTCCATCATGTGTTTAACATGCTAACAGTTCTGGCAGGAATGAGTTCCATGAGTAGTGCTTTTGTTTTTTTTTTTTTACCACAGCGTTTATCCTACTCAAACTCCAGGGAAAACATGGATTAGCATCCAAATTGCATTTGATTCATAACTGCAATACTGTCCTCCTTATTCTGAAATTTATCTAGTGACAGTAACTCCATTTGGTCTGAAAATATTTCATATTACTCATCAAAAGATGGAAAATTACATATAATGATACATTTGTAGCTCATCACAGAGAATTTTTTCCTCATTTAATATCAGATCATAAAAGTAAAAAAGTTTCTAGACTTCTGTGACTTAGTTTTTTCTAATATGCTCTCAAGAAGCTACAGAAGAGAAATCAAACCCTCACATCTACTAATAATTTGTTTCTTAAGGATTTTTAAAATATTTTTTAAATAAATGAAATGGAGAATGCAAATTCTCTGTGAAGAATGTAAAGAGCTTTCATGACTTGAACCATCTTCTAAAATTTCAAACACAATGTTCACAAGAGTAACACCTATAATCACATATACAAACAACTGTCTCAGTATTTGGTATATCCAGTTACAGTTTTTCAGTCTGTAAATCTAGCAGTTACAGTGTTTGAGATATCTATTTGTGACTCTGTAAGACTGCAAGTAACTTTTAATTTGCTGTTTCTATCATCTTTCTCCTTTACTGCTCAGCTGCTTTAAACTATAGATTTTCTCAGTTCCTCCGTTTTTAAAACAATCTGGATGTAGTAAAATAGTAGAATTACTAGTTGCTTTTTCTTATTACCTCATACTGCCTGCCGTATGTTATTATACTCTCCTTCAGGTCTGACATCTACTTTGTAGCCCACATTAATGAAAATGACAATCCACCCAAGTTCTCTTTTCTTCCTACAGCAGTCCTACAGGGGAAAATAGTTCTTCAGAATAGAAGGGGAAAAAATAAAACAACAGGAAAACATTCAGATTCACTATGAAATAAGTAGATTTAAAACCATTCATACATATCATGCACAAACAAAATACTTTTCCCTTCTATTTTTCTTAATTTATACCACAGACAGGCCAGACAATGCAGTTCTCTGACAACAGGAACCCTGAAGAATAATTTTAACATGCAATCTTCCATAAATAAAATCAAGTGGTGAAAGCCAGCCTATGTCTGCTAACACAGGGAAACAGAGGCAATGCCCCACCTGAGGACCCAGCACTTCACTGCTCTGACTCATAATACCTGAAATGTCACCCAGTTGTCAATACTTGAAAACTTCCTTTCCTAGCATGTTCTTTGATGGCATTTTTAACAGGTCTCTGTTCTTTCTTTATCCTGAGTCTTTCAGGTAATTCTAAATTGTCTCAAAAAATTAGAGGAACATAGCAACAAAAGAGATTGACTGTTGAGTGTCTCTGAGGACCCATACTAACATGGCTTAGTGAGCTCTGGCTATAGTTTACGTATATGTCATTTCAATTACTCTGGGAAAAAAAAAAAAGCCAGCCAGTACTTAGGTTTCATTATATAAATGCTGTCTTTCTGAAAGGTTGCTTTTTGTATTGCCTGACTCTGGCTTTCAATAAATAGTTTTCTGTTTACTCTGTTCAGCAAGTAAAAAGATCTTAATACTGATAAAATAGCATGCTTAGTAATGACTTGTGATAATTATAAAACAAATATGGAATACTTCGTTATTTCATGGCAGGACTAACTTTTTTTCATTTGCTTTTTTTTTTTTTTTGATATTTCCTACTTAAAGCTCAGATTTAAAACATAGGTAAAGTTACAACACCGAATGTGCACCAGTAGTTGGTTCCAAGTACGTCCTCTGTAACCTGTTCATCAATGGCATTCACAGATTGCTACTGTGATAACACCTTAAGTTGTTGTTCCAACAAAAAGATTTTTCTCACTTTATTCGTAGTTGATGTAAAAGAATAGAAAGAAGAAATTTGTACAGTCACCCTTATTCATATGAGTTGTATAGAGAGACTAGTAGCTACTTTACTTCCTCTGTATTAAATTCTAAGAGCAGCCAACATGAGATGTCAGAGAAAAAGGTCCAAAGATCTCCCTCTTTATGGTCTTGTTTAAAAGCCTGACCACAGCTCATGCTTCTCCTGTGTTTTGTAGAGGTGTCTCTTGGTATGAAATGCTTCCCTGAAGAGGACAACGCCAGTTTTTAATAGTGAAGCCTGTCAAGCCACTTGTTCTGTTCTTGTGATTTGGGCAGTATGGCTCCCACCACATATGTGAATTATTCAGTATTTACTGCTATGCCCTTCAATGGCAAGTTCCTTCTGGCAGCCAGTCTGCCCATACTGGTGGCATTGCCTCAGTTCTGCCTACCTTCCTATGATACGGACCTACTTTCAAAGGAAAATTCAGAAGTCTAAGAACTTCAATTAAAGAGGATTTCTGCTAGTGGAAAGAGGACAAAATTTGTCCATTCACCTCTCTACATTCAGATTTCAAATACTGCAATGAACGTTTTACCATGCAGACATCTGGGAGATAAATGTTATGACAAACTCTTTCTGTCTCTTCTGCAGTGGCAGAGATCCACGCAGAGGGTGTCTCTGAGGTCAGGAATGGGAATCTTGGGAAACATGCACCCCCACCCTAGACCTTCTTCTGAAGATGTGCCCCATCATTT
The DNA here is from genome assembly GCF_965178545.1 of Coloeus monedula. NCBI lineage: Eukaryota > Metazoa > Chordata > Aves > Passeriformes > Corvidae > Coloeus > Coloeus monedula. The sequence continues at coordinate 34,472,485 of NC_138786.1, read as the reverse complement.
TGCTGGTAATTCCCACCATCTCTAACTAGTGGACCTTTGAACCTCTCAACTGGGTTCCAAGCCCCTGGGTCTCCTTAGCTTTTTGAATTTTCTGCATGACCAGTCTGAATGACATCTGGTAAGTATAATACTCTGCATTTATCAGATACAAGATAAATTTCCTGCATCCTTATAGCTAGAGTTTAGAATGGAGATCAAGGACTGAAGAGTAGAGTTTTTAATTCATACCAATCTGTTTGGTTTTTATACCTACTGTTTATTTTAATTCCAGCCAAATTTTCAGTCTCAGTGTTTCTTGGCCTCAGTGATGTCTTTAGCAGTAAGTACTGAAGTGCAATTTTGTGTTGAAGAAGAAAGGTGTTTTGGAGCAAGGTTTTTAACTGCTTCCTCCCACTTCTGAAGAACCTTGCTTTCATTTTTTCATGATAGAGAGACCCTCAGTCTGTAATCTCCATGCTCTTCAATAAAATATGCAACTTGATTACACAAAAGCTTTTTCTTTCAAAAAATTAAATCCCCCAAATCACTCTATTCTCTTTCATACAAGTCTTTTGCAAATTCCAAATTCTGTTTCTTGATCAAATCATGTCTAAATTCTTCAACTTTGTAGAAATAATATGGCCTATGTATGGACAATATTCTAGAGAAGAGAAAAAAACATGACATAGTGTTACATAGTTTCACATTATTCTCTACCTCTACTTTCATCCAACATTTCATTTGCTCTTCAAATGCAAATGCACATTGAACTTACATCTTCATTGAACTGTTTTCAGTAATTCTGAGGTTCATTTCCTGAGCTGATATGACTAATTTAGAAGTATGTGAGTGGTATGAGTGCTTAAGATGTCTCTCTTCCTGTGTCAGCTCTTCTCCATGGTATCACTACTGATTGTCACCTATCACTGTATTGTCTGTTCATTTTACATATATATATATATATATATATATATTCCAAAAATCCTTTTTTCTGCTTAAAATTCTCGTTTGCTTCTCTTTTCTCTGGTCTCACCCCATCACCATAACATATGCATATCTCCCTATGGTGGTTTTTTTTTTAGTAGCTTATAGTAACACATGTTGTCAGATATATCTTAAAACACTAAACACATTGTATGTACTGATTTTCTCTTTCCCACTCCTTTATTAGTACTTTCAAAGAAATTGAACAGCTTGATTCTCCGTTGTCACAAATCATACTGATTTAACCACTCTTATTTGATGACCTCCCAGGTGTTTTATTATTCTGTTTTAAAATTTCATTTCAGCATTTTCGCCAGAGACAGTTTTTATTCCTCTGCAATTCCTCGGATCAGCCATGGATTATTTAAAAAACGTATGAGTATGATTTATGCTATATTCTAACCTTTCATTATAGGACCTAGTTTATTACTCAGAATCACTTAACGATAACCTGAGTAAACCTGAGGAAGAGATGCTTATATAAGAAGCCTAGGATTTCAGTGGAAATTTCATGTGAGTGAAGGGTGAGACCATCACAGTTCCTCCATGTGGATATGCTCATGACTGAACTACACTGACTAATGCTTTGCACTACATACCAACTTATCATTCTGTACCATATCCATTGGTATCAAAGTATTACTTGACAAAAGGAAGTAGAAAACTGGTGCTTGTCTGATAAGGTACCAATCAAGATGTGTAAGTGGCAAAATTTTGCCCTTAGGTATCAACTGCTTTTTAATCTTATGCAGTCACTATTGTAAAATTTAAATGAAGAAATAGAAGACAATGTTCAAAGCTGGATAGCAATAGATGAAGGAAAAGTCTCTCAGCTGACACTAGTCTTTGATGTGTGCTCATCTGAGAGAAAATTTGGTCCAGAACTGTATTTACATTTGTTCTGTAAGTATTACTGCAAGAAGGCTATGAGTGTAGGAAACATATGGAGAGGCTGGCAGGCATGGATTCCCTGGTGTGATGGTTGGAGTCTTTGCTCTGAAAAGGCAAGCTTTTAAAATTCATTTCAACACTATAAAATACACAACTAGTATGCCAAGTAAGTCTGTATTTAAAGAAGTATTATAATTGTGCAAAGGAATTAAATATTTAAAGATCTAATGCAACTTTAGACTTTAAATAATTATTCTAAAAGTCTGTATGATAGTCTAACATTAAAAGTGAAATTAATTCTCAGCCCTGTTGCATAATGACTATATCAAATCTAACAAGTTTCTTTGAATTATTTTTTTAGCATCTGGACTCCCCCACCTTTTCTTCCTTACCATTTTTTGTAGCACTTGCTCTTTTAAAATGCTGAAATTTTTTTCTGGTTCCATAGGGACAGCAATTCCCTTACTCAAAGGGTCTTTCCATTGAAAGATGTCCTTCAGTTAGACTAAGCTTCATTCACAATCCATCAAAATCACTGGGACAAATTTTAACAAATTTCAGTGGACATTACAGCATGTGTTGGAAATGTGTAGCTAACTTCTATCTCCTTTGTCCTGATCATATTTAAACCATCAGTGCCATTTAAAATAGCATCCACACTGAAATACTTGATGAATCACAGACTGTGTGTGTCTAGATTTCTTTATCAATGTAAAATATAAAATGACAGCTAAGTATTTTTTACTGAACTTGTCTAATATTGCAGCTATTTCAACTATTTGATATAAAAGTCAAGAATATTTTCTCTGTTAAACTTGGATTTATAAATAAATAAATATATATATACACATACATTAGTATACATTATTATCAAAAGGAGGTCTAAGGAGAATCTCCATCTTTAGAATCATAAAATCACTAAGCTTGGAAAAGAACTCTAACCTTCAACCAAATACCATCATACACACTAAACTATATCACTAAGTGACACATCTACTCTTTTTTTGTACGCTCCCAGGAATGAGTATTCAACCACTTACTGGGGAGCCCGTTCCAATGCTTAACCTCTCTTTCAGTGAATAAATTTTCCCAATATTCAATCTGAATCTCCCTTAATGCAACTTGAGGCCATTTCCCCTTGTCCTGTCTCTAGTTGCCTGCATAGTGATAAAGGACTAGCAGAAGGCTGAGGAACTTAATGCCTTCTTTTCTTCAGTCTTTAATAGTAATACCAGTCATTCTTTTGGTACCCAGTCCCCTGAGATGGAAGAAGGGGTGGGGAGCAGACTAAAACCCCCATAATCCAAGGAATGAGAATGTCCAGAGATGAGGAACAAAGCTACTGAGGACTGTCTGAGAGGGGTGGGGAAAAGGAGGCTCAGGGGAGACTTTATCATTCTCTACAACTACCTGAAAGGAAGTTGTAGCAAGGCGGGGGTTGATCTCTTCTCTAAATGAAGTTAGATATTTTTTACATACAATCAGAAAAAGTTATTCAGAAAAAAATAGACTAGATGTAAACTGCAAGAAAAATAATTATTTTTTAAAGATTGATCTTAATTATATTAACTTTGTATTCCAAAATAGAGGATGACCACATTTATGAATATTAGACTTCTAGAAGAAAAATGAAGCAAATGAAATCATTAGTCATTTGAATATCTATTTCTGTATGGGAGATCAGTTTATGCAAGCATGAAGAATATGTACATCACTGGAGAAGCACAAGATCTAATGCTAGGACTTCTATGCAAGGATCACAAAGAAATCCATTTCACTGCAACGGTGACTTATGGTGGAAGTAACAGACTGCACAGGAAGGACTATTCCAAATTACTATTATAAATTATCAGAATGGTACTACCCATAGGATTTCACTTGTTGTATATGTTGTATTTCTTTTTTAGCACTCTGGGAAACAAACACCCTCTATCACCCCCTTGTTATCAGAAAGTTGTTGTCCTTGACTTTATTTTAGAACACTTGTTAAAAATGTTTAAAGTTAATTTTGGTCAGCTGACCTGCTTCCTCTTACCTCATTTTCTATTCTGCTCTGTTCTATTCTATGTTATTCTATTCTATTCTATTCTATTCTATTTGCACAACATCCTTTAAACGACTTCAGTATCTGACTGCCTTCCAAAAATGCACTAACTGATGTTACTAGCATCTGTCATGTGTAGTTCATTTTCCCTCTCATCTTCTCTGCAGGGACAGGATGAGAAAGAAAATGAACCACACATTGTGTGTGCAATGTAGTGTTATATGCATATGCATTATGATAGAGTCTTTAATTACATACTCTCATCTTGTTTTCCCACAGGACCCCTGCCTCATTCAGTGCACAGGACAGACACATGTGAGAGATTTCAGAGTGCATAGATAGCCACCAGTTCAGCAGATCCTGATGTGGTTTTTTCATCTGATATAGTGCTTTTAACTGTATGTTTCTTCTTCCAGGGTCTTTTTTTCAGCTTCATATATTCTTGATATTTTCTATAGAAAGAATAGCAAGAGAGTAATCATAAGAAAATTAAATAAAAATCAGGTATTAATTAGACCTGCAAACAATACGTAGTTAATTCTCCAAGCCTCAGTGCACCTTTACATATAATCCCAAAGTGGGATTCAGGAAGAAAAAACAGGGGATGTTTTTCCCACCTGCTCCACCCTGCCTGAAAATTGGGGTATGTAATTGTGAATCTGTGAAGTTGGAGGAAGCAAGAATGCTGATGGTACTGAAGGTTTGAAAGAGACGCTGCTCTGTTTCCACTTGGTTTGAACTTTTAAGGTATCTGTGTCATCTGAAATCATACCTTTTGCAAGTAACCAGTCAGAGCTAATTTGGAGTCTGCTCTGTTGTCATCTGGTACATGATATGTGCAACTCTTTGAGTTATGTTAAGCTTGCAAGTAAGTGATTCAAAGCACAAGTAATCTCTCAAAGTGCTTATTAATTTGGAATCAAAATGCTAAGAAATATTATTTGTTATCTTGGAGTTTTTTTCCCCCAAAGAAAAACTGACTTTTTTTCTTTTTACTTATTCCTAATCAATGAGCTGATACTTTTGTGGGTTGCATTTTTCTTTTCTTTTTTTGTTTCCTTACAATGCATAAATGTGCAAGGACAAGGACACTGCAGTTCAAACATATAGATCATGCATTATTTTCCTTTTTCTTAATACCATCTTAGTTCCAATTCCTTTTAAATAAAATATGCTTCCATATTTTACAGCAGCTAACTATTTTGTCATTTTGGAATGCCTTCAAAACCACTTTTGACTGACTGTAATAAACATTTGTCTAAATGAAAGCAGACATGGTTTTCTTTTAATGAAATAATATTAAGATTTTATTTTTATCTGTTGATAGACACCTTGTAGTTTCATTGATACTACTGCTAATTTATAAGGGTAAAAATTTCCCCTCTGCTGCTGTGTGCAGTAGTTTCATACAAAAATGGGCATGGATGCTGGCTTGTGTGCATGTTTTGCAAGTAGTTGCCTACAGTAGTTTAACTCCATCTGTTAGTCCACAGGCAGGGCCATTTGAATTTTGCCTGTGAAATCTGAACCCAGGCTAAAGAGGGAGTCTGAACTCAAATCTTTTTTTAACTTCAGATTGTCTGAGCCAATATAAATGTATTGCAGTATGGAAAGGAGCCCTTTTAAATCCATTTCAGACCAAACTTGGAAATGTTTGAACAGCTTAAAGCTTTTAACCTCTCATTGTAGCTTAATGGGGTGTTTTTGTTTGTTTGGGAATATTTTTATTCTTGGTGGATGAGGAAGGTATCCAGATTTTTCTTTTCAGCTACAGATCTTTGATCTCTGCTTCTTTGCAGAATGATTCCACTGCTTGTTCCAGCTGCAGTTCACCTATCTTATGAAGCAAAGTGCAAAATTGCACTGCTTGTACATGTGGCTCACTATAAACAAATTTTGAAAACTTACATTTGCACTAGAAGGTTTTCAGTTCATAAAAGGTCAAGAGTAAATTTATAAATCCCTGATACATCTAAATCCAGGCCTTTGGGAGAAATATATTTACTACCTGGACTGTATATTTGTCTTCTTACCAAGAAGCCTGAGTGTCTGTTCCAGAATGTTTGGACGCACTGCAAACAACTATCAAAGCAAATATTACATGTCTGCTTATGAGCATTTTCAGAGCAGTTATGTGATGTTTGACAGGATTTTTCTCTTACTGAGTAAATCCCCTCCAAATGTTCATAAGCGTTAGCTTAGAAGTATATAGTGACATACATACCATAAACACAGCTGTTAGAGGGAAATGTATTTCACAGGTCCAACACTGAGGATTTCTGTTTGATATTAAAAAAAAGTTTTAAAAAACATTGATGATGCTATGAAGACCTCATTCCTGCTTTACAGAGAGTAAAGATCCATGCCTGTTTGATGGTCATTTGTCTGAGATGAGTGAAGAGGAATTTTGTCTAACTGTGAAGAGAACAGAGGAGCCCTTTCTGCCTTTTGATGTGTGGTGTATATAGTGCCTAAAAGGGGGGCAGGCAGAGGGTAGGGGGAAGCTTTGCTATCCAGCTCTCTTTTTCATTCCCCAAAGCAATTTGGGATTTTCTATTTCTGTCACCACTCTTATCAGCACGAATGTACACACATCAGCACTCTAACAAAAACTACAGACGTGCATACTCCCTGCCAATCCCACAATCTCCCTGTCCAGTCTAATAATTACAAGGTATTCCAAAGAAATACCTGGATTACAAAGAAGCTGGTATATCATCCTGTATTATCTCTTGCTGCAGGGTGTGAGTTTACCAGACAGCATTGCCATAGTTTTTGATACTTTATTACTTGCATTCATTTTAGCCTATTTCAAATGTGATATGTGTCAGTAGTATGCTTACACTGCAGCTTTTACTGGAAGAGGAATACACTTCTATTGACAGGCATATCTGGTAGCTCAATAGCTTTTATACTGAGTTTTTTTCTTCCTTATTTCCTTTAAAAATTCCTCTCTCTCAGTTTTGGTGGCTTAAAGTTCATCTTCACATAGTTAGAAATAATTTTGCTAAAACAACATTTCTTTTACACATATCTCACAGATAGGGGGAAAAACCTACTGCATCCATTACTTTCAAGAAAATAGAATCTATTTCTACTGTACTCCTAGAAGTCTGGAGATCTCCTTTGTTTTAAGAAAGCAAAGACTTGCAGGTAGAAAGTTAGTTAGATTTTAAAATTATTTGTCTTCTGGATAATTCAATGGGTTCAAAATGTTTAAATGTAATTTTTTGCTCAGCAGCAGCATCATGTCATAGCACAGCCTTTTCAACCCCTTTAGTGCAAATTACATAATGCCTCCCTAGTACCTCTCAGTCTCATCATTCTAGTCAGTTTTTTTTTAGTTTAACATCAGAAAAGGATAGAAAAGGAGAAAGTAAATTAAATAGAACAGAAAGGCTTAGCCAAGATTCCTGAATTTACTGGAATTCCTGATGCTTTCAGCATGTATCCTGTTATACTGACAGGCATGAACCAATGTTATATACATCCTATCATTTAAATCATTACTAAAACTGACATGGCCTGATGTTGCTTTACCTGTCCAGGTATGTGTGCATGTATCCCTAAATAAATTCTAAACTCATCTTTTATGTAGCACGTTTCATCCACAGAGATCAAAAGCCCACTTCACAAAATATGGTTGAGGTCTTTTTGGTTTTTTTCTTTTTAGCTGGGAGTAATCTGGAGTAAGAAGATAACTTATTTGCTCTAGTGACCCAGCAAATCAGTGACATAAGGTAAAATTGGACTTTAATTCAGACCCATGATGACCACATCAATTTATCCCACTGATTTGGTGGTAATACTGTTATGAGAGTTCAGTAATATTTATTTTATACATTTTATATTGCTGGTTTTACTGCCTTTGTAAAGACTTATTATGACTGTGTGCCTTTCTTTGCCCCGCCCCACCTTTTTGAAAGAAAGTAAGACATATTTAGAGAGCCCATATTTAGCCAAAGAAATTTTTTAGTTTGGAAAGATTTTTGTAAAGTATTTTACTGCCTCATTCAATAATTTCTCAATTATTGTGTATGCTATATTTTATCTGTTAATTTGATTTTTTTTTTCTGGGTATATATCTTAGGCATTGACTTGCAAACACTTTACTTGTACCACTTTTTATACAGAATTTTTAATAATTATTACTGTGTATTTTCTAGGTTTACTTACTCTAACAATGCCTTGATAATAAACTTTGCAATTTCAGTATTAGATTAATTTGTTTTCAGTGTGTTGCACATGGAAAATTTGTTGCTGTTTTTCTTTTCTGAATCTTAAGTATATCACCAAAATTAATAGTGGCTCACAGCAATTGAAATAATGAGTGAAGATACAGCTACAGATCTGGGCTTTATTGTGATATTCATGTAGAGAGTTATACATTCAGTTTAATTTCTGAATCCCAGAAGTTATTTCTCGATTTTCTCTAGAGTAGCTGAAAGCAGAGTAAGCCTGTTCATTAGCCTTAGATAAACACAGTCTGTTAATATGCTCACTAAGTCATAGATTGTCAATATTTTTATCTTACTAGTTTGATACCTAAAATATATTTTACCAAAACCAAACTCTTTTACAGGTCAGCAAATATCCTCTACAGTTAAATTTTATTGCTTCAACAAAGAATGCATCATGATTAAAGAAAGATACAAAACTTCAAATTTCACAGTTTGACTAGTATTCAACCCACTCAACAAAGAATCCAGTTCTACTGCAATTCAAACTAATGTATTTTCTATTTAGATCATCATGGTATTCAGTCCAAACTGCTAAAGATGGAATTGGAACATCAATGCATGTAGTTTGGATCCTTGGTCAAAAAAATTCAAATGTTCAATATCTGTGCCACAGTACTTGTTAGAGGGGTTTTTTCACTCTTAAACAGTGCTGAGAGGGAATTTTACTACTATCTTCAGTTTCCTAATGGGAGGTTATAGAGAAGTCCTATCAGACTCCTCTTAGAAGTGCAAAGTACAAGTGACAGATACAGGAAGCTCTGAACAAATATAAGTGAAAAAATTTGCAATGATAGTGGTTAAAGAAGGGGAGAGGTAGTTCAGATAGGTCTCTGGGTATTTTGTTTGGTTGCTTGGTTTTTGTTTATGTTTTTATTTAATGGCATGGATAATTATGATTGTATCATTAAATACTATTGACATAAATATGCCTATTTATACCTGAATGTGAGCCTGAATGTGGTTCTTCCCACACACATTCTGCTTCTGAAGACTAGGTCCCCAGCTTGTGATTTCATCTTTGAATGTGTTTATCCAGATATAATAAAGATCACTTTCTGCTATTTTTACATCATAATTACCTAAAGCAGCAGTCCTTTATGCTGTGCCAGTTTCTATCCAGAACAGATAATGTCTCTCTGTTTGAAGGATCTACTAATACTTTCCCATAATTTCAAGTAGAAAATTATCTCTGCATTGGTAGTTGTCAAGATATACAGATATAAAAACCCCTCTCTGACATCAGTGGCCAAATTTGAAAGATGTTACTTAGCCATACGAGTATTTATGGGAACCATTTAGCTATGTGAGGTAAGTTTCAGAGTCCAGAACAGTAAAGAGAAGTTTTATTATTGGTTTTTATTGGAAGAAGAATCAGAGCTTGAAGGGATGAGTTTGAACCTGTTAAATGACAGAAGAGACGCTTCTCTTTGCTTCCTCAAACAATGCTCTAATAAAACATTAGGTATTCTCAGATCAGGTGGTATAACAAGAAAGCAGATGAGTGGAAAAACACTTTAGATTGCAGAGCATTTAAAAATTATACTTCTTCTTTGATCTTGTTTTAATTCATCATTGAACATATCTTTTTAAACTACTCCTATTTCTGCAGAATGCTGTAGGCATTTCCATGCCATCCCAATGAGGAAAGGTGATATGCTTGTAGCACTCCATGCTTATTGATACAGATAGGATGAAATACTTTGAAATTCTCTAGCGCTCCATTTTCAATTGTTTTCTCTGACGTATTAAGTGATTAATTGAATTCCATTCACTGCACAAACATTTTATGGTTGAAAATACACCAGCAGGAACACTACATCTAAAAAAGATATAAAAAATAAATTAGAGTGCAAAATCACAGCTATTGGTGTCTTTACCATGTGTGTTAAATCTGTTCCTTCCCCCAGCAGGTCCATCCTGGCTCACAAGTTTCTAAAAGTTACATCTTGTTGCTACTTTCTTTTTCATTTACCTTCACAGCACAGCAAGGTTGTTTGTTAGGGTTTGTTTGGTTGGTTTCATTGTTTGATTGGATTTTTTTATAGAAGTTTGGTTGTATTGATGAAAACACATATAATACAGCTCTAGGAAGGGGATTGGTCATAAAATATTCCCCTCTCCAACAGCTGAGATTCAATGGCACTTGGGTTGAACTTGCAAATATTAAAAAAAGAAATCATTAAAATAGGGTCATCTGACAAACAATGCATTCAGATGAATAATCCCATTTGCTGGAGAAGAAAAAAGTTTTCTACATACTTGTGTGCAGGACAAAGGCTTCTAGAAGCACAGAAGGAACAGAATGTAGTTTGTGCATTTAAAATTAAGAAAGGATGTATTTTTCTTTCCTTAATCAGCTCTCTCATGACTGTATCTTATCTGACATTTTTTCACTGTATGCTGATGAAAAGATGTGCACACTGTGCAGGAATTTATTTCCTTATCTTAGAGTCTTCTGTCATCAAAGGGTGTTCTGCACCAGGAATATTGCAATCCACTGCATAGTATACATTGTAATATTATTTGTCAGCAACTTATCAAAAAAATATGAACACTGTTTTTTCAGATGTAAGTACTAATTAGTTGCCATTACAATCTATCTCCTCTGCATTACAAGGATTTCCATGACAAGACAAGGAGCCAGTATTTCTAGGGGCCTCCATGAGGTAGAACCTCTGCATACAATTAAATAAATATTTATTTTAAAATACACAGTGTGTTAAGGGAGGATGCCTTACAGCACCTTGGTTTTTAGAGACAACATGGTGATGGAACTTGTCTTTGTACTCAGTAAATAAGATTTCAGTAGTATAATAAAAGCAAGGCTTCTTATAAATCCCTTGATTTAACAAATTACACAAGGGATTTACTACTGTTAACCTGTCTAAAGAAACAAAGCATGCTGTGGTCAGGATTTGACAAATGAAAAAAAATTAAGCAGATAAGAATTCATATTTAACTTGAATTTTATATTTTGGGCTAAACTCTAATTCTACAAGGAAACAAGTTTTCAAACTTTCCTAACAGAGTCTGCGGTATAATAAGGTATTGGGGCTTTATGTGTTACTCTTTAAATGATCCACCTCCAAAGAGTAGAAAACCAGGATGCAATCTTAAACTCGAGATGCTATCTGTTCTTAGGCTATGCTTATCATTAGTTTTAATGGAAACTGCACATATGCATTAAGAGAAATATAGACCCCATCTCCTTCAGTTTCTCATTTTGTAACACAGTAAATGCCGAGCCATATGGTATTTTTTAATGGAATACACATTTGATCATCTCTGTTCATTTATATAGATTTCCTAAGATGTAGTTTAGAAGTGAACATCAGAATACATTTGTTAAAGAGGAAATTCACTACTAGTTCTAGGCATAACTTTAAGGAATGTTTTTAATGACTAAAATATTTATAAACTGTGCTACATTTATTTTATATAGTGAAACGGTGTTTGTTGCTAGATTCCTAATATTAGAAAGATCTCATTTGCATTTTAGTAGAAACACTAAAAATACTTTTTTATGCTTCAAGTTTATTCTAAACTGCTGTTTTGGACTGCCATCCTTCATAACAGGCATGAACCAAAAAATTCTTAGAAATATAGATATCATCTTTCTTTGAGAAATTGCTTTTAAACAGATAGGGTGTGTCATCAGGATGAAGTACCACATGCCATTAATTATACATGGTTCAAGTTCTAAAATTTAATCAGATACAGATTCAAACTCATGTCTTGGTATGTTATCACAAGAGAGTACCTCCTAGGTGAATATGCACATTTCTTGTGCTTTTAAAGATATGCTTCACATAGTTGCCTTCACTGGGAGCTTTTGTGGCTATTCAATGGCAATCATTTCTGCTTCACTGCAGAATGGACAAATATAGGGAAAGTTTAAGAGATCCTTCAGAAACAGCCTCTGCTGCTGCTGACAGAGATCACAGCATAAGCTATTTGCTACAGAAAGAAAAAAAGATAAGACTATTATTCTCATAACAGTCATAAAGGTGTTGCCTTTAGCACTGGGGTTCATTGAAGACTTTGCAAATGGCCTGAGAAAACACAGCTAGTGGAAACTTCCACAGAAATTTACAGTCAGAATCCATGTAGCTTTCCTAGCAAATAAAAATCTCTCCAAAATCTTCCAAAATTGTTTTGAAACTTCACCTAACATGTTTATGAATTGTATCATCAGACTTTAGATGTGAAATACCTTACTAAATTTCCTGCGTGTAGCTTATGTATTGTAAGCAGGCTACTACTTTTGATTCAAATACTCTGATTTCTCTCTGATTCAGTAAATCTTATTAAGATTAATGGATTCTGTCTAATGTCCTAAAGACAACCCCAGAGAAAACAAAACTGCACAATCTCCTAGAGGTTATGCTGAACTATAAAGGCTGAACATCGAATTGTGCACACCTCTCAGTCAATTATCAGGGACAAAGACATCTGCTTCCTAGGAACTGTGCTTCTCTCAGAGTGTGAATATTAGACGATGTACATTTATTTTTCAAAAACAAGGAGCCTTTTTCACTACCAAAACTGACTCATCAACATTTTTGAAAATACGATTTTCATTATGGCCCATTACATTGAAACACTGGACAAAACTCAAATTTGGCATTATCTTATTATCAAACACAGCTCATCTTTAAAAATAGTAGCTGTACTTTATTTAAAGAAAGGAAATATCTACAAGAGAAAAAAAATTACCTTGGTTATGTGAAAACAGCAGATTAATGATATATGCCTCTTAGAACCACCTCATTTCTAGCACAAAATTTAATGGCTTTTGGCAAACTACTGCACTGAAATCATCGTCAAAACATCATTTAGAAGACAAGGTTTTCTGTGAAATAGGTGGAGTCATTTGTCAGAGAATCTCCTACAAAACCATGATATCAATACCAAAACATGCAGAGAGCAAACTCAGACAGCAATTTACAGGAATTCTGTTTAGTGTCTCACATATGAATAATGTATGTGTGTAATCCTGCATCTTACAAATACATTGGTATTTTTTTCAGTATTGAAACCAATCTAGGATTTTAAGAACACCAATACAGTGAGGACTATGTGCAATAAGGGGAACTACACTGATGGCTTCTGTAATGCATCACCTGAAGAATGGTAAGAGAAGACATGTAAAAGAAGTAGTCTTGAAAAGGTGTGGCTCCAAACTTATTCTTAAAAAAGCCCCCCAAACCCAACACTTTATGGATTCCTTGTTTCCTACTCTAATAGTTTCCGCTCCTCATTTCATTGCAACATTAGTACAATCATAGAATTATTTCGGTTAGAAAACACCCTTTAAATCATCAGGTGCAACCATAAATCCTATATTGCAAGTTCACCTCTAAACCGTGTCCCTAACCACCTCATCCACATATCTTTTAAATACCTCCAGGGACAGTGACTTAACCGTCTCCCTGGCAGCCTTTTCCAATGCTTGCAACTCCTTTCAGAGAAGAAATTCTTCCTAAGATACAACCTTTACCTCCCCTGGTACAACTCGAGGATACTCCTCCTTTTCATTCACTTGCTTCTTGGAAGACTCCCACCTCACTACAACCACAAAAATATTTGCAGAAAACACCACACAGAGTAAGGTCATGAATCTCTGCCTCAGTTTTCCATTTACATGACTGAAACAGAGTCAAATTGCTAGCTAAGGAAAATGTTTCCAAATTACATACTAATGAAATTTTCAGTCAAAATATACTGAAAAAACTCAGATGAAAATCTGACCCACAACTTTCCTGGCTAATAAGAAGAGTTCAGAAACCTGCAATATATCTCCTCCACAGCAAATAAAAGTGACTAAGAGCATGATAAACAACTGTAAAACATTAGAGTGGTTAAAAAGTTCCATACAGAGTCATGTGAATTAGAGAAAGCTCAAAGGGAGTTGTACAAGGAGAATGACACTGGGGACATGTTTAGAAATAGTCAATTTATGAAACTATCTCGTTCAGTAAGGTAGGCGGTGAAAGTGACAGTGCTTCCTGCTGTGTATTTCTTGGTTGAACTTAACAGGCAACTCTCTGATTAACAGCCGTTTGACATGGTGATTTCTATAGTATGATAATATTTTCAGTAGAAAAACAGATTTATGTTCTAAAAAACTGCTATTCAAAGCAAGCTATCATATATGAAAAAGAGACAGGAATTTTATTACAGGAGTGTTTTTTATTGTCTTGCTGGATGCTTAATCATAAAAAGTTAACACAGCCCGAGTGTAAATCCACCCCTTTTCTTTTTTTTGAGTTAACATTTAAATTGCCTATCTCACAATTTCATGTGTTTTAAAACACTGTTGTGATCAATCAGATGTATGAACATGCACTATTTAACATTACACACTACTTCATATTTGCAATCAGTATTTTTAGGAGAAAAATTAAGGGATCCAGGAATAGACTATAATGAAACAAAATGCTCAGTGACAACTAGGAGTGTTTCACTTCTTGATTTACAGGTTTTGATACAGGACTGCAAATGCTAGACATCTGTACTATATTAATTTCCCAAGAAGTAACTGAAATTGTTGATGAAGTTGAACTTCACATTCACTTTAAATTTCCCAAAGCAGTGAAACTCTGCCAGTTTCTGAATTTTAGCCAGATGTGATATATGGCTTGCCCCCAGGATCTGATGGATTTCCCACTGGCTGGTTTAATACAGCCAAGAATCTATTTCTGTTATGTGTTTGGAGAATCCAACATGTTCCATTCCAGAACTGCAACTGTAACTGAACAATTTATTGCTTGCATTATCTTTATCCTGCTCCTTACTCAGATAGAAGAGTGAGTGGGACAAGAATGCCATCTCTCCTTACTCAAGGTAAAAAAGGAAGGTGAAAAAGTGGGAGTAGGTTAGGTCAGTACACACTTGGTACACTTCCCCATTCATGGCTAAAATATTCTCAAACAGTTTATTATTGTGTCACATCTCAACAGCAAAACACCTCAGCCTTTCTACTTAAAAGTACCTTGCAGTGCAGTAAGACAGACAAATCAAAATACTCTGTGCTTCCTGAGGTCTTAAGGATGTGGAAGGAACCGAGTGTGACAGCTTCAGAAAGAAAAAAATGTGTTGTCTCCTTTTTCAATGTTGCATGTGGTAAAGCCACTGGCCTGATACTGGAGCTGTTCAAAACTTTTCTGGTAGTCTTGTCAGTCATGCTAAGAGTGGGCCTGAAACACTTGTATTTTATTTGTGTACCACGACATCTAAGGTCAGTAATCACAGAAAAGGATTTTGTTGTGCTAGACGTCATTCTAGCATGGAATAAATGAGTAAAATATTATTTTCCAGACTGTGATTCCTTTTATTCCAAATCCTGATATACTGGCAAGGGATAACAAATCAACACAAACACACCACAACCCTCATTAACATATAACATTCCATTTTTAGGATGATCCACAGCCCTAAAATGGAATAAATAGAACAGAATACATGGGAAAGTGAATCCTTTATATCCATAAAAGTCCAACATGCATTTTAAAAAGAAGACACAAACCATACATACCAGTTCAAATACATGTTAATATTAGCATTCTCTCTGGAGCCAGATCTATTGCAACAGCATTAAAATGTTTTCATGCATGTCATGAGGTTATAGCCTAAAGATAATATTGTGCTGGGAGCCAGGAGGCAGAGGTTCTGTGACTAGGTGTTATCTTTCTGAGGCCTTTTGTCAGAGGAGGGAGAAATTGGTTAGAGTGATCCTATGGCAGACAACATCATTCCAAACTGGGACATGGCTTCTTGGAAAAGTAGGCAGGTTTTGTAAGAGCTGTTAAAGGGGCACAAAGGGGCTGAAAAGGAAAGAGAAAGTAACAGTGCATTCATGACTACGGTCTGCTTAGTAAAGAGAGGCTTAGTCAGCCTTAGTCAGCCATGTCTGCTGAAGGTGAACTTCATGGTCCTTCCCTGCATCATTCTTGCAGCTGGCGACAAAATCTTTTCCCAGAAGAGGAAAGACACAGAGTTCAGGCAACATGCTGATGACAAAACAGAGCAAGTGAAGAGGCAGACTCAGTTATAGCTCATCAAGAGCATTCCCTGTTTTCTCCTTTTCGTCTTCATAGCATTCTGAAAGTAGACCACAGACATGGTAGCTTGCATGGTTTAGCTCTGCATGAGAAATTGTAGGCCCTTTGATTCTGTTATATAAAACAAACCATATGTTAGAGAAAGTAGTAAGAAAGGGAGGGAAGGCACCAGAAAGCAGGCCAGACTCACTCAGCAATGTGCATTCCATGAAAGACTTGCATCGGAAATGACAGAAAACCATACATGAATCTGCAAACCTCTCTCACTCTGAGGTCTAAAAAGCAACTTATTCTGCCTCAAAATAACATAATTCAAGGTCTAAAACAAATAGAATTGGTAGATTATCAACCACAAATATTTGTATATACATAAGTCTGGTCTGCCAAAATATCATGGAAATTGTATATGATGAAAAACATTTTATAGACAGACAAAATTAATTTTGTGGTGCAGGGTTGCCATAATTACCCTTTATGGCAGTGGAAGTACTGTTTAGGTAATTGGCAACAAGGACTAAATACCTGATAGTCTTAAGCTAAAACCAAGTTGTTCAAAGAGAAGCACCTCAGTGGATACTACCTATGCCAGTAAAATTTGCTAAAATATTAAAACAATCTCTGCCAGACAGAAATATCATCTAATGGAAAGCCTATCTGGACATAATACAAGAGCTGCAATTCATATCTTGAATAAGAATCAGGAATGAATTTTGATTCTGAAGCATTTTGCAAATTAAGCTCTAGCTATTCAGCTAGAAAACTCCAAATGTTCTGTTCCTTGACATAAATAGCTTTGTATTATTTTAATTTATTTAAATTGACTGTTACCTTAATAACCGGTAACTTAAAAAATAACTAAATTGTTAAAACTAAGGGAAAAATTCTGTTTATGTAGTGATGGTTAAATAAGAAGCAGGACACCAAATATAAGAACCACACTGGCCTTTGCAATTGGAAGATATTTAAGTCGTAGAATCATAGAACAACACAGGTTGGAAGGGCTCTTGGAAGATGTTCTGGTCTAACCTTTCACAGGAAAGGGAGTCCAGATGAGATCATCTTGTAAACCTCTTGTTTTGGGAACTTTACCATGTCCCTAGGGATGTTGTTTCAGGGAATGACTGTTATCACTGTAAAAATGTTCTTCTTATACTGAGATGAAACCTCTCCCGATGCAACTTGTACCCATTGTGCCTTGTCTTCTCCTCTGTCCTCTTTGAAGCTGTCCTTTACAATCCAGGATACTGTGATGAGGTCTCCCCAAACTTTCTCTTCTCCAGGGTGAGGTGATGTAGCTCCTTCAGTCTTTCCTCAAAGGACAGGTTCTCCAGCCCTTTGGTCATCTTCATGCAATCCTTTGGACCCTTTCCAGTCTGTCCATGTCTTTCTTGAATTGTGGGGACCAGGACTGGACACAGAACTCCAGGTGTGGCATGACAAGTACTGAGTAGAGTGGGAACATAAAGTTGGCAATTTTAGAAATTTGCATCATCGTTCCAGAGGAGGGAACTGGGACACAAAATGCATAGAATTCAGTAGAAGTGGACATATCCACAGCTCCTAGCTTCATTCCTTTCTTTTCAAAGTCAGAAGGTCCATGAACAGACTTAGTTGAATGGCAATCAAAATATATTCTTATTTCATATATAGGAAAACTCCTGCTCAGTGTAGTTTGAATGAACCTGTTCATCAAAATGCATCTTCACAGTGCAGGGAAGCAAAGACATCTCACAGGTGCCTTCATGACAGCCACAAATACAAGTTACCTGTGTTGCCTAACACACAATTTACACTTGTTTGATTTGCTTATAAATTTTAAAACTTTGAAAAATCTTTTGTATTTTACCAATAAGAGTAAAATTAATTATCCATTGCATCCTTTCCTGAAAGGTAAATTTCTAATTTGGACTTTGGCATATTAGGGATTTTTTATTATTATTTGTTGCTTTTACTAGCTTTAAAATGCTGCCATTCACCAAACTTGGAAATTATCACAACAATCTAAACTTTCACATAGTAAAAATATTTATGCCCTGAGGAACAAAATATTTTGTCATTTGTTCAAAATCTCATTTAAATTATAAATATGATCAACATTTAATCATTTCTCTAGAAAATAACATTAAGACATGCCAAATTTTCAATGAACTTATTCATACTGATTCTAATAAGCTGAACAACTTGTTTTGGCTGCAGCTATCTTTTTTCCATATGGAAGTGCTTCTACTAGCTTTCTTCCAGATTATGTGGTTGTGAGGAGGATGTGGAGAAAAGTCCTATGCTGTTTTTTGTGGCACAAATTCATTTTGAGGACTGAAACATGCAATGTAAATTGCTCTCAGTAAGCCTGCACCCTGAGGGCATGTTTTGGCTCTGTCACAACCAAAGCTGTACCTTTACAATCTGTATCTAAATTCATGAAGTATTATAACAGGTTTAAGATGCACACAGTTTACATTAAGCACGTATCTGCAGGGACAGCATGCACCTTCTCTTAGCATTGCACTAATGCCACTCCTTCTGCAGCGTGCATAAAAGGCAATTTTAGCAAGTTTTGGATGGAAGACAAAGGCCATGTTACAGCAAAGAGACCACACAGAGCAGTGTAATGAAAAGAAAAAATTACTATCAAAGAAAGAAAGAGCTTGTTTTCTAATTACCTAAATGAAGAGGAAAAAATAGCTTTTATATCAAGTAAAAAATAAAATTATTACCAAGAAAGATCCATAGCAAAGGTGCCATATCACAAGCAGAATTTAAGTGCTCCTAAGACTCAGCTCTAGTAAAAGAATATTCCTTACTTCCCCATAGCTTTAAATACAAATTTCTGCAATCCATTTTGTACTAAACTAATGATGTTATTGTGCACTCAGCTGTCAGCCTGAATGAGCACTATCCCTGTTGTCACCTTCCATTCAGGATATTGGTCCTCCCTTCACAGACTCAATGCACGATGGAGAAATTAGGACTGAAAATTTCCACTAAGAAAAACTTATTGTTGAACAAAGACTTTTCTGTCCTTTATGATGACATTTGCACAGACATCAGAAGAAATTGAGATTTGAGTTGATAAGAAAAAAGGTAAATAATTTTCTTCCATAGCCATCCTGGAATACGGCATTACTGTGTCATTTCCTTGTTCTCTTCTTTAGATTTTGAATTGTCAACTGTCACACTATAGGGAGCAGAGTAAGCACCAGTAAATGAAGGAGATCTTCTGGAAAAGGCCAATCCTAAATCTAATAAATATTTGTGGAACAAAGATCTGTAAGGAGAAGAACATCTTCCAGATGACCATGCTGTGTCTGGTATGCACAAATTTCTGACATACACATGGGAAAAATAGTTGTGGAACAAGGTAAGAGAAGAAAGCAATGAAGAAGTGAATATAAATCCCTAAATGCTCCAAGGTATCTCAATAGATATTGTCATTGTTATAATAGTTATTTCAATGTATGGAATCATCCAGATTACACTGCATAATTGTTTTAACACAATGAATACAAAAGTGAAGCAATTTTCAAGAACTGGAACAGACTTATTAAAAGTTTATGTGTATTGAACCACAAAATGGAATATGAAAGAAATAGGAAAAATTAATAACAGACACAAAACCCAGTCTACTGAAGGAATAAACTTTTACAGACAAGAAGAAAATGCAAAGGGAAAAAAGGGACAAACCACTCTTGCTAAAAATTAATTCTTTTAAGTATTTTTCATGTGCACCACATCAAATCATACTTAACAGAATAGCATTCATATGTGTGTATGGAATAGAAATAGCTCTGTAACGAATGGTGATAGAAATGCAAAATCTTCAAAGACTAAGAGCAATATCTTAAGCATTTGAATGCTAGCAAAAGCTTATCTGAGCTATTTTGAGTTATTTTCAGATCTGTAACACTGATCAGCAAACCTCTGAAGAACAGCCTGTCTTGTGAGCATATCATAATCTTTTTTTGGTCAGCTTAAAACACTGGGATGGTTTTTCAAATGTCTTAATTGCTGTCCTGAACTCATCAAGCTGGCAAGGTCAATGGAAAAAGTTCTCCTATTGGCTTCAGAAAGAGGGACTGAGGTCTTGTGGCAAGCATTTTAGAAAAGTTCTATGCATTGTGAGAATTTTTTTAAGGTATTTTCGCATTCTTTATAGCATTGGCCTTTTCTCCTCAGGTTTGATTTTTTTTCCAAAACTACAAGAGGCACAGAACATTTCACTTTATCTAGGTCCCAGTCTACCATAAGCTGGCTAGCGTTTTACTAGTTCTCAAGCAGGGTAAAAAGGATGACCCTGGAAACTACAGACCTGTCAGTCTCACTTCAGTGACTGGTAAAATTATGGAAGATATTGAAAGACACCTGAAGGTTTTCAGTCACTGAAGGACAATGCAGTTTCTGGTCACAGCCAGCAGATCTTCATGAGGGGAAAGTCCTGCTTGTCAAATCTGATTTTCTTGTACAGTAACCCACCCAGCTGATCTAGGAAAGCCAGTAGATATAATCTACCTGGATTTCAGGAAAGATATTGATACTGTCTCTCACAGTATCCTTTTGGATAAAATGTCCAGCACACAGCTGGATAAACACATCCTGTGATGGGTGAGCAACTGGTTCATGGGTCAGGGACAAAGGTTTATAGTGAATGGGGTGACATCAGACTGGTGACCTGTCACTAGTGGGGTTCTGCAGGGCTCTATCCTATGCCCTGTGCTCTTCAACATCTTCATTACCAGCTTGGATGCAGGACTGGAAAGGTTGCTAAGTTTTCAGGTACTAAACTGGGAGGAGCTGTTGACTATCTCAAAGGCAGAGAGCCTCTGCAGTGAGACCTAAACAAATTAGAGGGCTGGGCAATCACCGACCTTATGAAATTTAATAGTCAAGTGCCAGATTCTGCACCTGGGATGGGACAACCCTGGATGTACGAACAGACTGGGGAAAAAAGCTCTGGAAAGCAGTGCCATGGCAAGGAACCTGGGGGTCCTGGTTGACAGAAAGTTGAATCTGAGTCAGCAGTGCCTTGGCAGCCCCAAAGGGCTACCCATGTCCTGGAGTGCACCAGGCACAACATCGCCAGCCAGGCAAAGGAGGAGATCATCCCACTCTCCTCTGCTCACCTCGAGCCCATTTTTGTTTCCCCTTTCTCTTTAAGGTCAGAAAAATAGCACAGAAAAATGTTTTGCTTTATAGTGTACATGCAAAAAAGTACACCTGCTAGAACCCATAAGTAAATGGATTATTCAGGAGAAAAAAAAATTCAAGTATCGTGATCAAATATACTAAGTTCCTGAAGCCATTTCTGTATGAACATTTCTCTGTTTCTTTTTAAAACCTTTCATTCAGTAAAACGTGGGATGAATTCCATGTAGGAAACTTGGCAAATACATAAGTATTATATGTCATTTTATGGCATAGGTCTTACTTTCTTCAAATATGATGTCAGATACAGCTTAGACTGAATGAGCTGAGCTGTCTGCAGCTATGATACAGAAGCAGATTCAGGCAGAATATGCACAGTTGAACCAGTATGTATTTCCAATCCAGCAGAGTTGTGGCTGAATGCCAAAGAGGCAAATAACATCAAAGCATTTTACAAGTATGGTGAGATGGATGATAATGGTTTACAACAGTGTTTTTCCCATTAGAGTCCAGAAGACAGCCCAGTCTCCACAAGCAGCAGGAATCAGCAAGGCCCAAGAAACACCTTGGGTGGTGATGCCTCCTGTTGGCTATGTTGGAATGGCTTGTGCTAGTGACAGGTACATCAGAGATGTCCCGTTGTGGGTTAACCCCAGCAGGCAGCTAAGGACCACACAGCTGCTTGCTCGCTCTTCCCAAGAGTGGTGGAGAAAGACCTGGAAGGGCAAAAGTGAGAAAACTCGTGGATTAAGATAAAGACAGTTTCACAGGCAAAGCAAAGCCATGCATGCAAGCAAAGCAAAACAAGAAACTAATTCACTGTTTCCCATGTCCAGGCAGGTGTTCAGCCATTCCCAGGGAAGCAGAGCTCCAGGAAATGTAACCACCACTTGAAAAGACAACACCACCACTTCAAACATTCTTCCTTGTTTCTGCCAAATTTTATTGTTGAGCATCATGTCATAAAGTATGGAACACCCTTTTGATCACTTGGGATCAGCAGTCCTGGCTTCTCTCCTCCCAAATTCTTGTGCACCCCCAGTCTACTCACTGGCAGGGAGATATGAAAAACACAAAAGACCCGGGTGCTGTGCAAGTGCTGCTCAACAATAGCTAAAACATCCCCACGTTATCAACGCTGTTTTGGTCACAAATCCAAAGCACAGCACTATATGATCTATTATTAATAAACTGCAACTAATTTACTAAAACTTAATAAATTAAACTTAACATATTTAATTAAGCTTAACTCTATCCCAGCCCAAACCAGCACATATCCGCAGTTGTCAAAGGTGATGCACCCAGAGGAGTTGTCTTGTGGGCAATACAGACAAGAAGATCACCTGCCAACTACAGTTTAAAGTAAAGTAGATTTTTGAGAATCGTATTTATTGCAAATTAATATATACATATTTTCAGACAACATCTGGGTCTTGGAAAACAAAAAACCCTGAACTCAAAACCAACAGCAAAAGGAAACATTTACATACTTAGCGAAAACAACTTTACTCCCTCTTTCCTTGGCTTAGCTCTACTCCCATGCTCAGCTTATCTCCAAGCATCTCTCCTCCCTATTCATAGTCTCAGCCTCAGTTTTTCATCATAGACACCTGTCTTCCACCCTTTGCTACCACCACGGGTTATGCTCCATCCCTTCAGTGAAACAGTGAGCAGTGTGTACAATCAGACACAGCAGTTTCCGTCTGCTGCTACTTCCTTCCCACTTTTTTCTCGTGCTTCAGTGTAGGTCCTGCACAATTTGTGTTCCCCTCAGGGAATTATATCTTTTGGTGTGCTCATCCATGGGCCTCAGTCCATTTGGGGATCTATCTGTGCCAGAAGCTTGGATGATGGACTCAGCCATGGCTTGCAGTAAGCCTGTTGTGGAGATGTCCAGAGCCAGCTGTGTCCAGCACGCAGCAGCCCCCGACCTCCTCCCACAGCAGCCAGCCCTGAAATCCTCACTCCCAAAACCTTGCCATCTACACCCACTACAGTTATGTATCACTGTGCCATGTGGTTTGTCCATTTCTGTTTGCTGGTTTCCCTAAGCCCAAATAGATAGGGGAATGAGAAATGCTCTTCAACACTTCTGTACCCTATCAGGAACTGGACCGTCCAGAATAATGAGCATTCGGTTTCATGATTTCCAAATGTAATACCCACGTACAGATGGAAATTTCATCTAGAAATCATAGAGTTCCTGTAGGGAAAGTTCCAACCCATCTGACATACCACTGTATTTTCTCATATCTTTAACCTGTCATAACTGCAATAAAAAACAATTTTCTGTGAAGGTTTTGAGGCTTCCCTGCACCATTAGTATAATGCTGTAAAACTCTGCTTAGTTTTACTATTGGCATTATCATAAACAATGTCACATCTCAGAGCATTCCCAATTCAAGTCAGGGACTTGTAAGAATGTTCTTATAATGTGAAGTAATGGAAAAAGTCTTCCAAGTAACCCTGATTTTAACGAACTGAATCACAATTATCCAAATCTCTGGACTTTTGAAGTTCTGCCATCACTAAAAGCCTATTTCTGTAACACCTCTGATGATGATTCTTGGTTATTTAAATATGTGTCTAAACTGCTACTGGGTTGCTGTGCCTTGTATGCATTTTTGTATCAAACCTTATTTTTTAGAGGAATATACTTTATCGCAATATAGGTAAATGCCAATCAAAATCTTTTATGACAGTGAATGCTATTCCCATTCAAAGACAAAACACGGTTTCTTGATTCAAAATTTTAGGAACATCCCATTCTGCGTTTTCCTTCATGTCTGAGTTTTCTGGGAAATCAGAGTGTATTTCATAATCCTCCAACCAAACACTGCGATCCAACAATTTTTGTGTTATTGCTAGAGCAAGGTTCCTCTGAGAATAATGTTCACAGTCTGTAGACAGTCCTGTCTGACAAGATCATAAATAGAAAAGTTCTACTTTATACAAATAAGGAAGAATTCAATTTCATCATTAACTCTGGGATTTAAAATACAAGAAAGGATTAGTACTCAAAAAATCTGTTTCTATACTGATCACATTCTCAACACATATGCAATTTAAGCCACAATTACATTTAATATGCAGTCACAGCTTTAGTTTAATATAAGCACACAGTTTTGCAAGGCAAAAGAGAATACACCATTTTTCGGTAACCAGTGTTTGCTATCGAGAAAGTGATACAAATTATGTTATATGGCATTATAAAAGTGCACAAGTGTATCAACTTGCAAATTACTAAAAATACGCCTGATAAAATGGACAAAAACCTATGCTGTCTTCTAATATAGACTTCCCAGTTTCAGAGGGAAGACACAGTACAAGAATAGGCCTAGAAATAACAGGGCACAGTTTTGCTCTTACCTCACAGTTCTTTGTAGATTACAGGGCAGTCACAAAAGGCAGAATTTTCAAAACTAGCTAGTGAGTTTTGCCTCTTCAACTAGGGTTTCCTGATATTATCAGGCTTCATATTACAGTGATGTCAGAAAACCAAGTCCCTGAGACGTATCTCAGCTACTGAAATACTCCGTATCAATCACTTGAGAGTACATACTTCAGATCATTATCAAGTGAATAATATTACTTCCTTTTTCCTGCTTGTCAGCATCATCTTCCTAGTCTATAAACTCCTTGGAGAGGAGTTATTTCTTACTGTATATTTTGCACAGTTCTTGACACGGTGGGACTCTGACCTTGCTTAGGTTTTGGCTTTCTTCAATATGATTAATTACAATTAAGAGTTGGAGCAATAATCGAAGAACTTTGATGTTCCATTCAAGACAGATAGGCATTTTCATTTGGATTTGTAATGTGGGGTTTGATCAGTTAAAAAGTAATCTACAGAAATCCATCTGGAGGATAAAATAAATTGGTTCCACATTTCTCCTGTCACATAAAACTGCTGGCATATGAAAACCAGTCCACATTGTGTTAATTTCTGATTTGGCATAATGCACCATTGGTTAGTCTTGATGATGGCATCTGAGAATTTTACACTATGAAATCACTAATTTAAGACATTTTTGAGCTCTGAACCATAGAACGGTACTCAGAAATTAATGTCACTTTATGCAGTTCAAATCCTGGATTCTTTTAAAATAACCATTCAAAAATGTATATTTTTATTCAATAATAAACAAAGCCATTGTAAGGTGTATATTTTATTATCTGTTAAAATGGCAATAAAATCTGCTTTATTCTGAGGAAATATATATATTACTAAGAACTTCCTGTGAATCATGGCATCTGCTTTGACTTCACTCCATAAATATTCTGTATGAAAAATCTTAAACATTTTCAGACAGATTAGGACAAAATATGCAAATATTACAGTCTGTTGACCTATCTATATGCTGTATCTAACAGACATGGAATTTAATTTTGCCTCATGGGATTTTGTACCACTGACTTCAATGAGAACAACTTTGTATTATCATGAAGATATATCATTGTATAAGTTATCTTGATTAACTAATTGCCTGAGTAATAACTTTGACAGAAACATAGTGGAGAAGGAAAAAGTCAGAGGTGTATAACCATGAGAAATATTCATATAGAGAAATTCTTTCCAAGTTACTTTCTGTACTGTGTTGGTGAAGTGCAGTAATTTATAAACAGGAGCATCCCAATCTCCAACATAATTTCTTTTAAAATGGTAAATACAGGTAAACAAAACAAACTAGTCTTTACTTTCCAGGAACATTATTGCAAATAACGAGGCTTTGAAAAATAAACAAATCCCCTAAAGAAGTTTACAAATTTATTTGGCAAAGTATACACGTTAAAGTAAAAGAATATTTTCCCTATGTAAGTAACAAGTTCAAAGTGTTGCTTACAGTAGCTTGTAAAAGAACATGATTCCTAACACATGTTATCTGTGAGCTACCTCTAATAAAATATTAACATTGCAGCTCATTGCAGCATCTTGTCATCATCCATTACAGTATTCATCTCAACATTTTAAATCCACGTTTCTCAAGCAATCTTCTACAGACAGTTTTGCTGCGATATCTCATCAAAACCGAAAAAGAAAGAGCTAAATACATGTTATGGTTTGTCTGTATGACTCCGGCTCAAATAAAATGTCATTGTAGATTGTACAAATCACTATGAACAAATGCAGTCTTCAAGCCTGGTGTAAAACATCCCCAGATAAGACTCTAAGACTATCAAATGCAGCTTTGGGACATGATTTGTCCCCTTCATCTTTAAGCTCATAGCTCAATCCAATTATCCACAATTTAGACTCTGCCAGCGATTTGTGTACACTTGTGTTGCAGAAGAGGATTTTTTTGTATGACTCAAGTGTAAAACTTCAGCTTACAAGCCAAAAACATCTTCAAAAGAAACCCATGAAATGAAGCAGTAAAAGCATGAGACAGGACTTTATGATACAAAAAAATTACTACCCCCCCACTTTCTAATCATATATTAACTATCACCTCAATGCCTTCTTTTAAATGAAATCTTCAAAACACAGTTTCCTTATATGGTTCATCAGTTGAAGAAAAAAAAAAAGGATTGTATGTAAATATTAATGTCCCATGGGTTTAATTTTTTATTTTTACCGTTTCTTTTCTTCTTTGCTTTGTGAGTTCTTTTACTCAGAGTTTGAATTAAAATGCAGGAGACTGAGAGTTCGTCTTCGGACTTAGATGTTTATTATATCTTCTCTATAACACAGCTGCACAGAGAGTGCCTCTTAGTTAACAAGGTGGAAAAAATGGCCTTGAGTTCTAACTTCTAAGGCTTTTTAATGTCTAAATTAACCAATTATGAAGTACCAAGTAATATGTTTTTACTCATAATCCAATTACTAACTTTTCATGACCCGCAGTGCAGGTTTTTTGGCCCAATAGCAAAACCCCTAGATTTGTGAAGAAGAAGGAGAAAGGAAGAAGAAATAAATCCACACCCCAAATCCTCCATATTGTTACCTATATCCCCTAAACCTAATTTTCTACACCTCTACATATTCCACCCAGTGATATAACTTTTAATTACACAGCAACAACCCCAGTGTTATAACACAATTTAGGAAGCCTTTCCCAAGCTTTCAGGTCTAATACAGTGTGCTTCTGAGGATCACTGCTTGTCAGCACTGAAAGGCTGAAATTCTCAGAACCAAGGGTTCCAACATGTAAAAAATTTCTTCCAAATATAACAGGAGTGAGGGATATTTGGGGGAGAGCTGTATAAAATTCTGAATTCCAAGACAGAAACCACTAGGACTTAAAACATATCAGCATTTCTCCAGAAGTTAAGTACTTGTTTGTGTATTACTTTTTGACATTATTTCCACGTCCAGTGGAGCTAGAAACACAGAATCAGATCTTTGATTCTATCCAGCTAAAGCTTTCTAGAATATTAGTCTTGTCCTTTGGATATGAACATTTTCAGGTTTTCATTAAACGTATTATAGCAAGAAATTATTCTGGCAGCTAAGGACTAAGAACCTTTCTCTAGCCCTCCATATATTCTAAACGTCCAATGAAGCGAGAAGGCCAAGTGAGTTTCTGTCTACTAGATTCTGTGTGAGGATTCCTGGAAATACACTGGCCTTAAATATCTGCAGATCACCACTAGAACAGTACTGTTTTGTTTAGCTGTTGGAATCCTTTCAGAATTAATTTCAAGTTCTGACTTGCCACATGATTTTAGTCCCATGATACCCTAAGCATTTTGAAGCCACATTTATTCTAATAATTTATTCCATGGAAAAAATATCCTAAGAAATATCAGAGGATTTTCTACTAGCAATTACTCTACTTTTCAGTGTGATGTGTCTGGGCAGAGGTTGGAATCTCTTTTTGAGACAGAAATTATGTACAAGATTTTATTAATAACCTTTAATCTTGCATGGCATTTGAATACATAGACAGCAAAAGGACGTTTCTACTAAAAAATCAGATTTCAACTAAAGTACTAAGTTATTTGATAAGACAACACTTGAAGGGCTAAATGATTTTGTTAAGATCACCTATGCAAAAGACCCAAAATTGGTGGACTTATATAATAAGTGTATACATATATTTTATATATATATATATATATATGTAATATCTTAGCTGTCTATTACTACTTCAGGGAAAAATGCTACTCTGTCTAGGAAAAGGGACCCAACAAATAATACAGTGACACACTAACCTCTGGCTGATTGCAGAGTATATCAAAGCTGTTAACAACATTGTATATTAGAGTATACAAGTATACAGTACATCAAGGGGCCTTAAGCTGGCACTGGACACCACAAGAAGGACACCACATAGAAAAATGTTTAAATCACAATTCACAGGGATAAAATCCCAGCACACATGACATGCCACCTGAATGTCTTCTGTTCCACTGATCTGTTAATATGGGGTCTGTTTCTATTCTAATCAGTTTGAGAATTTAACTTTTAACAATGCATGACAAAACCACAGTGTTTTAGATTAAACATTAGGATTTATACATATTTAAGTAAAATAATTGTGTTTAGTGTGACATCTAGTAAAATGATAGGCTATACTCATCCCTTATGTTACATATGCCATTCCAGAATTAAAGAAGTCCTAATCCTAAATCCTAAAAACCTAACAAACAAACATAATACATGCACAGCCTTCAGGCCCAGGATAAAATGTTGTACCTAAGCACAACCAAAACATTCCTATTGTTCCCCCAGCTGAGTGCCTCCCATCAGCTTGTTATACTTTTACCATTCTGAGTTACCATTGTGAAATGACTTAATGACTTATCAAGTCATGGTCATGCATGTTTGCCAGCTTTCAGATATGTAGTACAAATGGTAATTTTAACCATTGCAAATGATACATCTTCCCAGTGCTCAGATTCAGTGAGTTAACCTTTAAATGCAAGGCAGATTTAAAGATGAACAATTTACTTAGATAAAGGAAAACAGAAAATATAATTAATCATTTGCTTATCCTTCAACCCTAGTTTACAAAATCATGGTGCAACTTTATTGAGCTCAAAATTGAAGGGTGACAAGGTTAATGCATAGCTTTAGACCTCATGGTTTCATTAGCAAACACATTACAGACTGCAAAGCTGAACTGACAGTAATGTTAGGTCCAAACAAAGTAAATAATTATTGGCTTGGCAAATGAGGAAGCACTTGCAGAGTTTGTTTACATTTAGGTTTTGGAAAATTCATGTTGGCAATAAGTCAAACACAGTTTGACTAGTAACTGTGACAATTGCTCACAGATGCAGCTGGAAGAACAACAAAAGAATGGATTTATGGTTCCTTTCTCCCCTGCATTTTTCCCCTTTGTTGCCTTTTTTCTTGTGCTGTTTCTTCTTTCTCTTTTTTCTCTCTCTCTTTTTTTCCCCCCTCTATTTTCTTACCATTTTGGATCAATAACAAACTTGTAGCCACAAAGATAAGTGGGTTTTCATGGCAGATGGGCCTTGGAATGTATAAAAAATCTCATGTTGCATTTTGTCTTTTGGCCATATATTGGAAAAGACACAGCTGTGCTCAAGCTGTACTCATAAAAGCTTTGCTCTCTGACAAAACGTATGAGTGTCTTCAATTCTTGTAGGTCTGCACTGGATTTTCAGGAGAAATACATCACTTCCGTGTGGGTGCACTGTTAACAAACTTTATCAGATGACAAGGGTATAGAATTATGCCTCACCTCAATTTCTTTTATGCAATTCATTGTTTGGTTACAAAGAACATATTGCTGAAATTCAGCTAATAAGGCAACCGACGAAAATGAAAATAATGCAATATCCTATAGCTGACGTAGAAAAATTGCGAAACTGCAGTTCCCTTTCTAATATTTTATACAGAGTGCAACTACCTTAAACAATTAATATTTTCAACATCCTAATATGCAGTAGTATCACAGGATAAAGAATCAGTAAGAATCAAGCATTAAAAAAGAAAGTTCACACAGAATCAGACAATTATGTAACATATAGTCTACAAATTATGCACAGGAGTGGATTAATCATTTAAACTCAAGAATTAAGTTTGCAACAGAAAACAACAGTAATTGCTATATCTCACTTTCAGTCTGAACTAAAAGAGTTTGGTCAATTCTTGTCAGATCAGCTCATTTAAGTGTATTTCACATAGGACAATTAAGATTCCTAGTCTAATCAACAGAAACCTATTTTATTTCCCCAGCTTAGTGAACTACCAAACTGAAGTCTCATTAACCTATGCTTCTGAAAACTAGTAACACAACCAAAATATTTTGAAATTAATCATGCAAACTAGAAACAGAAACTTTAATAATCATTTGTGTATCTTAGCTATTTTGCAGTTGTTTACACTGAATTATCTTATGCTAATGTCACTACATTTTTATTAGTTCAAAAAGAATTAGAATACAAACTGTGATAAATTACATTTTTGCATTTCACAGACCAACTATAAAATAACATCATAATTTTAAATGCTCACTGCATTTGTCTTAGGAAAACAGAATGAGCTGAAACTGTCCTCTGAAGAATGATAAGGCCAGGATATACTAGGCATAAATACTCCTCCAAGATCTTGGGTAGATGACAAGATTTTCTCAGCTTGCTGACATTCACTGATTAAGGATCAAAAAGGGCCTATGTGCTGTCTTTCTGAGCTATAGATGCATTGACATAGCAATCTTGCATAAGAGATTGTTCTATGCTGAAGATACAGAAGTGTTTTTGCTTAACTGATCTCTCTTCTCTGTGCTGGGGAGAGGCTGTATGAGCAGAGACAAAAGATCTGTTGAAAGCCACAACATGTAAGTATTCTCAATTGAAATTAATGAAGCTATTCAGTAAAACTGAGCATTGTTAATTGATATCATCATCACTAAGTTTTCTGGTAAAGTGCTGGAAGTGAGATAAAAAAGGTTTAGAGAGATTAAATTCTCAATAAATGAAGAAAAAAGAATATTTGTAAATTCAAATCTAACTGGAGAAAAATCTATAACAAGAAAAAACGGTGTGAAAATGGCATGGTGGAAAGTACTTCCAGTGGGTGTATAAACAGAGAGCAATATTGATGAAGGTGTATTCTAATCAATATGCAGATTCTTCAATGCTTTAAATGCAGTGGCTTTGACGATCTACGGAGAACATTGTTCCACTAAGTGTAAAGGTTAGATACTTATGCTCTAACAACTGTGGACATATGATATTGTAATTATTACAGGGAATCAGATTCTTACACAAAAAGCCAGAAGTTCTAAGCATCAAGGAAGTAGGCAATACTGGAAGAAATGTGTTGTTTCTTTCATTTTAACATAAACGTTGCAGTAAACCTTATAATGACAGTTCAACTATAGGACATTTATCACCTTGATATTAGTAAGTGTCCTCTAAATTTATCTCTGCTAATATTAGTGAACTGTAGAGAGTATTGGATAACTACATGGAAGTCTGAATTTCTTTACACCATCATTTTTTTAATGCTATTATTACACCCAGTGTATTTATAAAAAATACTTGGTTTTCCTTACCTTTTGTCCAAAACCTAACAATATTGTTTGGACATCAAACAGTTTTCCTTACTATGAGCACTTTATTGAGCAAAAAAGCTCTTTCAGTGTTCTGCTGATTCCCAACAGAAGATTTCTGCACAGAATAAGTGACTCCGACTCAGTGAATGACACCTGCATCAGCTTCACCTTTCCCCTTCCTTGGAGTAGGGGATGAGTTTGAAATAGTACCTTCTGAATCTGTACATTTCTTAAAAAACATGTCTGCCACAAGCTAAATTACCTTTGATAGTCTGCAACTGCCTCTTCAGTTTGTTGGCAGTCTCAGCAATTTGGCAGAAAGGTGATGCCAGTTTTCACAACCAGTGTCAATGTTCAGGAATTTGCAGCTGCCCTATTCTCTACAGACCAAACTTGTTTGAGCTCAGTCTTTACCATCTGCTACTGCTATCTCATAACCAAACCAGAGGAGTCATTTCCCAAACTAAGTAATCGTCATCTACAATAATACAAGTCTGGGTTGGTACACCCCAAGAGCATGTTAATCTTCCCAAATATCTGAAGATATACTGTAAGATATAAGACACTGTAAGATAAAAAAGGTTTTGTAGCTTATTCTTCTACACTGACTTTATTTTCAGGAAGATGAGAATTGAAATGTCTCGGTATAAACAAAAGCCATAGAGCTCTATCTGCTCTATATATAAGCTGAACAGAGTTTAAAATGGTCATCTACATCACTACTGTATCACTTAGTCCTGTGCAGACTTCATTGGTTGAATTCAGTGGTAACTACAGATGCTCAACCTCTCTTTACTATCAGGCACATAAAAATACATCTTCTGAAAGAGCTGTGCATAAATCTGATAGAAATACAAGATTGCCTCAATAATATGCACTGTGTTACACTAATCCCTTCATGTGATACATCTCAGCAAACATTAATAAACAATTTTGGGTATGCATCACAACATAATTTTTCATTTTTAGAACAGTTGCTAGCTTTTTTCCCAAATTGAAAAATATTCACAAAAAATGCTTTAGAGTAAATATGAGCAGTTTATGTGTTCATCATCAATTGATAGTTGCAACCACATGAGAAGCAGTTTTTCATGACTGGCATCTGATTTTGCAGTCTTACCTTGAGATGTCAGATAAAAATACTGTATTAGAAGATCCAAATTCAAGTTGCAAGATCAAACAGGAAAAACACAATTAAGAATGACTAAAAGCAATATCTCTGTCTTTGCTAGTATAATGCATCAGTCCAGTGTAACAAAATACTAGCAAAAACATTGTCATGGCACTGATAGACAGATTTCACATTTACTCTAGGATTACACTAACAATTATCACCGAAGTCCAGGCTGAATATGCCCTCAATAATCTGGAATTCCTGACAGAAGTTTTTACATACCGGAACACTTTCCTAAATAGAATAAAGTAAATAATTTAGGATGGTAAGAGACCGTGGGTTGTTTTAATACATCGGCATGGTCCTAGAGCTATTCTACCTAACACTCTGGGGCTGACTGTATGTAAAGTATTGAGACTTGGAGCAAAGCCCACTGATCTAAGGGGAGTGCAGTGGAAATAAGTGCTTTGCTCAAGGGAAAAAGGAATGACATTTGATCCCACTTCCCTGTTTTGAGGACCTCACAAGGAGCATTTCCAAAAGAGAGCAAAAACCAAGGGTACTTTTTGTGCCTTGATGACATCTTAGGAGAGTTTATCTGAGACTGATTCATTTTAAGATAAGTAGGAATAAAAATAATCTTCAAGTGTACAAAATATCCATGTATTTTGTTCTGCTTGGAGACAGAATAAAAAGTTCTGTTGCCTGTATGTGTCTGGTAGATTGGTTGGTCGCTCTAAATATTTTTTAATGGACTTAAGAAAATAGGTCTGAGTTTAATCAAATTTAGCACAGACTACTTTTTAAGAAACAGAACATATGAATTAAAAATAAGATTTGAGATTTCTATACAGTTGTAGCTAACTACCAAACCCACAGAAGCCCTAGAAAGTTAAGCAAATAATTAGGATTTAGACTTCTGAATTTTAAAGCACTGAAATTTAAGTCTACAGGCTATGACACTGCCAGTCAAAGCAGGAAACAACCTGACAATGAAAGAAAACTATTCAATTTGTCCATTCTTTTAAGTTAAAATGTAGTTCAGTATGTCTCTATAATGGGATCACATCTTTGCACATTTATAGTATTCATTGGGATTTTGAAGTCTAATTTGAATTTTCAGATACCCAGTCGTATATTTAAATAATATAAAAACTCAAGCAATGTGAACTTAAAATACTAATTTCTCTTTCAAGTATATTTTCAAAGTCTAAAACATAAGAACCACAGGTTTTTTTTCTTCTTGCTAGGGAAAATTACCAAATGGAATAAGTTCAAGCATCTATCTTATACCAAAATATAGATGAAAAATATCCTGACTCATACAAAACTAGACCAGTTCACTGTTATCAAAACCCACTTTTGCTGTGACTCTTGCATGTCCTCACTGACTAAGTCAATAATCCTACTTTAATATCATCACCACTCTCCCTTCTTTGGCCTTTTGTTTTCCTGTTGCTTCTGCATTTTCCCGTGAAGGATTAGACCAAAATATCTCTGGGACAGGGACCTCACACTGCTTCTGAATACAATAAGCTGCCTTGCCCAAAAGGGAGGAAGTGTGAAATAATAAACAAGCCAGCCAACCAGCCCTCACACTTCATCATCTCAGATTGGCTTACAATATTTGAATGCATTGTTCCATTTCATAAAATCTGGCCATAATACAGGACTTTGGAGAATCAGGAAATAATGAAATTTCTGTCACTGTTGGCCCTTCCTACATTATACTAGGGCTGAGTCTGATGTGGTTAATGCACACAGATACCATGATTGCCATATTTCCACAAATTAAAGCAGAAGAGGCCAGCCACAGGCGATATTTCTCACAGACCTCTGTGATCTTACCCCTTACCCTTCAGCAGACTAAAGGCCTAGCTAGCCAGTCAACCAGACTTTTGCATTCTCTTGGTTTTCTAGTCAGAATAGAAAAAAGCAAACTAAGCAGAAATTCTGATTTAGAGGACATTTTAATTAATAGCTAAGAGGTAGCAAGGAATAATATTGGGCGTGGGTTTAGAGCACCCGTAGCATGGTCCCATGCTGCTGGTCATTGAATTAGTACAAACCCACGGAGAAATCATAAGCTACAAATTGGTGGGCAGACTTTATTAATTCAGCTGTTAACTTGTCTTGTTTATGTATCCCTGGGCAGAGAGTTGGTAGATGCCCTGTCCCTGGAACTGTTCAAAGTCAGGTTAGACAAGGTTCTGAGCATCTTGACTTTGTTGAAAATGTCCCTGCTTGCCTATGTTTAAAGGTGCCATCCAAACCAAATGATTCTACAAAATGAATCTAAGAAGCATATCTGTGGCAAAATATACGGTCTTATAGAATATATTCACACTGGAAGGGCTGTGGGTGGAATAGTAATAATGCATGAACAGTGTCTTTAGAAAAGATGTGATTTTTTCTAAGCTTTGAAAGCCATAGGCTTTCCTTCATATAACCAAAAGTTGCTTAAAAACTCTGGCAAATCTATAGTAGGGATTCCACTCTTCTACTTTCTTAAAGCAGTAATAAATCACAATATTTATTGATTTATTTTCCTCACATAGAGGAGTTTCTGAGCATACTTTTAAGTGGCATATTTTTAAAGAAACATTTCTTCATTATCTTGTACTTTTCTAACCATGCTAGAGGCATCAGTGGAGTTACTCGATTCTTAAGAGCCCAGTTTGGGTTCCACCAGACAACAGAGAAACCTTATTTCAGCTACACCATGTTTCCTTTTTTCTCTGTAGTCCCTCTGGGCTGCTTAGAGACACAGTAGAACCCTACATTGCCTCTTTACCTTCACTCTCTGCGTTCTGAAAGGCCAAAACACAGATATATAAAAGACACCCATTTTGACTTCCTAATGAGCAAATTTATCTAATAGAAATGTCTGCAAACACAACATTAAAGAATGAAGAGCACCTAATGTGTAAATAAACAATAGGTTTCACTTTATATAATCATGTAATTAGGCATGGAGGAATCAAAGTACAAATATAGCATAGCTAGCAAAACATGAACAAAAGTATGTCATCCAAATCTTTCCATTCCACCCCATCCCCCACCCTAAGAATTTTAAGTATAGACAAAGTTAATTCATGACCAAAAGCTTTTCCATAGTATTTTAATGCTGCTTGTATTGGACACCAGGTCTTAGTTTGCATTTCAGTGTTTCTGACCCATATTTCAGTTTTAACATGACAACACATACAATTTTCCACAGTATTGATAGCTTCAACTTGTTGACACAGATAACAGTATTTTTGCATATTTTACCTATATGAATATGTAAGTTTGATTTTCACAATCTTGTAATTTATATTTTAAATTGTTTGAAGCCCACAATTTATATGTTTATATGTAGTTCTACATTACATATGGATTCTGTGTACCTCTGGATTCCATCCATGGACATACTTAGACTAGCCATTTATTATGAAAACTTTCACCTAGCATAATATTAGGAGCCCTAAATCATACATCAAGAACAAGGCTGTACTTGCTTGCTATCTATTTCTTCATATAAAAAGACAAGAATTTTAATGTCTACTTACAGGCATTCACCTAGATGACCACATTTTGCCAAAATCAGTAGAT
The DNA here is from genome assembly GCF_965178545.1 of Coloeus monedula. Classification (NCBI taxonomy): domain Eukaryota; kingdom Metazoa; phylum Chordata; class Aves; order Passeriformes; family Corvidae; genus Coloeus; species Coloeus monedula. Next base: position 34,435,964 of record NC_138786.1, on the reverse strand, counting down.
TTTTCTCAGTTCCATAAAGAAAGCAAAGAATTGCAAATAATCTTAGTGCAAATTTTAAGCACACTGCTATCAACTGTTTTGAAGATGAGAAGTCAAAATTTCAGCCTTAATTAATCTCTCTTACCCATTGTGATGGGTCACTTCTACAGAAAAATCTATACTTTTCCCAATAAAGATACCCAAAGCCGTGTCCCAACGTGATACACCACTAGTCCTGTTTGGATTTAAGATTGGGCATAGCTAGCAAAATAATACTGTGTAACAACAGCACACCTGAGTTATGTTTATGGTCAGCTATGGCCTGTTCCTAAGGAAGAAAACCAGTTGTAGACTCTTGTTTCTTAATATGCTGAGCTATGAACCTTCAGCCAGACAGGATCGAAGCACAGCTTTGCTTTGCAGGTACAAAGCAGCTCTTTACAGAACACTGATATTATTCACTTCTTTCTTAAAATACAACATGAACAATCTACCAAGCTTCTAATCTGTTTACTGGACTCCAGATGCAGAGGATTTATTTAACATTTATCTTTAAGCTGACCTGCCTTATAATGACACATCATATTGCAAGTAATGAAAAACTTGTATTCCCCTGCTTTTTCCTGTGAAAATAGAAATTTATCTTCAAGGATTCTACTTTTCTCTACTTGCTAGATGTAAATATGTCAGAGATACATTAAAATGGCACTCAATATAGACTACTATTTTTAAAACAAACTTGTCATTCTTCTCCTGCTGAATTGCTCATAAATTCAAGAATGAATAAAGATATCAGATTACATTAAATGCATTTTGGTATCTGTAACTTTCTGCAATGAATTAAAACTGGCTGATCATGTCTCAAGTGCATTTCATTTTCCACTGATTCATGTACTGCAATATAACCTTCAAAATTCCCTTATGCCAACAAACTCATTCAGATATGCTGAGTGCAGGAGCAGATTAAAGTGGCTATAAGACTGAAAACTGCATCAAGACATCAGAGAATGCAGTAGAGGTATAATGAAAGTGTAAACAAAACCTGTGAACGTACAAATTACCTTTCATATAATCCACTACTGAATTCAGTGGAGAGTTTTGGTGTAAGAAGAAGACATATTAAACCACAACAAATTGGCACCATCACTATATTGAGACTGTTTTATTCCGCTCCATTTAAGAATTTTCGCTTCAGGACTCAGCACTGAAAAATATTTACTCTCTTGTTCTCTGAAAATGAACTTCATCCCAAAGTAAAACTTTAAGCTAAGGTGTTTTAAAGGTAGAACTAAGAAAGTATTGCATCTTTGTCATCTGACTGTTTTTGAAATTACCTTCAAAAATAACCTTTCTTACTTTCCTTGTATATGAGCTTTTTGCTGCTGAGTTGTGAAATCCAATCCATTCTTTAAAGGCTTTTTAAGCAAAAGTGCGTTATTACTGACTTAGCAGCTTCTATTTTTTCAGTGGTAGCTATGGTTATGGATGAATGCTTTCAACAGAAATTAAAAGAGAAAATGAGTCACTAATGATACCAAACCAGAGTCTTGTGTGTTTAGTGAAGCCTGAAATGACCTTCAGGTTTCAGTTAGCAAAGAGAGCTTACAAGTATCTTAGTTTTCCTCAATGAAAATATCCACAAAAATGTTTTCTAGCATAACTTTTATCCCCAAGATTCTATCAGCAGAAGTTACCTATGACACTAAACAGTTAAGTGACATGAATAGGGGGCGGATAGAGGAGAGAAGGAAAAAAGGAAAAGAAAAAGACACATCTGGCAGCAAGGAAAATAAAACAGTTTTTGTAATTCAGTATCTCTGTTTATAGACCTTTTGTTGTCATCCTCCCCATTTCCTGTGGACTTCCCCTCCCCGAAGATTGCACTGATATAACACACCCAGACAGCAACACTTATACACCTAGTAAGGGATATGTTTAAAGAACTGGTTGTTCTTAATCTGTGTACTCATTGTAAACTATGATAAAATACCTTTGCCTTGTAGCTGTGTGGATCCTTTGATTTTGAACTAGACTGGTTTCTCATGCATGCAGATGATTTGCAAGTGGGAGATTGAGTATTCAGAGCAATGCATCTGCACCAGCTGCTGGGTCGGGGCAACTCTAATTCCCATGCATTTGACCAGTTCCATGGCACTGTATTTCTGAATTGATATAGTAATGTGTTCAACTGAATCCACCAAGAAAGGCACAGGACCAAAGGAGGAAATACTTGTACCACTCACCCAAGTGCCTGCCCTTTATATAGCTTACCTCTTGCACCAAGCAGATTAGTGCTGATAAATAGCTGGAGTGCAGTTTCAGTCCTAGTAACATGCTATGAAAACATCTTGCACTCAGTGGCTAATCCAGACTTCTCCCTTCCCTGCCAGACCACAAACCTTTCATCATAAACTTCTCCATTCATCTTACACTGGCATGAAGAGGCGACCCATACTGGATACATCTACAGATGTTTTATTAGTAACACATGTTTTGGATGCTGGAATTATATGAGAACGTACTGTGATCCAGCTGCAGGTGTTTACTAAATAGGAAATAAGTAGAAATATCATGGAGGCACTTTAGGAATGAAGCAATGCAATATTAATTTAATTTACTCAGTGTTTATGTTAGCTGATTTAAATCTAAATCTGCTGCACTTCTGAGTTTATTCCTGTTCCCAAGACACACATTTCCCTAGACATGGTTACCTCAGGCCCCTGGCCAGCCCCTCTGAACCATCATCGTAAGTGAGCAATTGCCAGCTCCACACGGAAAGGGTGCTGACATGGGAGTCCTGGGAGCCCCAGGGGAGACCAGGGACAGTCATGGCTGGGCATGTCCTCAGAGCCCTGGCAGACGTTGAACAAAAGTTTAGATGATTCTATATTTAGATTTACGGAAGTAATATCTGTTTCCTGATTTTTTTCTTATAAATGGTCTCTATACGCTGCACAGAAAGATAAAATTCGGTAAGGTGGTGTGGGGATAGAGGGGCGTGAAAAGAAGTGTTTTAATGCCATTAACATCTTATTGAGCTATGGTTGTTTCTGTTTCAAAAACCCAAGTGATAGAAAGGGTTTTTCAAGTGAATTGTCATGTAATTAGTACAGAGAAGTATTTGTTTCCTCTTATCACTCAGCTTTATCCTTTCTCCATATAACTTTTGTCTTCTACAACACAGCTGTTATCCTGAAGGAAGAATAAAACAGAACATTCGTAAATTTATTAACAAAAAACATGAATAAATATCACATCTCTTCTGGAAAGGGTACTTTAATTAAAGAAAAACAACTATGGGCTCTTTAATAGCTGGTATCTGAGGTAACCACATAGTGATCAAATACCAGGTTCAGACTCAGAGACATGTTCAGATACAGCACAAGAAAATCCACAGATAAGAAATCAAAGGATGAAAGATAGCATTTCCTTTTATTTAATATTCTTGAACTTGAAAATCAAGTTATTTTCAACAACTAAAATGGCCCTTAATAGTTAGCAAAAGGAAAATATTTGTTTAATATGTTCGTAATAGAGGGTTTATGTTTTCATTCACTAACAACATACTTAAACACACAGTCAATTTCTGTCACCCTGCAAGTTCAAAGAACATATATCAAGAAAAATAGCCAATTTAAAATTACTTACACTTATTAGAAGGTGCATCCTGTAAGCTGCCAAGACTTGTAAAAGTGTGACAAACATAGATCAGTGCAGGGAGATATGTCAGAAATTTAACAAAAACAATTTTCCCAGGGTTAAGAAGTGCTTAAACTGCTGTTATTAATAATAACTTCTGATTATTTTATGAACACATAGTGAGCATCTGTATTATGATTCCTGAGATTGTGGTGGAACTGCACACAGTATTCAAAACATGGATATACCAATTACACTATGGTAAAAACATTTAGGGTTTATTTCTATTAAGATAACTTACAACACTCTATTTCTCTTTTTTACACCATGTATTGAGCTGATGTGAGCTGAGAAACTACTCCAGAACATCGAGAGATGGAACAGGTATTTTATATTCTAGCACTTTTATCCACAATTAGGTTACATATTTTTCACACAATTATTTTTAAATTCTTCTGCAGCTCTTTGAAGGTTTATCAGGAATTGTCTGGCTTGCTTAATTTGATATCTATTTGTCTCTTTTAGCATATGTTTTCTCAGTTATATGCAAAAAAGTTAAACACAGCAGAACTTCGGAAACCTCTTTTCATTTTGAACTGCTAATGAATTCCCAGTCTCTGCTTCCTAAATTTAGAGTGCTGTCAATCTGGAAGATGACCTTCCTTCTTATGACAACTTATTTCCTGCAAAAATTTGTAGTGAGATATTTTATCTGAAGTTTTTTTTTTTTCAAAGACAAAACAAAACTTAAACAATCTTATTATTCTTAACTGATTTCTCATTGTTTCCTCAAACATTTAGCAATAGCCTAAGGTATGACACCTCTTTACAAAAACAATGTTGGATTTTTAATGGCACATATTAATTAATGTATTTTAATCCTTTTCAATTATACTCTCTGTGCTTTACCTATGACCAAAGATTTGTTAGTCAATAGCTCACCACATCGTCTTGTAATGCTGCTTGAGATCATCTGCCATTTTCTGTTCCTGTCATAAGATACATTGTTTCTGTAAGACAAGAAACAAAATCACATTTCATCACCTTGCAACTTTAACCTAACAACACCTAATGGTTTGGGGATTCAAAAGAAATCTTCAGTTCACATTGTTCTCTAGGCAGAAAAATATTCATCTATTCAGCAAGGTTGAATAGGCACACGTTGCTCTTTTGAGGGCATCAGCTACACCTCTTGTCAGAAATACAGAACATTATCTGCCATAACTATTTTGTAAATCTCAGTACACCTGAAGTTCAAGACTGAACAGAGTATGTTTAACATTAATGTAAAGACACTCTGTATCTATTTCAGGTGGGCTTCTCTTGTCTATATTTTTAGGTGACAGATTAAGAACTATTTCCAAAGTATCAGTATTTTTGGTTGAGGAATATAATGTAACTTTTTATTCATAAAAACAGTGGGCCAACTTACACTAATTGAGAACTATAATGTATTACACAAGAGTGTTCACACAGGCCAATTTCATGTGTCTAATGTGTAATAAACGTACACAGTAGATTGGTGCACACTAGTACCCTCATGTTAGAGAAACAATCTCAGGTAAAAGGCAGAAGCCAAGAGTTTCTACTTTCTAAAATCCAAATATGTGTCAAACAAGTCCTTTGTTCCATGACCAAGAAAACTCTTGACTTTGTTCTTCTGTATGACTGTCTTTTCATTTTATGGTCTTCATGTTGCTATTTCTAATAAATCAAAGAAGAGATTGACTCATCATGGAAAATTGTGTAAAAATAGGACAAAGAAAGAGATAAATCCAGGAGATGTGGATGAAGGAAAGAAAATTGATTTATTTGCCAAAAGTTTTCTGTGGAGTAAGCCTGGAAATGAGAATGTGCTGTGAAATGTGGAGGGCATTAAATCATCTTTAAACCTAAGCTAAAACATCCAGTACACTGAACTGTTTTAAGTAGATCACAAAAATTATAGCTGAAATTACAGTGCTAAAAAATACAGGCAAAATTAATGTGTGAAGACCAAATATATGGTAACTGCACTAGATTAGGAATGGTACCACTTCAAACTCTTCTGTCTTTAATTATTTCCAAAGTTTTACAGTTGAGTTGTATAGCTTGAAAGAATGCTGACATCCTGCAAATCTCTACTGCAGTCTATATCCTTTTCCTTGAACCCAAGGAAAATATGCATTGTGCCAGAGGTCATTTAACAAAATTTGATAAAGTTAATATCTGGGGGAAAAAATGCTCTAAAATCTTCTTGTCCAGGATAGATAGATAGATAGATAGATAGATAGATAGATAGATAGCTAATTGGAACAGATTCCAAGGCTTTGCTTACCTTTTGATATCCCTTTTGTAATGAAATTAGAAGAGTATTCCTCCTTTTTCTTTCTTTTATTTTTCTGGTCAATGGAATCTTGTTTGCAAAGGCACAAAACAGTGACCTTCATCAGTCATGTAGAGTACAATGTTCAGTATTTAGTGTCATCAAATTACTTTTTCTTTTATACACATCACCCTAACCTATCTGGTTTCCCCTTGGGCACTCAATCATGTCCTGTATAAATTTACAAGCGGTGAGGGGAAAATTTCACTACGCTTAACAGTATTCTACTCAAAGCTTTCACTACAATTATATATTCTGAGTTAAACTCAGTAAAATTTTAAGTTGCACGTACAGTCAGTTGGCTATCTACTATTAAATTAATAATGGTTACATGTAAATGGCACTTTCTTTATATATAACCACTTAATTTCTCCATACAAATGCTTTTTTCCTTCACAAGAAAGATATTTTCTCCATAAACAGAAAGAATTTCTCTTGTATTAAACATTGTGACCATAATACTCATGTATTGGGAAAACAAAACCTCTGGAGTTTTGGTAACACAGTTTAAAATATGGGCTAAATAAAGTCATTGAGAAATAAAGTAAAAGACAGCCATTCACAGTGACAAATCCACATCATGTGAAAGAATACTTTATTTTCTTGCAATTTCTTTTGCACGTTGACTGCATATACACTACTTAGGATGAGAACATGTCAGTACTACTGTGATTTTTGTGTGTGTGTGAAAATAAGCATGAAGAATATTTAATTTAAAAATAAAAAAATTCTTAAGAATATTATGAAAATTAATACTGACCTTTTATCCATCAATACTAGGCTTTCTTTTTCTGTTGCATTTTTTACATTCCAAAATATTTAATTTGCACTCTCAGACACAAACACTAATTACATTTGTACAAATGTAATTAAAAAGCTAATTACATTTGTATATTTTCTATAATATTGAAACAAACAGTAGCAACAAGAGCAATATGAGGAAAAAATGTTTATTTTTCAATTTAGAGTACCTTTTCACTGGCAGTGAGGGTAGTTAGGTCAGCTGTTGCACCTGAAATATCTACCTCTGTTGAAGGCACCTACATATCCTTTATTCTGTTCATTGGTCAAACACCCAGCCTTGCAGTGTCTGCCATTTTTTAGGGAAATGTTTGCAGCAGACTTGACTGGGCTGTCAGCCCTAATCTGGAGAAATCACTTTTGAGGGTATGTAACCCTACACAGTAGAGACCTAGCTCAGGCAATTATTTGGAAAAGAGTAAAAATTGGAATCTTATCTAACTCACATTGAAAATAAATGAAATAAATTAGGGGTATCCATAATAAAGATTAAATAGTAACACAGTAAAATAGTAATGGATTTAACAATTCAAATCTCAGATGCAAAATCATTCTTTTAGTGTGTCATTCTACCCCTTCATCCTCTTTGGAGAGTGGGACAAATTCCATTACTGTTCAATCTGAATTTATACCGATTATAGAACTCAACACTTGCATAAATTAATTCAATTTCTTTGCTTTCAACATGGCTAATGGAAAATATTTATCAATATAGGTAATTCTGTACTGTGATGTACTTGGAAAACTGGAAGAAAATCATGTTGACTCTGATTCATGATTTTAGGCATCATTCTGTGGAGTAGAGAAGTTTGGATTTACTTCCATAAACATCCAAGATTCAGAGAATGGCTGCAGAAAAAGATAAGGATTTTTTTTCATAATTTTTTTTCTTTTTTACTAAGAAGAATTCCAGGTTCTTTTTGCATTTTCCATCAAAAGCATGATTCATAACATGTTTAGGCTTGGAATAGAGAAGAATCTTAAGAACGCTAAGAATGTTAGCCCAGGAGCTCAAAGTCCTTTGTTCATATCTAAAGAAGTACAACACTTTTATCTCCTTGTTCTTCCTCTTTCCTGTCTTGTGGAAAGCAATCTCAGCTTTGTAGCAATGGACTAATAGATTAGTTCCATAGGTGGTTTTGGCTATTTTGTTGTTGTTTTCCATTTCCCTGCTATGTCTTAGTTCAAGCCAGCTCTAGTGGTATAATGCAGTTGATACAGAGCCAGTGTGACCAACACAGAGCTCCTAGGTTAGTCACTTCAACAGTGAGGAGACAGAAAAATAGAAAGCATATTTGTCACAAATTAAATAAGTACCCAAAAGAAACCAGTGATTCTAATAGCCCCAAAAGACTTATCCACACTGTCTAAATTAGCTGGGTATATGATAAAAATGAAACTTCTTTTCTCATTTTAATGCTGCTCCAGATATATCCGTTCCAACTATATCTAAATTTAAATGGAGAAATGACATAGATAATGACTTTAGGCTCACTAACTGAGAAAAAAAAATTATGCAGTGGTAGATATGAATTAATTAATGATCATGGAAGACAGCAGAAGTGATTCAAAGAGGGTGGAAGCCTCAGCTGACTTCATTTGCATCAAAAAACCAAACTGAGCAAATTATGCAATTGAGGCAAATTATACTACCTGTAGGGAGGCTTGGATTAAGGACACACGGTGCATGGGAGCCAAAATGAAATGCCAAAGGTCAAGAAAAAAGTGCAACTTTAAAATAATTAAGTCCTATCTTTGGAGTCAGATCTCTTTATCCTAGACATGTGCAGAAAACCTGTGGATCTATCTCTGTTGGTATGTGGTTTGAAAGCTCCAGCCTTTTTCTTTTTTTTTTTTTTTTTAAAGTATTGCTTTAAAGAAAGACAAATTCTGCTTTTGAAGAATGATCCTGGCCTGTTATGAGAGGACCCTAAAAGGGTTGGACTTTTGGGCTTTTTTATAATACTGACCTAAATATTGTGCATGCTGCATTAAGGTATGTTACGGTGCCTAGCTTCTGTTCAACAAGAATTATTCTAGAGGCTTTGCTTGATATTAGCTATAAAAACTTAATCTTTGTAGGATTTGAACTGATGATGAAACAAAACTTGAAATACCTTCTTATTTTTACAAATCTGGCATTAAGGCATTTCCAAATGATACCATAAATTAATAGCTGTCAAAGATGTGCCAAAGATTTGGAACAAACATCAATAGAAGTATTTATTAACCACTTAAGAGTCTTAAAACAGTAACCATACTGTGACAATCTAGGAGCCTTTTTAGATCTTCAGATTTGCTTTATAAAACTGAAACCACACTCAGAGTCTATATGTAGCATGTATAAAAAGGGCTTAAACTAAGCTGCAGAAGCTCTCACAAGCGACAGACCCAGGATATGCCAAGGGACTCTTAGTTGCTTTACTTGATCTTAGTTTCATAAGCTGTACAAATTAGTCACACACGTGTACCATTTAGCAAGTGATGATGAAACAAATGACATGTAAATTTAGTCAACAGGCCACGCATTTGTCAATGCAAAGAGTAATAATGTCTGCAAAGTGTGAATCCAGGTGTATGTAAAATTTTCTAGTTCTCTGGATTTTTTGTGAGTTCAGGTCATGAGAGACAATCATGTGACCAAAAGGCAGCACAGTCTGACAAAGGAATTTGACTAGAACTAAGCTATTTCCATTCCAGGTCCCACTGGTTTTCTACAGGCTCAGTCTGGTTGGTTCTCCCTACTGGTAAAGGACTGAAGTCAAAGTAGCAAATCTTCTCTTTGTCAGTACTGCTTCTATGAACAGTGAAGAACTAATTGGCAAAAATTCTGCCATAGTGACTGCACACAAAATTCTGTGTTGTGTAAAAGAAGACCTCTATACATGCTTATATAACACCCTGGATTGTGCCAGCAGGTACATTCACCAGTTAAGAATTTTAGACATTTTAAGTCCATTTGAACTATTGAGCTCTGGAGAAGTATGTGACATCTAAATTGAACGTGAAATCTAAGTTTCCTTTACGAGTGAAGGCAAAGTGTTCCAAAATAGCAATGGTATCAGAAATAATATTGAGAACCCTTGTACTTGACTCCCCTCTGACAAAAATTATACAACAGTACTTTACACCAGAAAGTCTGCAGATCTCTGAAATTGTAACATCATTTCACAGACTTTTCAAATTAAATATAGGACATATAAGTACTGCTTTGGATTACCAATAGTGACAAAATTAAGATTTTTGTCCATTCCTTTGCATCACTGCTCCATCTTGTAGTGACTGCTTATTAAAGATTCACAAGCTTCTACATTACCTGAAAACTGGAAATATCATATTTTGCTTGTTTGAAATGTAATCGGTAATGTTTCTGCCTAGAGAAGATTTTCAGAAGTTAAACAGTTGAACATGAGCTGTAAAAGACCAAATTTCAAGGTAAAGTGAAAATATTTAAAAATGAAGGGCTCTGTGTCAGAATTCAGAAGCATAACAGGATTTTTAAAAATATATAAATTTAATATATAATTAAATATTATTATTTATTATTCTACATTATTATTAAATCATATTGATTAATTTATTCTAGCACATGTATATAAATCTTATATTTCATTATGCTCTTAAATGTAAGCTATAGACCTTAAGTCAGAAACTACTTTAAATAAAGGCATCATTTGACGTACCAAATTTTTTCAAGGTAGTATAAAACTTCGTTTTAGACTGGAATTTTTTTCCCTATCCCTTCTTTCACCTTTTTTTTTTTTTTTTTTTTTTTAATTGGCATAACATCTATGCTAACAAGTGATAGTACTGTCTCATTCTCCTTATGCTCAATCCAAAATAATTTTTTTTCTGTTTCCCTGATGTTTTCTTGCTGTTGCCATCTTTACAATATTAGCATGGCTAAATCAGAATTCTTGTCTCTTCCTTTCAATTTGTGTATAATTATGCATAATACTGGAGTTTCTTCTGAAATTCATCATTCCTTTCCACCTATACAATCAATCTGTCCACCATCTGAGGTATTAATGAATGCACCTGTACTTGTGTTTGGCCTCGGTGCACATCATCTTGCATCATTCCATACTAGCCAGTGTTACCTCTCAAGGCTTTCAGTAAAAGTGCTTAGGCTGGCAATACATTCCAAGAATTAAAATTTCACATGATCTATTTCTGGCGCTAGGTGACTAACACAAGCTGCCATCAGGATTGTTTTACTTACTAACACTAGAAAGCAATAACTAAACCTTTCCCATTCTCTATTTACCTTTATGATGCTGATAGTACCCAAAAATATCAAGGAAGCGATTTAAAAATAGGTAAAAATCTGTAATAATGCTCTATATTATATTACCCAAACTGATGACTTTTTTGTTTATGACTTGCTATAAAAACAATACACATTAAATAATGCATTCTTTTGGGAAAATGTGAAGTGATTATGAAGTTTAAGATAAATATGTAAAAAGAGAGCTAGCAAAAAATAGCACATTCCAAATTTCAGATAAAATTAGGGTAAGATAGGTTGAAGCTTTCTTCCCAGAGGAAAAGTAACCAAGAAAATATGACTAAGAACCATAGAAAACTATAGGAAAAGACCACTGAGAGGCATTATTTAGACTTGTACTATTTTTGTACCAGTTATGGAAAAGTAAAGCATGGGAAAAAGGCAGAGTTACATATTTTTAGCTTTTACTACTCTATTGCTCTTCTGCCTTCCACTGTAATGTGTGCAGACACATTTTAAAATCTTACATATACAGAGGCAACATATGTTGGTTTGGTGCATAATGGAAGCTTTATGTGCTTGTATATAGTGGAAAATTATTTAAATAATTTCCTTATGAGATCTCTTTATAATGTCCAGTGGGTCAGGAAGAGCACTTCCATGAGTTTTCTCACTTTCAACAAGATAGTTACTAGGGAAAAAAAAAACCCAAACCATAAACAGTTTTGAAGTTATTTATTTGAAGATGTGTACAAATGGAGACACAGGCTTTAGTAGCAACAAACACTGTAATCTCTGATGCTTGCAGTTACCACTGCAGCTGCGCAATTCTGTCCCAACTTAAATAAAATCAGGAATGCATCCTGTCCATTGGTCTGTGTTTGAAGTTCTGCAAAGACACTAATATTTTACACAAATCTATAACATTTACATTTGAAGTTTTGTCTAGGTGTTGACATTATGTATCCAGGTAAAAAGGGCATCACTTGACCTCAATGAAATAGCTAATTCTGAAATTGTAAATGTACAAGGTACAGGGAGAGAATTGTATCACTTACTTCTTTCTGAATATCCCACCTTAGCTTAGGTTAGGCAACATTCAAGTTAAAACAGCATCATTGTTCGGGCAAAACTGTTTTCCTGTGAAACAAGTGAGATTCCTTGTCATGGAAAACCTCAAAACATTGCACCAGTGGTACAAAAGGGCTTTGATCTTTGAATGTCATACATCCTCATGCCTGCACAGAATACAGGGAATGCATCCCACAGTAATCTTATACACTCTGTCATCCTCTGACAATATTTCAGGCATTTTCAAATGTGTGAAAAATAACTCACATTTTGCATTATTTTTCCTGCAAATCATTTAGATGCAAAGAAGATAGAGAAGCAGAAATAATGTATCAGTGATGTGCTCTTTTCTGTTCAGAGGGTTAAATTTTTGTCTACTGTTGGTTTTGAAAACAAAATAGATCATATTAACACTGCATATATTCACTTAAATCTTGTCATGTACTCTCCAGATCACACCCTTCCCAATCCCCAGCATTTCAAGTTTGTGATTTTTTCTGCTGGAGGAGCATCTATAAACAAACTGAATGAAGTTTTTTATTCAGGGAACAGGATTTTTACTGGTTTTATCTAAACTTTATAGTAAGATCCCACAGTGCCTTTTAAGAGACTGAAGCATGAAGTGAAAATTCTTGATTTTTGTCACACATTTATGTGACCTGCTTATCTAGAACCATTGCTGTAATTATTAGCATAACTGAAAGTCTTTCCTTTCAGGTTCCTGTTTCTCCATGTGTAGCGGCTGTAAGCCACAAGTGACGTTTCTTATGTTAGACAAGGTGTAGCCATTAGTTCCGCTATAAAGCTCTAGCCACCAGTGCTCATTGATTTCTAGTTTCATATATCTTTAATGAGGAAATTAAATACTTGTTTAGGAAGCAGAGTCTGGCTTAAGTGGTGTTTGCTCATATAGCATGGACAGTCAAAGACCTCCCTAATATTTCCCTTTGGTAATAGAAGAGAAAAAACCTTTATTGCCCCAAATATAAACCATTTAGCTCATTCTGCAGCAACATGGGATGTCTTATTATGGAAAAAATAATTAGAGATTAAATGCTGCAGAAAAAACAGTACTTTCTAATTGATAATAGACCTTTTCTCCCTGTTCCTTTAATCCTTTATGAACACCAGGGAGTATGCTAAATTACCCTCTCAAATCAATAAAAGGAAAAAAAAAAGAAAGAAAAGAAAAAAAAAAAGAAAAAATCTCAGGTAAGTTTCATTTTCTGGTCAGTCATTAAAAAGCATAAAGTCTCTCTCCCAGCAAATGAAGTTTAATGCAGTTAAAGAAGTGTGGAGATGCATCAACTAGTTCTCACTGAGCACTTAGAGTGAGAAGAATAAGGGAAGGTGGCACAGACACTGCAGTAGCAAATACTTCTGGAAGGAGTGTCAAATGACAAGACTTGAGAAAAGTACAGAATCCCACTCTATGGAAAAAAGCTATGAAAACATTCAGAATCTGATAGGGATGCATGGAGAAAAAAATGTAGGGCTGTCCTTCTGATTGGTTTTCCTCACTAAATTCACATAAAGTTCTTTTGCTTGGGGTATCACAAAGCTTTGGTAGTGACAAAAAGCCAGACAAAATACCAGAATCCAAATATTCCTTTTGTCAGTATTATTTGCCCCATATCACAGCAATTTTCAAATAGGATCAAGAGGTAGAAAATTGATAGGGGAGAGGATGAATCTTGGAAATCAGCATGCCACTAAATTGATACCATGTAAACACCATATAGTATTGGAAAACCACTGCTGGGGGTAAATGAAATGAATTCACTGGGGCATCTAATCCTATTTCTAGAACACTTAAAGTGTTTAAATGCACTGGAAAGCAAACAAACTTCAAAGTGATCATTATACCCCTGACACTAGTACTTGTGTGGCTGAAATCTTTATGAGATTAAACCCCTACAGAGAAAGGAGTTGAACACAGTCAAAACCACTTTGAAACTGTCAGGAGGATACCAGTTTGAAAGCTCAGTGTTAGTCCAAAATGAAGTAAAATGTTGAATGTTAAAGACAATTCAACATGCTGCGTGGAACTCCCTAATACACCTACAAGGGCCAAGAACATAAAGTGAGTCACCTCCACACCCACATTTTGTTCCTTACTGATTCTGTAAATGCTAACATCAACAAATGCTGATCTAACATCAACAATTTCCTGCTAAGCGAGAAAGCTGGGTGACTCAATCACAGTTCAGACTAAACACATACATGAGTTACTCCACTGCAGTTCAACACTCATTCTGTGTTGAAAAAGCTCAAAAATGTAAAGCCACTCCAATTGAAAAGAAGCTACTAAAACACTTAAAAATCTTTCAACATTAGAATTACAAATGATAAAAACATTTCCACTGAAGGCATAAACAAATTTAAATACTGAGTGTGTGGATTATATGTTTTTAGTGTGTGTACGTATGTGTGTATGTGCTAAAACATCTACCACAGTTGTGAATAAAAGATTAGTTTACACCTTAAAAAACAACGAACACTAGTTTATTTATTACTAGAAATGATGCTTCACACATTTCTTTCCAGCCTTTTAATGCACTGCACTTAATGTTCCTTCTATTTTGAAGAGAGTGCTCTTTTTTTGCTTTTCAGTCTGAAATCTTATCAATATTTGCCACTCCAGCAAAAAGTTTTACACAAATGAACAGCTGAAATGGAATGTTAGCCTATAATAAAAGTCTGTCACAAAACAGTCACACTGGAAGAGACCTACCATTGATTTTTCAATAAATACAGCGAACAGCGAAAAATACAGCACACATTCCTCAGCAGTAAATATCTTGGTGACTATTTTTCTTTTCTGCTATTTTCGGTTCTTTTGTCTTCTGGCAATACTTAATAAAATATGGTTTCTTTAAATATAACTTCTGCAATGTGACAACCAGTTGGGAGCTGTATGGCAAGAGGATAATTACCAAGCTACTCTTACTGCAGGGATGTTTTGCACTTTCATTCACTGGCAAAGCAAAAAATAACAGATTGTCAGTGATGTGAACTGAATGTAAAAACAGAAAAATCATATTAACTATTCTAAAAAGGTAATTTAATTGTGAATAAGGATTGAAAAATTTTAACTCTGTTGTAACAGGTTTATACTTCTGAAAACTGCATATGTATATTTTTAAACATTTGGGACTATCTTTACTGATACACTATAGAAATAGTTATATATGTGGTTTTTTTCTTTTCCTGTTGCACTGACTGCTGAGATTTTGGGGTCCAGATCTAAAACTCATTGAATCAATGAAAGATGGACTAAGACACTTAGACACCTCACTGAGCTGCAGATGTTGCTGCAAGCAGCCCCTAGTCCAGCCCCCAACGCTTGGCCCCATAACATGTCCAACTGCCCCTGGCTTCTTAGCTTCTGCAGCCTTGAAGAGATCGGGAGCTCTAGAGGGCTTCTCCCATCCCTGAAACTCATACTGTCAATGTATGTTATAAACTTTGCAGGATGCTTCTGGCCCTGATTATTTTCAAGGTGTAAATATTTGTGTAGATAAAGTGCATGGTAGGGCCACAGAAAATCTGTTTTAAAGTGACAACTCCATCCCTCTATATGCATGCATAACCACTTGTGTACACACTGCACTTGTACACACTACTCCATAGGTCCTTAGTAATCACACAGTTGAAGCTTATTTGAAGGCCTTCTAAAGTGGACAAAAAAGCAATTCTTTTAAAATATCTATAAATCTGTAATTAGCATGCATTATTAAAGGTCCCAGCGTACACTATGGTGTAATGCTGCTTGAAGTATAAAAATTTTGTTAGGTAATTTCCCTTAACAAGCAACACTTCTTTAAACTACACTTTAAGTGCATAAAGTTTCAGTAGAAGTATTCACTGCACAGGACTTGTTTTTCTATATGAAGAGGAAATATATTCTTTTAACAGGTTTGCTCTTCTGTAGCCTACTTGTTTAAGAGGTGTCCCATGGCATTCATTTAGCTACAATGCTTCATCATAAAAACACATGAAAACTGAGCCTCTTATTTACAACAAGACCCTGGAGAGAGAAAAAAAAACCACACGGGAACTACCATTAAGAACACTTCTTATCACCATGGCACAAATAAACATTAAGGGTTGGCATCTCTTGGCAGACTTCGAAAATTAAGAGATGATTGATCTGAAGCCGTGTGTGTAGTCTGCAATTTAATTTCCTCAATATTTGCTGCATCTTCCAGTTCAGTTGTGCATCATTTGTTTGTGATGATTAATTAAGATGAGTAGTGGGAGTAGGTGACAAGACACAGAAATCTAATTAATGAAATGGAAAAAGTACAGTTCTTTCAAAATTTATATGGCTACCTTTTCTTGGGAAAACACTGATATACACAAGATCTTTCTTCAAATAGAGTGGGCTCAGTCATTTAATCTCTTGAATTGATTTAATCTACATAGTAAATACTATGGCAGTCTATGCCAAGCACTCTTCCATTGCTTTAAGGTTGGATTATTCTGTAGTATATTTTTGTAGTATAACATGTTTAGGTAAAGACTAAATTGACATAACTGCTTTTGAAGTGATCCTCGCTGCTGTGACTATTCCCAAAGGCTAACCTCAGCCTAGAAAGGACAATCTCTCCAGGCTCTCTAGAGTATAAACAGGGAGGGATCACTTCCCTTAGAAGAAAGAGTGCAGGAGCTTAAATTTAAATCATTTTCTAGAATAACCTGTCTGTCACCACGGACTGGAGGCTGAGGCTAGGCAGACTAGCAGCAGCACACCGACTTGCGTCAATATGATCATTTTAGCACTTGTGAATATGACTTCCTTTCTCCTGCCTCCAAAAGCGTAATTAAAAGAATATGAAATCTATCTTTATGTAAACTGGCAAACCTACACACACTTGTAGGCTTCAGAAGATAAGAATTTGGTGCTGACAGAAAGCTTCACTGTTAAAAATCATGTAAAATTTTCCTTGCCTAGGGCATCCATTACTATCCATGGAAATCATGGGCAAGCCTCCTGCCTGCTAAACAATAAGAAAGCCAACTTGTCCCAGCTCATTGTTCTATACCTGAATGTAGAAGAAATTAAAGGCTGGCTTTAAATATCAGGATAATAAGTGAAAAATCAAATCTCCTTAAAATTTGCACCTCAGTAGGCGTTATGTGCTTTTAGCCTCTAGTTTACCTAGATAGAGGAGACTTGGAAGCAGACTTCAGTGTTGGATGACCACAGTTCTTCAGCATAACATCGTGTTTGGAGCTAACTGTCTAAGCTCAAAAGCTTTTTATTGGAAGAATTGTGCTACAAGACACATTTTTAACACTGGTTACAAATGGTGGGTAGCAAATGACAGCAAAAGCTCTCTGTTTTATCTGTGGCTGTGCAGCATGGCGTTCAAGTGTCCTGCTCAAGCACACAGCCAGGTAACCTGGTAGCTGGCTTTCTCTATCATCATGCCTCACACACCACACAAGTCATCTTCTCTGCTATGCTGTCAAGCTACCTGCAGGTTTATTTTATACCTTTTAATGCTGCAGAATTATTTCCAGAAGGTAGGCTCAAGCCCAGAAGCCTATGGTAGGAAGACATGGTATTAATCAGAAAAAGAGTACCTCTGGCCTGGTGTTCTGCTTCTGCAGTAGTCAGTCTTCTATTAATACTGTAAAACTACTTTTATAGAATAACCTCTTTTTTAAAACCCAACATCATGTAGAATAAGTTCCGTGAACTCATTCTGAAACCCTCCCACTACTACATTACCTATGCATATATGAATTAGGAATCCTGCTAAGTTAAAGACTGTCTTCATGAGAATGAGCTTCACAGAGCTTAGCATTTCACCGTGTTTAGAAAAGAACTTCCACAAAAATTACTAAACGTATAAGTTTAGGAAACGGAACCTAAGAAAAGGGATATTTTAAGGTTTTTTTGAAGTCCTCTTGTTACTGGTATTAAGCAGTGTCTGTTATATCTTCCCCATCCTGTTTATTTCTGTACTTCTTTGTTTTTACAGAATTTTGCAGCATTTTATCAATACATTTTGAAATGTTTCCTGCTTTTTTAGCTTTTGGGAAGGATGATATCCAAACACAGGTATTCAGCATGAAGCTGTGCCACTCATTTATTCAAGTGACTATTTCTGTTACAATTTTTTCTCTTTTCTAAAAAGTAATTCTTCATACCTTGCCTGCTTTTAAAAATTTCACTGCATAAAGAATGTTTTTAATCAACTATTACAATGACTGCACAGTGCACTCACTGCTAATTCAAAAACTCACTAAACCTAGCACTTGTTATGTTTATCAGTATGTTTTACATTTATGTTCCATCACTGCACTGCCCCTACTATCACATTATCTTTTGAAGATCTTTTCTAGTGTATTCCAATTGTTTTCTTTTTTTGACCCATTTAAACATTGTCAAATTAGAAACTTCCTACTTCACTGGCAGTCTTCTCCCCTTTTCATCAGTCCTGAGATATGATTTTAATATTTTCACGTTTCAGCTGTTTGCTGCAACTCGTAATACCATTTTCTATGCGTAATAAACAACTCTATTTCTCCACTTACCCACTTTTCTGATTCTTTCACCTATGAGATTTTGTCATAAGGAATTAAAAACTCCAAATAACCTACTTTTTAACCCATTCTCTTTTGAGAAGTAGCTTTTCTTTATTAATGTTGCTTGCTTGTCTTTGTATTCTAAAATCTTATTTTGCTTCATTTTCCTGGTACTGAAAAAGGTGTTGATCTGTATTGCCCTGCATGATTCTTCCTTCAGCTACAGGCAGGAAAAAAGATATTACCCACTAGTCCACTGGCATGGTGACCAGTTTAAATCAAAGGCTGTGTATTTATGTTAGCAGTTCAACCACTCAATCCTAAAATACCTTGGAATTCCTTCACGTACAGTATCCTGTTGCAAGTACTTTTCTTCCTTTAATTTATCTGCTTGATCCAGTACATTCCTGATTGAAAATTTAAATCTCTGGCAGGCCTTAACTTTTTCAAAATGGAAACATTATTCTTAATATACTCTATCAAAAAAGACAGGTTAGAATTTTCAGTATTTTGATTCCCCTTAAAGTCAATGTTATTCTCTTTGCAGATCATCACTCACAGTTTTAGCTTTGTTGGGTTTAATGCAGGTATTATTTAGTAAATACAGAATCCACAGAGAATATACAAATGAATCTCTAGTTTACATCTATATTTAAATTTTTATTTTGATACAGTTATGTCACTGGTATTCTTAGGGAGTTTCTGCTTCAAGGGAAGCATTATTTACTTTTAAGTGTTTTATGTTAAGAAAGCAGAGGAAACAATTAACCTAAATATGAGTCTGGGCTTCCAAAAGAAAATTAGTTTGTGTTTTGCAATCCATAACATTCAGTATCCTTTTAATTTTCCAACTGCAATGAGTTATGTATTCACCTAACAAAGCAAAATGTCATCTTAGCAGGTCAATCATATTTTGTGTCCTTGGACAAAATATGGACCCATAGGTTTATGTGGACACATCAGGGTTTTCTTTCATTCAGAAGCTCAGTTTGCACTTGTGTTTTGGGGCAAAAGGGAGAACAGTCAGTGTGAAAACAGAGTGAGTTATGTCCAAAACTGTTGCTCACAGCAGGGTAAAAACAATTGTTGGTTTTCCGGTTTCTGGTGACTGACCATATGTGCAGATCACAGATCATAGTACCATGCTGCAAACCCAAAATTACACATTCAACATGGCTTCCTTATGCTCTTGCTGGTTTCCAAAAACCAAGTCAAATTAAATGAAATACCAAATACCAGAATCCTCTAAACTTCAGCATGACATTGAAATGCTACCTTTAATACATGGCACAGTAAAACCTTCACCCAGTTGATACTCTCTAGGCACAAGTTTAGTGTTAGTTTGCAGCATCAAAAAGATTCACGAGTTCAGAAGTATCACCAAGAAAAGTTTAGTTTTCAAGGAGATATCATACAGAAGAATGCTGTACACTGCTTTTACTCCACACTTTGATATTGTGGCCTTGGATACAAGGCGGCAGTTTCACATTCTTTGCTTTTCATCTCCATTGTTTAGCACCTAGAACAAATTAGACAAGTCACTCATCATTTCCAGGGCAGGGGACAAGAGAGACTGAGAGAGGTTTATTAATATTTGTTTGTGGGGAGATGTTATTTGGATTAACTTCTATCTTCCAATTTAAATAGGATTAAAAGGATTATCTTGAATAATGGAAGCATACAGCACATTTTAAATACTTTTGGTTCTTTTAATTAATAGGTTTGGATATGAACATAAGATACATCAAATTATTCAAGAATAGTCCATAATTATATTATTTTTAAATAATAGAACAGAAACTCATGAGTCATTACGAAGAAGATGACTTTGGAAGAAGGCAAACTCATTCAGCAAATGTAATGTTTTACAAGTCATATTTTCTATTTATATGTATAGTTAATAACATCTATTATGCAGTCTTCAACTTAGAAGCCTTTGTTTGCTGAGAAAAGTACTTTAAAACACAGATTTAATTATATGGTGTAAGACTCCTTTTGGCAACATCAAGAGGGAAAAAGTAATTTTTGTTTCAATTAAGTGTTTTGAAGGAAAGAAACAACTTTAGTTGAATACTCCACAAGTTTCAAGCTGTAGGAAAAGCATTTGAATTTCGGTTTTTTCTTCCTGACATACATCACCATAAAAATAGCTGAAAAATATGCTATATTTACCATATTATCTAAGATCACTGCACAATTATTTTCTTCTTTATTCTTTGCTTCTCTTTTTTTTTTTTTTTCATAATGGAAAGAGGAATGGCATCCTGAAAGTGTGCTGGAGAGAGGAAAATGTCCATTTTAAACAATCTCTACAATGGTCTTATAAAGATTTTGTTAAACAAAGCAATTGTAGGAGGACTATAAGAACCTGAGACAAGGATGTAAGATGGACATACCCATCTGTATTTTACTTTTTGTAAAAAAATTGATATAGCTCCCCAGAAAGTGTGTTGAGAACAAGTGTCTGCATCCCTATCTTGACATTAATTATATCTGTTTTATAGATATAAGACTGACACAGTCGGTATGTTGTTGCCTTGGCTAAGGTCATCCTAATCTGGGCTCCTCAGGTAGCAGTAGTGCAGTTTGACATTTGAAAATAATGTGATGACTATAATATGAAAGGCTACAGAGAATTTCCTATGGTAGTGTCCACGTAGGATTCTATTCTCTCTTCTGTTGCTCACAGAAGAAATAATAGAAGCTCTTGACAAACCATATTGCAGAGTGCTTCTCATTTCTATCAGTCCTTTGCCAGAGTATCATTCTGAGATGTTAAACACCCATATTAATGAACTCATGGAAGTAAAACCCATGTAAAAAAGTGTATTTGGTTTAGCATAGCAGGACTTTCCTCCACTGACTCACCACACCATCTTTCTTTTACTTTATATCAGCTTTAATTATCCTAAGAGATGTTGGAATAAGAGGCCTACTGTGAGTTAAGTGGGAGCAGCAGCAATATAAATTTTTTACACCATCCAAACCATCTGTTTCAATTCTGCTCTGGCAACACCAGGCGATCAAGGGAAGGATTAGTCCATTTTTCATGTCTTCCCATCTTCTGAAATTTCAAAATTGTCACTTAGCGTTAGCTCTGGAGGAAACTCATGGTGTGGTGAGCTGTGCAGTAGTAAATGCATCAACATCATCGGAAGATTTCATGAAACAACCAGAACAGATGGAAATAATTTTCAATCCCTACTGATCTATTCTGGCTTTGAACCACTGAGATAAAAATAGAAAGAACCCAGTTTCTGTAAATATTTAGCCCCCTTTAACATCCTTTTTTTCCCATTTTTACCTCTATTTTCATTCTGAAGAATAACTTGGTCTAAAAATGTGATGACTACAGCTGCCAATAAAAGTAGTTGTAAGGAGCTGGCTTACCTTGTTTTTCTTCTTCCACCATTACCTCTTTCTCCACTCATGTGCTGTGCAGCCCTTCATAAGGACCTTGACAGGTTGGAGGCGTGAGCAGAGAATCATGGAATGGTTTGAGTGGGAAAGGATCTTAAAGGTCACGCAGTTCCTGCCATGGGCAGGGACATTTTTCACTAGAATAGGTTGCTCAGAGTCCCATCCAGCCTGGCTTTGAACATTTCTAGGGATGGGGCATCAACAGCTTCTCTGAGCAACCTGTTCCAGTGCCTTACCACCCTCACAGCAAAGAACTTCCTCCTAATATCCAATATGTCTTAGTGTCTTTTAGTTTCTATCCACTCCCCCTTGTCCTGTCCTGTAAAAAGTCCATCTCCATCTTTCTTATAGGCTTCCTTCAGGTACTGAAAAGCCACAGTTAGGTAACCCTGAAGCCTTCTCTTTTCCAGGCTGAACAACCCAATTTTCTCAGCCTTTCTTTGTAGGAGAGGTTCTCCATCCCTGTGATCATCTCTGTGTCCCTCCTCTGCACTCGCTCCAGCAGGTCCATGTCCTTCCTGTGCTGGGACCCCAGAGCTGGATGCAGCACTGCAGGTGGGGTCTCACCAGAGCAGAGCAGAGGGGCAGAATCCCCTCCCTCTCCCTGCTGCCCACGCTGCTCTGGATGCAGCCCAGGACACCATTGGCTCTCTGGGCTGGGAGTGCCCATGGCTGGGTCATGTCCAGCCTCTCACCCAGCAGCACCCCCAAGTCCTTCTGGGCAGGGCTGCTCATCCCCAGCCTGTGTTGATACCTGGGGTTGCCCCAGCCCAGGTGCAGCACCAGCACTTGGCCTTGTTAAACCTCATGAGATTCCCATGGGCCCGCTCCTCGAGCTTGTCCAGATCAGGAGACCCATATTCTCACATATGGTAGTGACAGCTGCTGAGGGGAACCACAGGCTTCCCCAGTCTGGGCAGAGGGCCTCTGCATCCAGCTCTCACAGACCTCCTGTACAGCCCCAAACCTGGCCCTGCCTGAGACCCTCACCTCCCATCCCAGAGTCCACCCTCGAGGCACTGCAGCAGTTCAGTCTCTCTGTAGAAGGGCAGCAGCTCCCACAAACCGACCCTAATCCACCCACAGACCAGCAGCTCTGGAGAACGGAGCTAATATATATATTTATCTAATAACTATATCTTGGCTTCCCCAACACATTACTCATTTAATTATTTAGCAACTGACCTTTTTTTGAGTATTTGTAACAAATAAACTCTTAACGTAAGAAAGCGGCAAACCAATTAAACTACGTGCTCAATTTAATCCTTTTCCTTATTTCTAGGTCATTTTGGACTCATTGCTTTCAGCTGGATCTTGAGAGAAATTTCTTGCAAAGCAATTTATGTAGCTACCTCTGTTCCTTTTTGGTTTTTGTTTGTTGGTTTTTTTGGATTTTTTGGGTTGTTTTGTTTTGTTTTGTTCTGTGAGATTTTAAAAGGTTTAAAATTAAGAATACCCACTTTAAATTCTTGGAGTGGATTGCTGAATGTAGTCGAACATACCTGTATGCAGTAGCTATTGAATGTCATGTGTGTATGCAACAGTGTGCTATTAATTTCACTCAGAGTTCATTAGCTGTTGAGTCTTCATTTGAAACACAGCACTCAATAAAATGCTGTGGAAAAATGCAAGACTGTGTGGGCAGGCACAGATGCTCACATGCATGTGTGCATGCATACACACATGTAGTGTTCATTTTACGTTTTCAGTATTTCATTGATTCTCAGGTCACACTGCCATTCATTTTTGCATTAAGTAATAAATACTTTTTGAAATCTCTTGGATTCGGGTAGAAGAAATTTGTTTTAAAATAATAAGCAAATGGTTGTGGCATTCCCATCTACTTCAAACACAGACTGAAAAGCAGAGAGTTTATGGGGGAAAGATTCTCTTTTGGAAAAATGACCTACTATGATTTTGCCAAGTTTTAACCCAGAGGGAATTTCTAGCCCTAAGTTATAAATTCCAGAAAATAGGGGCCTATAATAGAAACACTGACAGAACCTTAACTATAGCATTGCTAAAGGCAACACTGCAATAAAACGGAATGACCTGTGAGATAAAATGTTTAATCTTTTGAGTGAGATGTGGCCTAATAACTCAGAAGCAGAGATGGGGGAGGATTCAGGCTCTTCCATGCAGCCTCTTATATGTCCTTTATGAAATTCACTGTCACTCTCAGATGCTTTTCCCTTTCAGGCTGAATCTTGTTTCACTCCATAACCAAATGGACTAGAAGGGTCATAAAGAACCAATTTATGGTCCCTAATTTTTCAGCAAAAACTATTTTTCAGAATGTAAATTAATGGCAACAGAAGTGGAAGGATCAGGAAAAACACCTTTGCACATGACAGAAATAATAGAGAGAGAGAAATGGAAGGTACAGATGGGGGTTTGCATTTTGCTATTTCTCAATAGTGTCTTTCCAAGAGAGAAAATCGGCATTTGAAGCTTTCTTTATTTCAATGTAAACAGTTCTGTGAAACGTTCTTCTCCAGATCTAACTTGTTTTTGTGCTTTTTTTATATCACAAAGAGGGTAAGGAAAACCCCTGCATATTAAAAGATTTTTGAATTACATGATTGTTATTAATTTTATATGACATATTTGCCTGTGCTAGCAAGCGGAACTGGGCATAATGACTTAGGAGGTCTTTTCAAATGCTATGTCTCATCAAATAAAGAAAGACGTAATCACTAGGCCTGTAGTGAACTCTGGTCAAAATCTCAAATTAGTTAGAATTTTGCTTATTCAAACAGTGCCCTAGGCCAGGATAAGGGAATGCCACCAACATTACAGTGGCAGAGTCAGATTTAAATTTTTTTGCTGTTCTAGAAGTAGATATAAAAGACCTGCTCTGTCTTGGTTGCTTCTAATTCATTGAATGCTTCTACCTGAAGAAACAAAGTCATATGAAAGTAAATTCTTTGAAAGTTTGTGGGCAATTTTTAAACGGGTACATAAGGAATCATTATTATAATAATGATTCCAGCCCATTAAGAACAGCTGGAATTATCTATGTAATTCCTTGCATACCACCCAGAAAATTTACCCAGAGCCTCTAGTCACTTCTGTTCCCCAAACTTCCCTGAGGCTAAAATCACTATGAAGAACATCTGGGCTCTGTTCTTCAGAGATTTCTATTTTATTCTATCAATATTTTCCCTCATTTTAACAAATGAAAATTGTAATTAGATATTCCCATATTAGGTATATGGGAACATCCATTGCAGATGATGCTCCCAGGAAAATCTGGTTTGTGAATCTCCTGTGCTGGCCATTATTATATCTATCATTTCTGATTCAAGAGCATTTTGCACCTGTCAGTCATAGCTAAATGAGGCACTACATATTGAGGATGTATTTGGTTGCTGTCCCAATGCTTACATGTGGCTGGATTGCACTGGACTTTACAGGGGGGTCTTACAAACTCCCAAAATATTTAATTCTCCAAATGCTCTCAAATATTTAAAGCAAAAAACAACCAACTAGACAGATAAAACCAACTAAAAAATAAATCATGCACTGGTATTCGTAAATAGGGAATAGAGTGAGGCTAAAGAGGTTGAAAACTAAAGATTATAATCATGATTTTGTATTAACTACAAGAATAAATATATAAAAAAATAACAACAAAGAGAATTGAAAAAACAAAGGATTCATCTGTAGTCAATAAGAGTTCCTAAATATACATATACATGGAAGTATATTTTTAATATATATTTGCAAGCATATATATGCATATATGTTAAAATAGATTTTCTTTATCTGAGTCATTTTACTATAACTGACCTGTAATTAACTCTCATTGGAGATTGCTTTAATACTGTTATACTAATTTCTTCTGCTACTTGGTTAGAAGGCTCTACCAGACAGTGTCAGTGGAAGGAGCCCCATTTTTACTCTAAGCTCACTCAGAAAAACAGAACTGGGTCTTATTATACATAAGCAAAGGTAAAATTTTAGCTGTCTGAAAAGGAATTTTTTTCTGAAGGGAACAGAAACATCGCTGCTGAATGTATGCTAACATTGGCCATTCCCTCAAATTTGCATAAGATAGTTTCCAGTGTTGGAATTATGATTTAAAAGAAGTAGATGGACATATTTTGGTCAGTATTCGGTGTTTTCTTACTTTGTGTACTTAAAAATAAAATAATGTCAAAAGCCAGCTCTATTTAAGGTCAATGTTTTTATTTCTCAGTTATGCAGATCGGTGTGCTGTTCATCTGTGAAGACCTGATTGGAAGTGATTTTTGATTTTACCTGATGCAAAGGAAAAAAATACATAATTTGCTTTCAGATTACAGCTTTAAGATCAGTTGTTACTTTGCCTCTTGTTTTCAAATTTTAAAAAATGCACATTTTTAAATTATGATTTAAAAGTATTCAAAAATTATATTTAGAATTCTATCATAGTTGACCTTGAAATATAATCATTTTAAAACTAGACAGTTTGAACTGATGGATATCTAATAAAAAATTTCACTGTTGACTGGAATAAGATTGGGTGTTTTCAGTCAATCAATATTGTGTTACCATACCCAAGCCTCAAAGTTCACCTCCAACCTCATATGCTACCCAAATTCTCTCAAAGTGTTGTACAGGTAAGTATAATAGGCATACATATTGGTGTTAAGTGGAAAGAGATTATTAATATTGACTTTACATCCAGTGACACTTTATTTGATATGCATGACTCTAAAATGAATACAGAAAAATACCCAACTATGGAAATAGATCACAACCATGGCACTCACAGCAGAAAATCTTGTATCTATATTTTGTAAAAGTCCTCTGTTCAGCAAAGAGCTTGTGCAAGTGCTATTGCAAGTGCAGCTCAATATATTCTCTACTTCAGAAAGCAGTTTTTATTAAGGTTACATAGAATCTTCCGAAACAAACAGTGTATGTGTGTTTGTATGCACACATTTGTGTGCTACACAGACAGGTTTTTGTATGAGCTTGGCATATTGCTTGTGGCAAGCTGCTGAAACATGAATAAAGACAGTAGGAAAAAGGCAATGCACATCCTGCTGGTAGTCTAGGGAAGGGATTGCTATGCACTTACCTCGTGCCAAATCTCAAGGTTCACCCAGAAACTCCCAAAATCATTTCTCAGCCCCTAGATTTTCATGTTGAATTATCTATTTTATTTGCTAAATTAACCTACTTCTTATTTTATTTAAACCACATGAGGTAGATGTATTTGACTTCCTAGCAGGGAATGCAATATTTAAGTAATTTTAGTATGCACAGCTGTGAAAAGGTGAAGTATACTTTGTGAACATAATTTGGGGGTAATTTTAAATGGCATACCTTTTCCTCCAACTCCTTTCCA
The DNA here is from genome assembly GCF_965178545.1 of Coloeus monedula. Lineage (NCBI taxonomy): Eukaryota > Metazoa > Chordata > Aves > Passeriformes > Corvidae > Coloeus > Coloeus monedula. The sequence continues at coordinate 34,408,583 of NC_138786.1, read as the reverse complement.
CAGCCTGATGCTGGAAACATAAAGTGTAGCTCATATGCTCTTTACAATTTACTCCTGAGAAACACTGACCACAAAAGTCAGTAAACATTCATCATGAGCTTTAGGCTACTTTCCTTGGATTTGGCCTCAGGCTAAGCTGAGGGCTAAAAACATTTCACGAGGGGGTTATGGTTTTAAGAAAAATAAATATATTGCTAGTATATGGTTACTCTGCTTGGTCTTGTGCTGTAAAAATGCCTTCTCCAAGTAAATACGCAAGATTTTCTGTTATCCATCCACCAGTTTATAACTGATACTGTGGTTTTAAATCACCAATATGCTAATCAACAGAACTGTTGTGACCTACTTACCACATATTTCTGCCAGAGCTTCCCATAACATGTCACATTGCATCCTCTCTGAGAAGTACAAACCAAATCTACTTCAACCCATTTAGCACAAAGATTCTGGGGAAGGAGAAAAAAAAAAGAGCACAGCAAAGGAAAAAAAGCTAGGTCAAGTTCTCCTGTTTATCCTGGGCTTCTGTGACATAAAGCCATGTTTGCCACCATCTACTGTCATAAGTAATGACATGATTTCTCATGAAAAGGGCTATAAATATAGAGGACAAAGCCCCCATCTAATACCATTTCTTGTATCACAGAGCAAACTTGGAAGATTCCTCAATAAATGGTTGGTTATTTTAGTGTAGTTACCTATCTTTTTCAGCTAAACAATACTTGTAATAAAAGGACTGATGTTTTAAAAATATCATCTTCCTTGCAATTTTTGTTTAGTAAAAAAAACCCTATCTAAGGAAGATCTCTTTCACTTGAATAAAAAAAATCAGAAAAAGTGATGTGAAACTATATCCTTTCAACTTTTCTAGAGATTTTAATAATGTGTCCATAAGGTATTTAAATTGTTCTGAGGGGAGTTTAGCAATGCTTTTTTATTTTTAAGTCTAATATATTTTGGTTTCATAATGTATTATTAGTATAGGAAAATAATATGTCATAAAATATATTGAACAATAATTATTTTACTGTTAATATTCAGTTTAGACAGTAACATCAGTACACTGACCTTACATCATGAGGAAAATGAGCTAAAATAAATTACAAAAACAAGAGTTACATCAGATCACACAACTGATGTTGTTGGGGACCCTCCCACTGTTCTGTTCTCAATCACTATCTAGGATATTACAGATGTCTAGGATAGAATAATATTATTTTAGGTGAAATGCAATGCAAGAACTTGAAAGCTTCTATCTGCAGGGAAGATTTCCTGGACCATTTTTACAGGACATGTCTTTAAACCTGCTTCCCTAGACAAATTCTAGCCTAGGGAGTTACAACCTCCTTTCCTGAGTTCTGAGTTTCCATTGCACTTATGTAAGAAGTGCAGAATAAAATGTAGTTAGACAAAATTTTACAGGTTTGGAAATGCTGCTATTGGGTGAAGACTGCAAAAGAATATCTGAAAATACTAATTACGGCTCAAAGCTCATGATGTCTTGAAAAAGAGAACTACGTGATGCACAGTTCCTCTCCAAGTAATTTCTTGTTCTGGCCCTGATGGTCAGCCTCAGTGTCGTGGGGTCAAATACTGTTTTCCACCACAGATTTCTAGTGCAAAGAAAGAGAGATTTACTTAGGCAGCCAAAAGCAGAACTTGTCTCTCTGTCTCAAACTGAGTGCTTTAAACTACACTGCAATAATCACAGATGCTCTGCTCTTGGCACAATGAGAAGAGCTTGATAGAGATTCACAAAATAGCTCCATTAAGTAAAGACGCCGTCAGTCTTTATTACCACTATTATCATAAAGCAAATTTCTCCTAACACAATATTGAATTAAACTTACATAAAGAATGAGGAGGAAGATATGAATTAATATAAAATGACTAAGAGCTGAGGCCCAGGGAGCTTAAACCCTTTTCAACACCAAAGCAAAGAATAGGAATCAAAGACATAGAGCACCATGGTAATTTGTTCCTGTGTTGACTAGAGCAGCAAAAGTAACAGTCTACCATGTCAGCATCTGCCAGTGAGTTTAAAAGCCTGTAAGCATAGTTTGTAGTTGACATTTGTTCAAAGTAACTTTTTTTAAGGAGATAGTTTAATACTTCAGCTTTGCCATCCTAACTTTATTTCATTTCACAGGTTATGTCCAAATTCATCATACATTTTTCCTCTGTTTTAAAGACAAAACTGTATTATATATTATTTTCAAAATCTCTAGTTATTTTTACAGTTAAAGAAAATTGTTATTTTTTAGACAGACCAATTTTTTCACTTCAATGGTCATTATCATAAGATAATTTCCCATGTGGCCTAAAAGACTGATCTAGGATTCTCTGAACTATGGGACACTTGCCTGTCTTGCCCTATTTCTGGAAAGCAAATAGCATGCCTTATATCTGTTTTGATGGGGAATGGAAGGTCCTTTGAAAGTGGAGGCAACATGAAATCATTTGTGAAACACTGCCTTAAGATTGCATGATTTTCAGTTGCCATTAAAAACCTCAAATAATGAAAGTGAGTCATTGTAAGAATATAAGCCTTCCCTCAGGACTTGGAATCTTAACACTTGTATTTTTTTTTAATTCATTTATTTAAAACAGAAAAAAATAATTGACTTTTTCCTGTAAACAAAAATAAAATATCACTTACAAACACCAATATCTTGCCTAGGAGAAAACATCAAAAGAAAAAGAATCCATCTTCTACTCAAAATCTTCCCAGGAATCCTACCTTTTCTTTTTCTGTATCTCTGAAAGCTGCTATAATGGTAGCATGACCAAAAGAAGCAATCTTGAATACTTTAAATTCTGTTTTCTACTTATAGTCCAAATGATGTGCCAAATTCTTGGAAGTGTTAGTCCTCTATCACAGGAAACGTTCATGAAGAGGGAAAAATATAGTTCGGCCTGAATATATTAGAATAAAATCCACTGTTCTACATCAGCTCCTGTTTCCAGTTATATCCTGACTGTGTGTTAACTAAGTCACAAATATTTAAACAGGTTTCATTGCTGAATTTCCACTCACAAAAAATAAGCTGCATCAAATTTTCAAGTGGTGGTAATTAATGGGTGAACTTCCATAAGTTTAAATGGTGCAAAGTTTATTTATGCTAGCTGAGACTGCAAGGACCTGAGGAATAGTACTTGCTTTGCCGAGTCCAGTAGCTGACTGAAAATTTTCTGACATAAAGTCTTTGGATAAATTCAAACAAGGGGGCAGTGAAGAACATACCTTTGGGCTCTATCACACACTTTATGTTTTGAACGGTGCACCTAGTCATACCAAAGCTCATACACAGGGTTCTTGAGTCAGTGTATGTGATAAGAGTACCATTAGTCTCATGGGAAAACAGCTCTAATGATATCTAGATTGCTCAGAGTCTTACTAGACATGTGGTATAAAATAATGCCTCTGAGCCTTGGGACATGATTTTACTCCTTCCTAGCGTGTTACCTACCTCCGTTACTAAGAATGAATTCTGGCAATCCTCCTCCTCCGAAGAAAAACTATTACGGGGAACATACTACATGCCAGACAAATAGTCTTAGCTTAAAATCCTGCCAGGTGAATATGTTGCCTTTTATGGATCTGAAATGCATTTTAAATCCACATACAATCTTATGAAGGTAACCACGGATTGGGACCACATAAGTAGTACTATCAGTAGGTCCTGTCAACACTAAAGCTACCAAGACTGACTGAGATAGACAAGTCAGGGATTGCAGAGCCTTAAAACAGTACTTTGAAAAGCTTTACTGTACTGCCCAAAATTCAGACCTTCAGTAGAAAGAATGATGAGATTAAAGAAAAAGATACCCAGATATTTTTCTCAGGTAATAAATTATAAACATGAATGTCTATTTATATAACAAAAATGCTATAGGGATGCAAACCTTGACCTTCTTTATTTTAACAGAATTTGAATCTTCCAGTGGCTTATTCTTATTTGCTTTGTTTTTTGAAAATGAAAAAGGCAGATAGAAGGGCAAAAACAACCTTTATCCAAACCTTTTGAAATTATACCGTTTCAGTCACATCTTTATGATAAATTAAACACCTTATGTGGCAGGTGTAAAAGTCTTCATAAAAGTTAGTATAGCGTCCTGAGGTTTATGAAAGAAGATATTTTGTGTACATCCCATGAAAAATTCAGCCCTTACATATGAACACAAAACTGAACTTCATATTTTGCATTCAAAAAATTAACTTAATAAAAACTCTGATAGAAATAAAGAAACATCATCAAAGTACCATTTTACAGAGCATCAGCTGTGTCATACTTGGTATGAAGAGCAAGAATGTATTCGAAATGTTTGATTAGCATAGCCCTAGGACAACCCTATTACATGGAGTGTGTTCACTACAGGTAATCTAGCCCAAGACAGTAAAACCTTCCGTCCTAAATCTGTGGCAACCCCTTTGGCAAACTCAACTCAGAGGTTCAGATCCTGGAAGCCTGCCATCCTGCCTTTGGTTAAACCACAACACCTGCGAAACATGACAGGCAAACTCTGTAACATCTAGACATGATGGGATACCTTGAGGCTATGATACATTGTTAAACCAAACTCTTAGATGACCGTTCTCTGGCTTTTAAACCAAGCACCATGGCATGGTGTGTGTTTATTAAACCAAACTCCCTCTCTTCTGCCACAATAATTTGTCATCCACCACAATGCCCAGTACACTCTGTTCCCTGGCCTAATGTGATTCTTGAACCTCACTCAAAATACTGACCAGGAAACTGCAGTTTTCTTGGACTAAAACCATGCCAGGGATCTTGTCTACAATTCAACAGTCTGAATGATTTCTAAATAATGACCAAACACATGTCCCAGCTTTGTTTCATTTATTAGTATATGGAAGGTTGTAGCCACGGAGACATCAGGGTTTCCAAAGCCTTAAGTCTGCAAGATCTGCCTTGAGTCAGAGCTCTACAAGCTTCTGTGCTTCTTGATATGTATCAGGAAATATGCCAACAGGAAAGTCAAAAGTGTCGGGCAATCTGAGTGACAAGTGTGCTCCAAGAGCTCAGACTTTTGACCCAGAACATCATGGGATAAAAAGTGACTTATGGACTACAAACTTGCCTGTGCTCCTCACTCCAAGAAGTTCCAAGAGCCCTAGCTTCAGTGTTCTTACTTCTCACCACTTTTTGGCTTCCAGCAGCTGAAATACAAATTCAGTTCACCAGTTGCCAAACATATTAGCTTCTATTCTTCTTTTTTTTTTTTTTTTTTTTTTTTTTTTTTTTTTGGTCAGGAAAAAAAAAACAGCCCACAAAAGAAATAATAAAGCAGCATTTCCTTGTACCTTCTGTCGATAGCTCACTTCTTAGGATGAAATACATTTGTTTCTCCTGATTGAAAATGAATGTGGGAATCTTTAGTCATGAAAAATAAAACTTTTTCAAAAGACTGATGCAAGTCTGGGAAGCTATCAAGAACACAGTTTTAAAGTAGGATGTCAATATTAGCCAGATGGTTGTAACAAGAAATTTGGACCTGTGTTTGGATGTGAAGAATAGCTTTATTTAAAGCCAGATCTCTTAAAAAGAAGGGCTGCACCTCTGTTCAGTGATGGATTCAATCTACCCAAATACTTTCTTCACAACAGCTATTTTGGCTTGCGCTCAACTTCACAAATATATTTACATTAACACACTACTGAATACTAATACGACTTCTTAAATCTCTGCACCATAATCCTCATAATTTTTGACCAACAAACTACCTCACCAGAACAAAATGACTGTTTCTAATGAGGGAGAGCACACTAATTATTTAACTGCAGTACTTATTTAACTACTCTTTTGTTAGCACATTCCTCCACTTAACCACTTGCTCCCTCTCAAGACCCAATTCTGCACTCCTTAATTGAGAAAAACTTCTATTTGCACCAAAATATTTTTTGTGGGCAGTGGATTGGGCCATGTATTCTATCTGTGTGAGGAATGTTGACTGCCACCTTGTCCTTTCATTGGTTTTAAATGCAAGAAATTTCTGAAATTCTCTCTTCAAGCTGGTATTACCTTAATCTTGGATATATCTCCAAAGATACCAATCTTTTTCTACCACTTGGCTGCAAACAACCCTTTTTTTCATGGAGCATAAGCAATACAGTCCACTTTGATTTGCCCTTGAATTACACTACAGCCATGTGTCCTGGTTTCAGCCAGGACAATGTTAATTTTTTTGCAGTAGCTGTAAGGGAATATCTAGGTTGCTCCTCTGTACCACTTCACCTCATCACTGGTGGGCAGAAGGAAGGGATTCTGTTTTCTGAGAAGAAAGTGGACATGACTTGTGGTCAGGGGAAAGCGTGGCATGAGGAGGAGCTGTCCACCATTGTTTTTCATTTTCCTGGGCTTGGTGAGCATTTTTGAACGTAAATCACCCTTTCTTTGTACAGTTTTATTATTAATATTGTTGCTGTTTCTTATTTCCTTGCTGTTTCCAGCAAATTGTTCTTACGGCAACCCCATAACCTCTGCCTGTTTGTCACCAGATGGATTAAATTGGGCAGTACAGTTCCTAAACCATGACAGCCTTGATTAGCACCCAAGGTAGGGGAAGGAAGGGTTGAGGTAACTACATTTGTTCAGAGATGAGGTTCAAATACACTGGAGGTGCCCACTGGTCCAGATAATTGTCCATACTGTCCCACACACTTCACCACTCAGAACTATCCAATATTTGGTCAGATATCTGGATTATCTTCTTAATTAATCGTCTGACCTTAAACAAGACCTAAACCACATGCAGCAACACGCTGGCTCCTAGTAAAAAGACCAGGCTGGTTTCAAAGGTATTTAAACATTATCCAAAATCTTTAAAATTCTCAAACACTACTGTAATCAGCCTGGAGAAGGAAGGAAGGAAAGAAGGAAGGAAGAAAGATGTAGGAAGTTATCCCCTGTCGCGGGTTCGGTTTGCTCCCGGGCGGAAACACCAATTTAGTGTAGTGGTTTGGTCCAAAATACTCATTACTGTTTATCTGCTGTGAGATAAGAATTAGGAGAAATGCAAAGCAGGCACCAAACTTGAAAGAATATAAAGTTTATTAACAGACCTAAAAGAGGGAAGGAAAAAAAAAAAAAAAAAATTATACCACCTTCAGAACTCTCCTCCTCCCCCCACCTTCCTCCCTTCTCCCACTGACAATGTGAAAAACAACCCTTAAGATGTTCAGTCTGTTTACCACTTCCATAATAACCTTGTTCAGTCCATTTAGAAAGAGAAGTCTCTTCTTGCTCATGCTATGAAAACATTATCACAACGAGACAGCCGCCCACTTCCAAATATTGTTCAGTCCATTTAGGAAGAGGAGTCTCTCTGCCTGCGTGTGAGTCCTTTCCCCCGACTTGCAGCTTTTCCCGCAACTGCTTTCGAGGGTCCACTCTTGAAGTTTCTTGGGGTACAATTTTAAGGTTGAGCCGTTCAGAAACAAAAACAGAGGCCCTTCTCCTTCCCTGGGAGCAAAGGGTCTTCCTCATCTTCATTGTTAAGACTATCTCTGGAAGCATCTCTAGGTTCTGAGGTTTTCTCCTTTCCCGTTTGGAGCAAAAGTCCTCATCTGGTTCATCTCTAGGGACTGAGGTTTTCCCCTTTCCCGTTTAGAGCAAAAGTCCTCATCTGGTTCATCTCTCCCTGTCCAAACTTCTCATGGAATTACAGCTGCGTCAGCATCTGCCTATCTCAGCGCAGGTGCTTTTGCTTACGAGTTGAACACTCCACCCCCCATATCTTCATGAAATTACAACAGGATACTCTGATATATCATAGCTTCACAACAGAATTTCAGCTTTAAGCATCTCCTCTCTCTCTTCCCTCAGGTTTTCAGCTCTTCACAGCAATAAAAAGGGTTAATCTCACCTCGGCCTTGCAGCTTTGCAGCTGGAATGTTGAATTTTCCTTATCGCAGTGGAGAGGGGGGAGAGCCGAGCCGCTCCGGCTGCCCACGGCAAGGCAGTGGGGGGGGTTCCACGGCTGGAACAGGTCCATGGCTCCAGGATGGCCGTGGCCCGGCCCAGCCTGGCCCAAGCAGGGCCTGGCCCGGCCCGCTGGCCCCCACACGGGGCCCGCAGCCACCTGTGCCAGCGCCGGAAACGAGAGAGAGCTTGGAGGGGGAGTTTGCCTATTCTTAAATGTGGATCACAGAGGTGTTCACAACTTTAAGTGGCTTAGAGAATTGTCCATATTCAAACTGGCCAGCTGATAGGTTCTATCAGTTCCCAGAGGAAACTGTAAGCACCCCTTAGCAAGGACGTCCCTTCCGGGACTATGCTTGCTAACCTATGACATCCCCCTTGTAAGTTGTCTCTCTGAGGAGAAAAGGTCTTTTCCCTAAGAGAAAAGGTGTGATTAATTGTTCCCAGTGGATCACTCCCAAAGAACAGAAGTGCCTGCAATATTGAATACATACAACAGATTGGTTTTTCAACCAGCAATGCTATCATATCATAATCCAAGGAAAGTAGGAAAGTACCTACAGTGATAGTCTAAAACCAGGCCCCAGGGGCAATAAACACCATCACAGGGAACGCATACAGCAAGTAAGGCATTACAGGTATTCCAGGACACAACCCTGAGAACAAGAACAACTGTGAGAGCAAAGAAATCAGCATTGTAACCAACATTACTCTATTAAACCAACATAATGAATGTTTATAACAAATTTGTTTTAACACACTCTGGTCAGACCTGTAGTTATCTCAACCCTTCTGCCAGCTAAGCACTACACAGCAGCTCACTAAATCCAAACTCCATATCCCTTCTCAGTGGAATGGGGAGGAGAAGCAAAAGTAAAACTTCTAGGTTGAGATAACAGTTTAATAATTGAAACAAAGAAAAAAAAAATATAATAATAGTAAAGTAAAAGAGAGATAACATTCAAGAAAAACAACTAATCAAGTGATGCACAATATAGTTGCTCACCACCCGCTGACCGATGTCAAACACTGACTGATTTATTACTCATTTCCATGCACCAATGCTTTAAATAGACAACTTCCACTGAGTATAAAAATTTTCCTAAGGTTTTGAAGGAGATCTTGGCTTTTGATAAGAAGGTTGGACAGACTGCAGTTGCATGGTACCTGTCAATCAAAGGGGCCAACACCTCTATTTTAGAAACCCTTTAACATTTTCACTGTCCAATTATAACAAGGAACTGAAGCTGTTGTCTGTGAAGTGATTTGTGACAAATAACTGAAGTACTGCTGTGTTCTTCAGTTGTGACAATTGTTATTTTTAGGGCTAAAGGAAGGAAGAGAAGGCGTTGCAGTTATTTTAAGACAGATTTAGTTCAAACAGTGAAGCTGTAGTTGTATATAGATAATCCATTTTGCAGGTCTAAAAATAGCAAGGTCACATTAACCAGATATTTTAATTAATTTACTTTAGTACAAAGAACAGAAATTTATGGACAATCCCATTCTTTGAAGAATGAAGCGGTCATTCAAAGTATGTGTGCATACCTGTGCACACACTTCTTTTTAAGCTGTTCCCAGACTGCCCCAGGATTGCAGCACAGCCTTGAGAAATTTGAAAATTGTGTGTTTTGTTAGTCAAGATTAATAGACTGTTTTGAGATATTTCCACCATAGTACTGTTGCACTTGATGTTGAATTTCCATCCTTCAGGGATGCTAAATAACAGGAGGAAGAACAGGGGTGTGCTTTTTGGTTTGATTTGGTTTTTTTTTTTTAAAGGAACACTTTTTCTGCACTTACTGATATTATCTCTGTAATTCAGGGGAGAAAATTTACTTTCATGTATCATCCCAGCTGCAGAAATTCCCTGCCTGTGATCTGTTACCTGCTGTATTTCTGCCTCTCAAGGAAGAAGATCTTGCAGGAAGAAATGTCAGGTGTTCTAAGGATGATTTTTTTTTTGATTCCTTCATTCAGGCAAAAAAATTAAAATGATTACTAGCTTTTGAAGTAAACAAAGACAGGAAAACCAAGCAGTCCCTCTGAAAGCAAATAATTACTATTTTTCCTCACTGTACATCATTTGCTCCTCTTTGAAAGCGAATCATTCATGGGAACATTATGCAGCCTAATGACAAAAAGTAATTGGAAGGGTGGGTCAAGAAACTCCTATGGAATTTCGACACACATGACTACAAGGGTGTATTACATGCATATGTTTGTAGCTTAAGGCAGGGAAAAATCAGTTCCTTCTAGTAAGAGCTGAATTTAATAGGAATTCCTATTTTGCTTTGGGATAACATCTTTCATTGATTTAATCCCTTCCTTTAAGTACTTGCATCATATAAGGTAGATGTGGTTTTCATTTTACATTCAAGTCTACAGTATGATGAATAGCTATTGTCAGTTTTACTTCACCCTGACCAGTGGTTGTACCAGTGGAGGTAGGCTAGGGTCAAGGAGATGGCCTCAAATAATCTACAGTTTCCTAACCCTATCCCTATCCTACTCTCCTTAGAGCCTTCCTTTATTTTTTACTTTTTTCTTCTTCCTCTTTTAGTGCCCCATCTATCTCATGGCTTACTGAGGCTGGAACTCTGACTAGAAATGACAGATCACTTCATACGTCCACACTTTATTGTTTGTTGCGCTTTTATCACATTTCCAGCAACTTCTTTCAAAATCAGCCCAACTCTGAGGTATATGTTTCTAATTTGTATTACAGAAAAATTCTGCCTCTTTTATACACTCAGGTATTTCCCTTTGGTTTAATGGATTATTTACAGTGTAGCAGAATCTAGCACTTCAAACATTGACTTCATAGGATTTACTACACAGTAGTGTTATTACTGTATTAATATACTTGTAAAACCTGGCCTTGATAGTATTTCATTGAAGCTGATTTTATCTGGAAGCTCTTGACCAAGAAAGTTACAGCTCTTCGCGAAAGCAGGGATAAATTCACTGCATATAGCTATTGGCAATTTTCAATGAGAAACCAGGAACAAAAGCAGAAATATAACATAAAGCACAGACAGGTAGGAGTGGGGAGACAATATTAGTTAAGGAACATGACTTGTTAGAGGAGATATATAATGGGAATTTGAGACTTGAAATTCAGAAGGGTAAGGCTTGGACTTGTTTGGTGAGAAGGTTGGGAGGAAATGAACAAGCTATTTAGAGTGGGCTGGACAGGTAAGACAACAGTGCAAAGGGCTGCAGCGTGGGAAAGCCTGAGCCCAGTGAAGAGCACACTTTTCAGGCAGCTCAGGGTAAAATTTACTTTCTGGCCTGCATGCACACGTTGCTGGCTCATATCAAATTTTTCATCCACCAGTATCCCTAGGTCCTTCCCTGCAGGGCTGCTCTCAATCTGTTCACCACCCAGCCTGTACTGAAAATGATGATTGCTCCAATCCAGGTGTGTGACCTTGCGCGTGGCCTGGTTGAACTTCATGAGGTTCACACTGGACCACTTTTCAAGCCTGTGAAAGTATCTCTTCCCTCAAGTGTGCGTCAGTTGGATGAGCAGTGATGCCTTGTGACATAAAAGAGAGGTTCTTCCACTTCAGACTATTAGAACTCATTAGAGACAGACCTAAAGCAGACTTAGTTTAAAGAGCCTACTTGCCATTGTCAGGACTGGGATTTAAAGATGTTCCATAAACATAATAAGCAATAACTTGCATCTACACTGAAGAGATAAAATTTTTCTATACATATATAAACTGTGCCTATGTACCAACCAGTAAGCACCTTTGTCAGGCTCAAACAGCCTAGGTAAAAATGCTGAATGTTAGAAGAGAAGCAAAAGGATTACTGGGAAATAAAAGAAAGATAATCGACTAAACATATCCCCGAAGCCTGTACCATAAGCATCACCATTTTATTGGATAAGTAAAATACCAGACCTTGTTCATTTGAGTTACCTGATGAACTAGCTGCAATTATAGCTTATAATCACTGCCTTTAAAACGAATGGTTTTGATACAGATTCTCTGCTGCAGCCAATTGTTACAGAGATTGGAACTGTTGAGCAGCTAGTCACATTTTCTGATTCTGAGGAACTTATTTGCAACTTTGGCCCAGACATGAGCAAAACCAGGCAAAGAGTTGCTTTAATTTATGCCACTGTCAGACTCTCTCATGGTCTCTCTACCACTGGAGTTCCTCTCTGCCACAACCTTTCATGCTCTGACTAGGGATTTCCCATGCAAAAATATACATATGTGCAATGCACAGATGGTTTGCATATGCGCAGTAGGCTTGACATAGCTGATTTACTGTGTATGCACAGACCATCTGTGCAGCACATGTGCAGCAGGTCTGATGTGTAGTGGACACATTGGACTTACTGTGCATGTGCTACACAGTTAATCTGCACACACACAGTAGCCACAGCTCTGACTGAGTTGCCAGACATCCAGATGGCCAGAGTCTTTAAATCCCTTCCAGAGAAAAAAAATGAAGATGGAATAAGGATGTTTGGTTTTGTTTGGGGTTTTTCTGGTGTATAACATAGCTTATCCTTTATTCTCAAATGTGAGAACATATTAAAGTGCATACACCACCTCATCACATTTTAGTCTAAAAAAGAATTTCCCCCAGACAGAGAGCAATTCCCTCTGGCCATGTATGTCCAAAAAAAACACATAGAAAACAAAACAGAGCTGTGATATAGATTCTTCTCTGTAAACTTTTACAGAACAAGTAAATCCATAACAAGGGAAATACACAGGCTTCTCTTAGAGAGGATTGGCAGCCACTTCAGATTTTCTGACTATAAAAAGCTTTTCAATCTGGAAATATTTAAATTATTCAGGTTAATGCTCAGAAGACTCAGCAACCCAGATCAATCACAAGTCACAGTCTTAGGAAGAGAGTTACTTATCTTGGGCTTTGCCTTTTGGCCTGTTGAGATTCAGTGTCTTAGAGTGTACATGCTGCTTGCTTTCCCATCATTAAGACTGTGAGCTAATAACACTGTCATGAATGTAAATAGCTCTTCCCTAAAACTGAGATACAAACTTAAACATGAAAATAACTTCTTAGACCCACCAGTATTCTCAGTAACTGCTAAGCGCACCAGCAGTTCCAATGTATGGAGAATTTACCTATATTTACTTACTGGGGAGAAGTCTGAAAACACTCTGCATCTATGGCTGGCATCCAGCTTTTTTTGCATGACCTAAGAATGCACACAGGAGTCTGCTCAATTTCTTCTGCACTCTGAGGAAAAGCCTCTCTTGCCTTTATTTGCACACTCAGGCTGCCAAACTCCCAAAAGTGGCAGCACAAAGGTGTTCCTAAACATTACCTGCAGCAGAAGATTCTGATTAAAAACACCAGGCCCAAATCACTCTCTCCAGGAAAAAATATAAATTAAGGGACCACTGAAAAATAAGATATGAAACATAAATCTGAGGCATTCAAACATGCATTCATATTATGTGACCCAAAAGTACAAGACCATATGGCTTTTAGATTAACAAAAAAATTACATTGTTTTTTCTCTCATTGCATGTTTCTGCCTTGCAGACTTCATCGATTTCTGCTTGCTGTGTTTTCAAGAGTAAAACATACTAGGTGCCTTACTCGTAGGCACCAGGTTGTTCTGGGAGGTGCACCAAGGCCTTCTCTACTCCATTCTGAACCAGTCCCATCCACACACACCTTTCTTGCCTCCTCTGAGCCCCTTAAGTTTGTCAGCCTGTCTCCAGGACCCCAAAAAAGACATAATGCCTGAATGAGGCCTGATGCGTGCTGAGCAGAGGGGATCACCCTTGAACCTTCTGGCAATAAGAGAAAATAGGAGAAGACCTGTCAGAGCAAGCTTCTGTGTGGCACTGGGCCTGGCAATGCTGCAGTCCTAGGCTCCTCTTCTTTCTGTAGGTTTTGTAGCCACCAACATGGATGGAGCCTGGAAGGACACCTGGAGCTCATGCTGCCACACCATGGCAGAGTTCACCACCCTGAGATTCATGTACACAATCCCTGGGATGACAGGTAAACCAGGAATAATGGAGAATGGAGTGGAGGGGGGCAGGGAACAGCTGGGGGGGTCACAGCACGTCTGTTGCTTCCACTTAACAAATTGTGTAAGTTTAACCTTATTCCTGTTGCAAGGGGCCAAACATCCCATCGCAGACAGCTGCTCTCCAGGTACTCAGTAGTACATTCATCCCTGCAACACCGTGAATGGGAAGTACTCAGCTCCAGCACCGTGCATCTGTGGATGTCCCAAGATGAAGACCAAGGTCATCCTGAGTACCGTTTCTCCAGCCCTTCTTTCAGGCAAGACAAGTACACCTTAACTCACGGGGGCAAAAAACCTGTCCACAACAAAAGCTGTCCACTGCTGCCTCAACACTGTTCCCACAGAGCCCAGCATCACTGACCTCATCTGTGAATGCAGGTAGGAAGACATTTCTCTTGTAGATTAAAAAAACAAGTTCTAAAATTTCCTGCACCACAAAGGATTGAACATCCAGTCTGTTAACCAAAGCTTCATTTGCCTTTGTCCCTCCCTTGCAACAGGAAATTTTAACAAATCTTTTCCTATTCTAACTTTGTGTTCTCCTGCAATCTTTCCAACTCACCTAGATCTTCATGTAATTTTAGTTAAAACACTTCCCATTATCCTCAGGTGTTTCAGAAAGAAGAGAAGGGCAGCTGAAGCCCTGACAAGGAAGATGCCTGCTCGTGGTTCCACTGTGAGGAGGCATTGCAACCAAGGTCTCCACAGCTCCTCAGCTGGAAAGCAGGAACGCAAAACAAGGTGAAAAACATCGTGAATGGAGATAACGACACGTGAAACTGATTCGGCTGGAGGAAATTAGTGTAATTCACTGCTATTTATTCAGATAGAGCGACAATTAAACCCCGCTACTACCCGCCCGTAGTTCCCCTCTCCCGGTCGGAGCTGCAGCGTTCAGGAGCTCCTGGGCCCACTCTCCCCGAGCCCCGCCGCCACAGCTCCTCGAGGCCCCGTGTCCAGCTCGGCACCGCCGGACAGCAGCTACCAGGGGACGGCGGTCCGCCCAGCACGCGGCGGGGCCGGGAATTTGCCTCCCGCCCCGGGTCAGCGCTGCCGGAGCGATGTCCGGACCAGCGCGGGTCTGTTCGGGCTGCAGCGCTGCCGTGTTGTCTGCGGGGCTCCGCTGGGGCTGGGCATGGGGCTGCCACAGAACTGCCTCAGTCCGGCGTGGGGCAGCCCCAGTTTGTCCTCACAAAGACCTGCTTGTATCCCCATGCACAGAGACGCAGCACTGCCCTTTCTAGTCCAGCGGTGCCTGAGCACAGGGCTTTTGTCACCAAAAAGGGTGCGAGAAGCTTATCCAAGACCAATTTCTTGTGAATAAGCAGACACTTCTTTACGGCAGTGCCTGGAACAGGGGGGATTACTCCTTCAAATTTGTTCTGATTAGCAAACAAAAGCCATCCATTTTATATGCTTTTTCTGCTGAGTCATTTTTACATAAGCTCTTTTACATACTATGTATAATATGCCCATTCTTAAATTTAACTTTTACAGTGATTGGTTTCACTAGGTATATAACTTCAATAATATTCCTACCTCAAGACAATCATTGGCCATCTCTGCTAAGGTCTACTGATTGGAATCCTTGATATTCAAATTAAGATGGGAAGGGTAGGGGGTTTCCAAGCAGACTAACTGGTGTGCATGACAGTCTCCATAGCTTCTTGAACAAGGCATAAGACATCTGGTAACTTCTTGGTAAGGTTTCTCTGGTTGCACCCTTTAAATACAGCGCTCCTAATATTCCTGTACCTTTTACATCACGATTTTCTACTTGTAATCATAACTAACACTTTTTACTTTTTTATGATTAAATCAATTATTTTATCTGTATATTTATAACAGCCTGAGTAGACTGCACTGCTGGCTACAGAGCTGAGACAGTCTCCTGCCTTGGAGAGTCTGTGAGAGCTGCTCACACCACCTCCCACCCGGTTCCCTTGCAATCAGGGACGAATCCTTTTGGCATCACCACTTAACCAGAGGGGAGAAACAGCCTCCCCAGAGGCACAGCAGAGTCCCATCACTGGAGGCAATCAAGTTCGTGGTTGGCTGGGTGCTGGCTAGTCTCCTCCAGGCTGCCTTTCCCACACAAAAGCTGGGCGAAGTCACCTTCCAAGGTCTCTTTCCTCCTGGGCTGTTGCAGTATCCTGTGATGATTGCATTTTCAGCCTGGGAATATGGTTCTTTCTCTTTAACTGTCAGTGGTCTGGAGACTTGCCTGTGGAAATGAGCCCCTGCCTGTGGCAAGAGATGATGCAGGGCAGCTGTGTTTCTGGGCACACCCTGGGCAAATGCCACCTGTGTGCACAGAAAAGGGGGATGTTAAAATGGGCTGTGTCCTTGGGGGCTAGCATGGGCCATGGGGTGTGAGCGTGCAAGGCAGGGCTGGAATGCTTTCACAGCATTTTGCTCTGGTTAGGTGAAATGGTGCTCTTGGAGATGTCAGCCTGCCTCACGCTGTTACCTCGCTGCTCTCCCCTCATGCTCACCTTTCCATGCTTGGCTGAGGCAAAGGCGTGAGACAGTGAGAGCCAATGGTCCACACCCATGCACACCTAACCCCACCCTGCCGCAGAGGAGGAACAGAAAAAGATCTCTGCAGGTATCTGTGTTTATTCAAGATGTGTTTCAGGTATTAAAGAGGCTTTGTAGACAGAATGTTGGAGTCCAAAAGTGTAAGCAGGCTCCTGAGCCTTGGTCAGCGACAGCTGGAAAGGGAAGAAAAAAGTAAAGACGGTGCCTCGTTCTCCAGAGCTGTCCTCAAGTGAAGGCTGTCCAGCATAACACGTTGATGGGTGGGCTCCCTTACCTTTCCCAGGCTGTAGTCTGCTGGACCTGGAAACATACCCTTGCCAGTAAGTTTGGTTTTTAGTCCCATTGTGTACTTGGGAGCCCTTGTTTTGTAGATGTCCATTTCCACCCTGCCAAATGCTGCAGGACCTGGCGTCTGCAAGAGAAGCAATGAGGTTGGTGGGTACAAGAGGCAGTGTGGATTCTTGCTGGGTGCCCATGAGTACTGTGCTGCTTTAGGTGGCTGACCAGAGGAGCGGTGTGGGAGGTGTGGAGCCTTGGGAAGGAGGACTCCTTGGGAAGACGGGTAGATTTCCCAGAGGGAGATTAGTGTCATTAGTGCCAGTGAGCTGTACCACACCAAAGCTGCTAATGTTGAAAAGTGAGGAACTGCAGGTGTCAGTGTTGCTGGCAATAGCAGGGAGCCAGAGGCCCTGTGACTTCTTGGGCTTTGCTGCAGGCACAAGGAAGAGTGTGTTACGTGGGGATACGGCAGACGCTGGGGTCCTTCTGCCCTGAGAAGAGCAGCTGAGCTTCTGCTGCTGCTGTGAGAGAACAGAAAAGTATGGCTCACCTTTGCCAGGTCTCTAAAAGCACTCATGTATTGACTCTTCCCTACCATAGAGTAGCATGGGTTGGCATGGGTACAGATTGTGTTGGGTCCCAGAATCCTGGGCAGGGTGTAGGTGCCAGGACCTGGAAAGGGAATAGGAAGAGAACGTAGGTGAGTCCCGCGGGAAAGGATGCAACGCCTGGGTGCGAGAGAGTCAGCCTGCCAAGCCAGCTGTGAGGAGCAGGAGGGGTATCCTGCCCCTCATCCCAGTGCTTCTGGCTTCTGTTGCACGTGGTGTGCGTCGGCTGTCTGAAGCCAGAGCTGCCGGCTCTTCTGTGAGATGGGAGAAGTTGGTGCTCTGGGACAGCAAGAAGCTTGCTGAGCGCACACTGTGTCCTGCTGCCTAGGCTTTTTGCTAGGCCTGTTGAAGAAGCTGCAGACCTTCACAGGAGGACATGGAGGCTGTAAGTGTCTGTTTGCCCACGTTCCCGTACCTGGCGTTTGGAAAGGTTTTAAGTCCTTGGGCCGGAACACCATGCTCTGCACCGGTGCCGTATAGTAGATGTGTCTGTTAGCATGTTCCGTGGTATAGTCACCTGGGATGGAGAAGGAGGTGAGAGAAGTGAAGCTGGGGACCTCACCGCAAGCCAGAGAGGAGAGGTCAGGAGGCAGTGCTCAGCCCTTTTCTTTTCTGTCCGGAACTCTCGAAGCCCCCATTCAAGGCATGAGTAGAGGGTTTTGTGCCCCAGTGGCCCAGGACAAGAGTAAGGCGTGCTTGTCTGGCCTGGAAGAAGGGCTGCAGCAATGCTACTCACTGGGTCCAGGGGTGACCGCAATCTTGGTCTTGGGACGGGACGTCACAAGTGGTGATGGAGCCACATGCTTCCCAATCTTGGTGATGGATGAATGGATGAGGTACCGAGGACCCGGTGAGCAGCTGTCTGTGGCGGGACCTTTGGACCCTCGAAATGTGTATGCAGGGGCTCTGTATTTGGTGGGATCGTGAGCCGTGTGACCTGGGAAGAAAAGCCTGTGAAAGGACACGTGCCTGCAACTGTGCAGTGAAAAGAAGTTTCTAAGTGGAAGCAAGCGGTGTGCTGTGCCTTCCACTGCCACTGCCTCCCCGCAATAGCTGGTTTACCTATTGTCCCAGGCAGCCAGTACTTGGGACCCGGGGTGCTGAACTCTGCAAGGATTGGGCCCCGTCGGGGATGAGGTCTCCAGGTGCCTACCCAGGGTCCCTCCATGCTGCTGGCTAGAGAAAGTACAGGAAAAACAGGAGAGCTACCAAGGGGCTTCCCTGACACAGCCCTGGTACAGAGCACAGCAGAAAGAAAGTGAAACTAACATCATGAAAGAAAGTGAAGGAAAGTGAAGAGCAAGAAGTAACAGATGGAGGAGAAGGAGGAATGGGGGAGAAGCAGCAAGTTAGAAGCAAAGATGCAGCAAAAATGCCCTGCTGTGCCCTCAGGGAGTAATTGTTGGCCTGGCCAGCAGCAGCATAGAAGCACAGCGCTGGCCTGGCAGGGAGGTAGCCTCCAGCGCGTGTACACGCGAACCTGCTCAGCTGGAGTGTGGCAGTGCCTGGGTGAGATGCAGGGAGGAATGCCAGCTCCTCAGTGACATCAGAATCCGTTGCTAGGTGGATCCATCCCTGATGTCCATCACTGGGTGACATTTCAAAGGGCCATTCTCAGCCAGTGATGAGTGAGGTTCATTATGATGTTGAGACCCTTAAAGTGTTTGTGCTGCAGCGCTGCCGTATTGCCTGTGGGGCTCCGCTGGGGCTGGGCATGGGGCTGCCACAGAACTGCCTCAGTCCAGTGTGGGGCAGCCCCAGCTTGTCCTCACAAAGACCTGCCTGGGCACAGGGCTTTTTTCAAATGGGTTGAGTCTGACTGAACTGCTGACCACAGAGCTGAGAGAGGCTTCTTCCTTGAAGCATCTTTGAGAGCTGCCCACTCCAATTCCCACCCTGTTCCCTAGAAACCAGGGGAGAATCCTTTTGACATCATCACTTAGCCAGAGGGGAAATGCAACCTCCCCAAGAACCAGGAGAGTTAGACAGTCTTTGCCTCAAACTTTGTATTTTTCTTACTTTGGCCCTTCCATTCACTCCTGCTCTGGGGGGAAAGGAGTGAGTAAACAGCTGATGTGGCTTAGCTTCTTTCCAGGCTCAACCATTGAGCTTCTAATATTATTTCAGCAACAGTGTAAAAATGGCTTTCTTTGGGGGTGAATAAATGTTGTGAGTTAGCTGGAACTGCCACTTACTGTGCCTGCAGGCATTTACAATAGGAGATCCCCTGAAGTGAGCTGGGGAATTGATAGAGTCCAATTCCCAGCTTGTGCTTTCTATCTTTTGATGCTTTTCCGAGATCTCTGTGCTACGATCTTACTATTAGCGGGGAGAGAGCGAGCGAGGAAAGCTGTCAATAATCTCAGTTGTTCTGACCTTTCCATTTGAGGGCTCCCAGTGTTTGCATCATTCCTCAGATGCTACTGATGTCTTCAAGCAGGTTTCTTCCTTTAATGCCCACTTCTTAAGGCTGCTTTGGGAGTTCATGGTCACCAGGATTTTCAGTGTTGATGCTTCAGGAACACATGAACTTTTCCAGGTTTCCCTGGGAGGGTTAGACAAAGTTTCATTATTCTGATTTTGCCAGTAGTGTGTGAATGTCTATGCCTGCATTATGAGTGCTCCCGCCAGGTTTTTCTTGTCCCCAGATTTTGTGACTCTTTGTCAATTATACCAGTCATTACCCATGCTTTGTTTAGTGACCCCTTAAGGTTTTCAGTCTCCCAAGATTTTATGGTTTGAGACCCTTATGGCTTTTCTTTCATTGCTGTGCTACATGGGTCCTGGTTAATATAGCACCAGTTAGGAAATACAATCTGAAGCATATAAACTGTGATTTGAATGGGGATGGTGTGGGTGAGGGAAAACAGTGGAATGGCAAACCAGTTTAGAAGAGATAAGAGTCCTTTAACACAAACTGCTTTGTATAGTGAAGGATACTTAAACTTCGAAGGCACACACAGATAGCATTTTCTCCCACTGGTCAAGTACTCATGCAATATAATCAGCAGATTTCATTAATGCTTGCAGTCTTTGATACACTAACAAAATTGTACATAGTAATAAATGAGCTTGCTCTCTTACAGTGGGTAAAGCAGATATTGAGAAGGCTGGCAAGAGTTAATACAATACTGGTGCAGCTGGCTAATCGTGCTTCTTGTTGGATTATATTAGAAATGCCAGCATTAGTTGATTAGGCTTAACCAGTTCTTGTGTTCTTCGTGACATTCACCAGAATCTTCTGCATCCATTTTCTTTTTCCTCCTGCTTTCTCCTGTGTCCTGTATCAGTGCAAAGGTATCAATTAACTTTTGTTTAGATGATTCTTTGGAGCCTGCTGATAGCAGCTCCTCCAGACTTTTGGGGCATTGTTTTCACTCTGGAAACTTACAAAACAGCCATTCTGGTAAACAGCCTTCTTGGGTGATGGTATGTTAACTCTGAAACCTACTGATAACAGCTACAGAGGAAAGCTTTGCAGTGGGTTTGCGGTGTTAACAATGCAGCCTAATGATAACAGCCCCCCAGAAGCATCCCACAGAAAGGGGCATTTACCCTGGAGCATATTGATAGCAACCCCAAGAACCATCCCTTGTGCAGAACATTCAAAAGGCTGTTTCCCAGAGCTGCCATCAGTAGGCTCCAGAGCCTAGAACGAATGAAAGCTAGAGGTTTAATCACACGGTCTCTGAATAGCACCAGGCAATGGCTTGCAAAACAGGATAATTTACTAGTACTGAAACTGGCAGTGGGAGTAACATACTTGGCACATTTTTAATATAGTTAGCATATTATATGTCAAACTTCTTAAAAGGATATGCTGAAATTGATCTGTGTTTAGTGAGAGTATAGAAGAATGTTGCTGGAAGTTGTAGCCTGTATCAACACAAAAGCATGGCAGAATTAAAAGTTGCCTATTAAAATTGATTAAACTCTTACGGTGTATGATATATTATTCACAAATAACTGGATACCTATACATTTTCACTGCATGTTAGAAGATCTTTATATAGTGCACTTTAGGAAATGACACAGTTGGCTTAATTAAAACAAAAATTAGTATAACAGATTTTACCTGTATGTTTCAGAGATAATTTCAGTGATGTGGAGGATCCCTGCTGTACCCAGAGCTCCCAGCATAATACATGCTGGTGCAGTCAAATATCAAACTGTATGAGCTCTAGTGTATGCCACACTAGATACCTTCTTTTGACAACTAAAATGTTAATATTAATATTAATAAATTTTAAAATGTCAGCAATTAAGTCTGATCTAGTTTCAGCTTTTGGTTTTAAAAGAGATGGAGGCTTAAATACCTATAAATTTGAGAGCTTTCATACCTCTGCAGTTTCCATTCTGATTCAGTTAAGGACAGAACTTAAGTCTTTACCTCTCGTTGGCAAGGTCATCTTAACAATTAATGAAAATGCTTAGATAAATTTGTCTGGTTTTCTTTTTTCTGGTACTCCACTGTGGACCTTTAACGGTAATGCTCCAATGCCAAGGAATACTACTCAAAAGTTTAATTACATGGAAATGGCAAGAAGTACCCACCATGAGCATTTTTTTGGTTCAGAGAACACAGACTAGGCTAATCAGACCCTGCTGTACCTCTGTTTTTAAGAAGAATGTTTAGCATTTTCATTGACATTGATTCAACTAATGTGTTTGGTGTCAAGTTTGTAAATGCATTTAGAGGTCCTGAGGCTGTCTCTATAAGCCCTTCAAAACTGTAGAACTACTGCTTCAGTTTGGGGACTCATACATGGAAAGCTTGCAGGACCAAACAGTATGACTGATGCTTTTTGACATAAAAATGAAAAATAAAAAAGACATAAACTTTAAATCACTAATTACATTTTTTTTTCTTAGAATATATAATGATAGCTACATGTTCATAGGAGAAATTAATTTGATTTACAGCTCTAGTAATTAAATAAATTCCTTGTATTAAATAAACTAAAAACAAACTTTTAAAACAAAAATTTGAGATCCCACAGGCATCAAAATCTATGATATCATATAATTTATGGTTTATGCAAACAGGAACTGGCATGTACAGCTCTAATCCTTCAAGGGAGATCATGGTATATGTGCAATAGCTATGAAAACCAGCATGGGATGGGAGAATGTGTTCTACAGCCGGGTTGTGTTTCTGTGTTTCTAGCCACCTTGTACAGGTGGCTAGCCTAGAAAAAGGGGCAACTCTGGCCCTTTCCTCTCAACCCTTTATTGAGCTGAATGGAGTTGCTCACTAAGGAAAGAAATGCATGACAAGTATAGCTGGGCTACAGTTTACCTCAGAGCAAGGGGATAATCCAAGGACAGATCAGGAGTCTCACTGTGCAACATCTTCTTCAGAGCTTCTAACTAGTTTATACCAAAGAAACCGTTACATTCATTTTACATCACTTAACATTTCAACTTTAATTCTTCAGTTACCTTAGTGGAAAAAAATATTTTTTTTTATTTTCATGTAAGATAGCATAGGCTTGAAATTAAGCCTATGATAGGTAATTTGGGGTTTTTTAATACTCATATATTTATTACTGAACTTCTCAAATCAAAAGCAGACAAAGAATAATATCTTATAAAGTAAAGAATATTATCTAAGGAAAAAAATTAGTTTGCAAGGAGAGTATTACCTCCTATTTTCGGAATTTCTCTAAGATTCCTGTCTCGGCTGTATTTCAAGAATCTGTCTATAGGTTGCATTCCTGAGCCTATCAGCCTTACAGATCGGTTAATAAAAGTCAATCAGTGATTGTTTGACTTGCCTACTACTGCCTGAAGCAGAATTACAAAAGCTAAATGTGTTCAAAACTCCACCAGGAGTTTCTGTCATCTAAAAACTCCAAGTGCATGACCTCATGGCAACTAAAAAATAAATATTCCACAACAGCTTGAAGAAACTTGCAGTTACTATGCATTCTTGTCAACAAAATAAGAAATCACGCTTGAGGAATAGCAATGTTTTCACTTTCTGCTCTTAGAATGAGTCATTTAGGAATGGAAACTAACTGGCAAAAGGACCATGAATATGAAACAATTGACAAGGAGAAATTAACAAATGCAATTAATTAGAAAATGGTAATTTGATTGTTAAGTGAGAAGGTTCATAAGCAACATAGGATTGTTATGTGCATTAATCAGGTTCACTGCAGTTGCAATTAACTGTTCAATACTAAGCTTCCTCACATCTCCTGAATATCCTGAATGATTTACCATGAATTTCTACATAGTTCTAACTTTGAACTTTCATCAATGTTCATTCTCCTGCCTACTCAGCTGGGGTATATTTTTTTCATGAAGATGACTTTCAAATGCACTGAAGTAATTTGTTAATGCAAATTGTTTTTCTTTCATGAAATCAGACACAATTTTTGTTAAGTGTGAGGAGAAACACTCTAAGTAATTGCTCCAGAAAGCAATCTTCAATCAACTTTCATTAGTTTTTAAGTGAAATTGGGGTGTTATTCTTATAATGAAACAGTATTATATCTTCTTAATCCACTGCTCTAATTTGTAACTTTGACCTGAGAATTAGTGAAAATATTTTACTCATGTAATGGGAATTTGAGTTAGCAAATAAAGTGATTTCTTTTTAGTTCAGTCAGAAATTTTAGTTCAACTATTTTAGCAATAGTATTTTCATATGAATTTTCTTTCAAAAATAATAGCATTTCTTGTCACCAATACATGTTCTAGAATCTTGAAGATTATATAAATATAGGTTTAAGATGTAAAAATTTGGGAGAAATTCTGTATCTTGGTTCAACAATCAGAAACCTACATGCCATTTACCTCAAAGTCTAACAAAATTAGATGCTGACCATTTTACAGTAACCCCAGCAGTGCAATTATGAGAGATTGGGCAATAACACAACAATTCGTCCAATTTTTACACTGTCTTCCTTCAAAGATTAAGCAGCTTTTGTGACATGAGGGGTTTATATGCCCAACACTGGAGATGTGGCACTGTTGCAAAATAGTTTGGGAAATGCAACAGTGGACTTGGCCAAGGAGGTGTATCTAGCCTTGGCCAGCCCAGCACAGCAATACTATCATTAGGAGAATATCAGGCACATTTTACAACATAATCTGATCTCAATTTCTTAAAACCACATCACATGCTGTTCCTATTTTTCAAAGCTCATGATGGATCATGGTCTTGAGTTTAAAGGACATGCACATGAGAAGAGCTCAAGTTTTAGAAGAGGCATGGAGTTGAATTTACATTAGAGAAATACTGAGGAAGTCTGTGTTGATTTTAATTAGGACTATTTAATCTGTGGAAAGCCAGAGTTGAATATTGGAAAAGTGAGACTTGAATACCCACATTGCTGTGAAATTCTGCAAAACGAAGAGTCAGGTTTGGGTTTTAGTTTCTCATCATCAGTTTCTCATTGATAGGCATAGTGATTGCCACAGTCAACGTGGACTTATTTATACATGTAGTTTAATTTCAGAATGTGTAGTTCAGTGTAAAAGGAGATTAGAATATCACTCAGTATCAGTGCAGTTTTATTTTTTTTTCAGAATATTCAGCTTGTTAAGAGTAGGATTTTTGAAAAAAAAAATCCTTACAGTAAGCAACTCAGTAAGTAAGGCTCATGAAGGCTATCAAGAAATAGCCTTCCACTTTGAGAGAAATATTTGCATTTGCTCTGGCAATTAGCTTAACTCCTCTGAAGGCCTCAGAATCAGTTCTGCTAGCTTTTCTCTTTCTTCTGGTTCATTCCTCAGGAATTTTGAGGGAGTATCACCCAAATTGTTGCTACTGGTTCATTTTTCCCTGAAGCTTTCAAAGGAAACTGTTGAAATAGATCAGGCCACGTGCAGTCTTGTTTTACACAGTTACCAGACTTGTACCATTAGAAAATGTGGTGCATTTATTTTAAAGCATCCTTTCCACTGCAGTTGTGTGGAACAATGATCTGCTGAATTTAATTCACAGATCAAAGAGGGAGGAAATTAACCAACACAGTAAATTGATTATTTCATGGGTGACATAACCAAGGCAATGATTTATCTTAATAAAGAGCAACATCCCTCTAGTCTTTAACTGAATTCCAGCCAATGCAATAATACTCAGTTGTTAATGACTTTGATGTTGATGTGGAAAAGTGAATGACTGTATAATCACTGAAATGAGACCTCATCACAGTTGGAAATGTTTAAGCCAAATCATTTTGGACTGTGAAAAGAGCCCTGAGTGGTATAGATTGGCTGGGTCCCAGATTTTCAGCCTTAACTAAACAGGGCCTGAAAACTTTATCACACTGCCATGCCTCAGGCTGGTCTGCAATTCTGACAGCCCCAGAGAATTGCAGTTTAACATATATGTGTGGACTCACTGCAGAAAAAGAATTCAGGATTTACAGAATGCCACAGAGGTACATGAAACCCACCTCAAGCAGGTAATGAACTCAAACTTGGCTCCCAAGCAAATCCAATGGCTAAAACTGACGAAGAGGAGCAACCATGACACCCTGGTGACACTGAACAGGCTACAGGCTCAGGGTGGTGGTAGTTCAGTCACTGAATCCTGGGGAGTGTTGGTGGTTGGCCCAGTCCTGGGGCAGAGCTTCCCCACTGCTCCCAGCAAGGCACAGCCCGGGATGGGGGCTCTCCATGGGGCCCAGTACAACCTGCTCAGGTTGGGGCTGTGGCCAAACACGGGAATGGTTCAGACAGACACAAAACACTGGGATCGGCCCTGGGGGAGCTGGGTGTGCCTTCCACACAGCACCAGCAATAAATACCTGTCTATCAGCAGCTGTCTTTAGGAGTGGGAACCGAAGAAAGGAAACAGAAGCCAAATAAGAAAAATTGTACTGAAAGCTTATGTTTATATCCCACATCACTAAATATAGCTTAGGAGGCTGAAATTCAGCATTAGTCATTTGTAGCAGCCTTCACCTCTCCCTGTACCCCTTCCTATGAACTCTTACAATAACAAACCAGGCTAAAATTAGAGCCACTTTATAGTGCGTTAATTTGATTATCATTGTCTTGGCACTGATTGAAGAGCTCACATCAGTAGGAGGGATACCCTTTACATCAAGTTTCCCTGATGCTGATGCTCAGCTCTTGGGTCCAAGGAGGAAGTCAGGTCATTTTTTTCTGCTCAGGTTTCCTTCACAACCGCTCAATTCCCAGAGAAGGATTCCTAGTATAGACATTACCCTACCCATGCCTTGTTAACTTTTATTTCTTTTTAAAAAGACAGGAAGAACGCTTTGCATCCTCCCAGCCTGTCTTTGCCCCATGCACACTGGGAGAAATCAAGAGGAGATGAGGGAGGAAGAAGATGAAGGCAAATTAAAAAGTTTTCAAGTCCAGCTTTTCTAACCTCAGCAGAGAGGCAGAGGCAGCTGCAGGTAGGTTTGGAGGAATTTCAAGAACTCACCCTATTTGAATACCACACAGCCTCCAGGCTCCAGAAACATGATACTCTGGTGCTGATCATTTAAAAAAAAAAAAAAAAAGGCTAAGGATTATTAAACTGCTCATCCAGGCCTGCAGCTGGGGGTGACTCAGAGTGCAGAGTTGGAAAAATGCCCATGTGGCAAGATTAGAAACTCATTTGTGTAGTTTATGTGGCCTTGCCAGGAGCCTCCGTTTTTTCCAAACCTTCAGTTTATTAACTTTAAAAGCACTCCTTTCCTGTTGGGGATCTGGCATGGCTGCAGCCCGGCAGCTCTTTCTGCTTTTGCATTAACAACACTTAAAGGCTTTCTTTCCTTTTCAAAATCGACTGTGTGAGATCATCTGTGGAGTTTTCAAATGTGCTCGCTCTTTCTTTTCATTTCTTTCTTTGTCCCAGGGTTCAGTTTAAATCCAAGTGCTTTTAAACTAACTGTATTCAGCCAGCCAGCACTTTCAGGAGTATATGTTATGAAAGCAGGAAAAGAAAAGGCCTTCTTGTCATCAAAACCATAATAATTATGTGTCAAATGTAATTACTGGTCTGTGGGTAATACATCTAATACTCGGTGACAGAGTAAGCAGCCTGCAGAAGTAGAAAGTAACTGGTGGCAGGATCAAATGTGATATAAAATTAACCACCATGTTTAAATGCTCTGTCTCACAAAGTTCCACCAAAAATGCAAAGGCAAGGAAAAAAAGGGGTTTTTTCTTAATCTAAAATTGTTAATGTGCAAAAGCTTTTCAGTTCTCTCCACCTCCATACAATGAATCACAGCTCTTTTAAAATAAGAAACACTGTGCTATAAATGTGTACATTACAAGGATCACACTCTCATGAAGGAGCTCATCTAACAGGAAGGAATTAAGTGTGGGAGTTCTCTCCTCTTAACCCATTATGCTTCCTCCCTCATTATTACCTTCACACTGCACGCTTGATTCACTCGATAAGAAGCAAGCTTTCCGCATTTGCCTACCTTCTTTAAAATACACAAACTAATGAGCAGCTGGTGAAGCTGACATGTGCCCATGAATTTGAAGACTACTGAAATGTGTAGTCATTCTGAAGGAGGAAAAAAGTGCTATGTCAGGAAACAGTATTATAAATATGACAGCATGTGTGAGAAACTTGTCCAGTTTAAAAAATATGTATCTTCTCCTCCCTAACACTCTTCTAAGCAGACTTAACAAAATCTAACATATTCAAAAAACACTTTAAAACCTAATGATTTGCTCATGTGAGTCAAGATCCTGAAAGTAATTTTCAATAACTGTGTTTAGGAGTCACATTCTGAGTAAAATTAATTAATCTAATTGTTACCTAAAGGCATAAGTTTTTTGTAGGATTCATGTGTTTTACTGGAGCTAACATTATGTATGCATGTGTATTTACTAATTTGAGTAGAACTACATAATAGTAAAGTATAATAAGAATACACTAAGTGGCTCTACATTCTAGTCCTCAGTTTTACATGCTCCTGCATGATAATCAGAAAACCAGGATTTCTGAACATTTTCATTTCAGCTTTACTAACATGCTTTGATTTTCTTTACATTTGTTTTGTCTTTCTATTCCAGGAATATTATGTTTGCTAGCAGACATATTTAACGAAATAATAATAACATTAGAGATCTTTGAAAAGTTTGAAAAATTTTCAAAATGTCTTTACATCAGAATGAATTTTTTCAATCTGAAGTTTCTTTGAAATTTTGAAACTCAAAATGCTCATCAAGTAACTATAATGGTTCATTACATATGGAAAATTCATGCTTATAATTTGTTACATTGGAAGCCTGATTTTAAAGATCACAATCATCCAATTAAACAACAATGTTCAGTCACAGAATTAAAATCAGGTTTTTAAAAATCCAGTGCTTAAAAAGGTGCTCCCAAATAAAGACTTGACCAATATCTGGTGATTTTTAAAATGAAAGACTTGGGGAAAAGGAATCCTGGAAAATTCTGGGTAAACCACCAGCTTTTAAAGATTTAGTTAAGAGATTTTTTTTTTTCCTCTCTAGGCCTATTCTCCTTTTTCCACATATCAAAAACAAAGCCCAGAGGGTTTTTTCCTAATTTTTGAATGCTCTGAGTGTTCTAGTAAAAACTACTTGTGAAGTTAAGCCCAGAGTTTTTCTCCAATATTAGGTGTGAGTAAATGAAGGCATCTCATGAACTTATTTTTGCCTACTGAGGCATGTTCAAATACTATTCTGCTTAGTAATAAGACTTAGGAGCACATTTCATTGACCACCAGACTATGTATATACAGACATACTTAGCAGCATTTGCTCTCAGTCTCAGACCAAGAGTGTTTGTAAAAGTTATTGGTATTACCTAGAACAGGTGGATTATAGGAAAGTATTTCCACTAATTAGCCTCACTGTTCTCATGTGTTTATTTCTTGAAAAGATATCACAAGTGTGTCTCCTATAAATGGCTAATTGCCACCAACTTTAATTTATGGAAAGTAGGCACTAGAAGAGCTCCACATTCAAGTTAGCAACAAGAAACTGATTGTACCATAATGAAAGAGCAGTGGTGATTAACAGGGGTTATTTCCTCAAAAACAAAATTCATACTAATGGATGAAATATTTGGGGTTTTCCTGGTACACATACCTTGGGTCTTCTCAAAGGTGCTTCCCTTATATTTCAGTAGTATTCCCAGTTCCACTGGGTGTACTGTGTAACACAAGCAGCACTGTCTGTACACATAATTATCAGCACTTGAGGAACACAGGCCCAAAAGCATTCTCTGACTTTCTTTTCATAAATAAGACTGATGAAATGAATGGCTCAGAACTGCCAGGTTTGGTTATAGTTTCTGAAGAATTAAGTCAACATGAAAGAAATCATGTTTTCAAACAGTATTGTTCTCTTTAGAATGATCCCCCAATTTATTGAACTGTACTCACTGGGTCCCAGGTTCAAATGCTACTTCTGCTCATCAGTCACCCCTTGTTTCTTGAACTAAACTACACATCTGTAGTTTTCGACTTGACTAGAATTAGCTCCCAAAAGAAAAAAAATTCAAATACTTCTGACTGGCTTCTAAAATGGAAACACCTGTAAGAATCATATTTTTTCCTGACATAAATTAGTGACAAAGAGTTCATATAAGATGTGCTGACAGAAAAATAAAATAGTGTAATAAGTATTTCAGGTACCAGAAAAAGGATTGCTGCAACTAGGTAGGTATAAGAGAAAAGAATATGTGACCCCCAGCCTGCTGACTTCCTATAATACCAAAATAGATGCTTGATACCTCTGTTGTGTTAACCAGAAAATGACTGCCTGGAGCAAGATCAAATGTCTCATTAGCACTTATAATCGCTTCCATAAGATGAAAACAGATGAAAGAAGAAAGGATGAAATTCAAATAGTAGATGAAAAAA
Source organism: Coloeus monedula (assembly GCF_965178545.1). Classification (NCBI taxonomy): domain Eukaryota; kingdom Metazoa; phylum Chordata; class Aves; order Passeriformes; family Corvidae; genus Coloeus; species Coloeus monedula. Next base: position 34,378,348 of record NC_138786.1, on the reverse strand, counting down.
ATTGATCCCTTTTGTTCTGCGGTGTGCCTTCTCTCTCAGATGGGCCTCCCTCATAATTAAGCTGATTCAAAAAAGTCATTGTATATGGAGTTCTACAAAACCTGATCCCACTTTTCACAGTTCATAAATACAGTGGATGGTTCCTTGTATAACCACCAGTAATTACAATAAAGCATAAAATTTCTTCCTGAACAAAATTTTAATAATAAATTTATTACTGCCCTCCAAAATTATCACAGCACATTCTCTCACCTCCATATCTCTATGTTTTCAATGCAGAAGAAAACATATCCCTTAACCATTAGAAAATAATGTTCTTTCAGAATTCTAGAAATCCACCTTGATTTCATCTCATCAGGGAAGTTGTCACTAATTTATTCTAACCCATGGGCTGTGCTAGCCTATGAGATTGCTGTTGATGATGCATGAAGAATAATATTGATTCATATTACAGTTGCATAAATTTGATACATGGATAGACCTACCCACACACTGAATATAGGGAGTAAGGGACAGCTACATGCAGTTGCTTGGCTACATTTAATGACTTCTGACGTGTTCAGGAGCAGAATGCTAGTAAGAATTTGTTCTTAAGAAGTGATGCTAAAGAGATAGATGCAACATGGTAAGGACCACCAGATATGTTTCAGAGAGGATGACTGACAGACCAAAAAATATGCCAGGTGATGCCAGGTGAGGTTAGGATTTTTTTCCATACTTGTGTTTCTCTTAACTATAACATCCAATATTTAGTGAGAAAGCCAATTCTGTGACATTACTTACCAGAAAGTACAGGGCTCAGAACAGTGTGATGTTATGAGAGAAAGTAGTTGTAAGAATCCATAATTTCTTACCATCTAATTTGTTATGACTTAGTAACACACAATATGTTTAGATGAATGTAGGTATTGTTTTACTTTGTCGGTGCTTAGATTGCTGATATTAGTTTATATCCACAAGTATAATGATTCAAATCTACCGACGTGAGGGTGTGAAAGTATTGTGTATTTGGACCAAAATGCATTATGACCAAGAAAGATCAGAAACAGTTTGAATATTAGCATTTGCTTTTAATTTTCCTGTCTTCCACTTAAAAAAAACCCCTCAAATATCTCTGATAGGAGGATCACAAGGAAGAAGGTCTAGGAAAATCAAAAGAAGTAATTTGCATTTAAGGATAAGGCTAACATGTATGAAAAAGATGGATACCTTTCTTCACATATTATTTCCTTGGTAATGGTGGTATCTACCTTCAGGTTCTCTAAATTAGTATTGTTATGAACGATTTATGGACATTATGAACTTTCAAAGGGGCTGGATAGCACCCTACTGAAAAAATCTTTATGGTCCAGTGGGTAGATACTATATTCTGGTTTCATACTACCAACAGAACATAAGTGGATATCACAGGAAAGTTTGGTTCTTTCAGAGCTTTAAGAAGTGACTTGTAAATTATGAAAGTCTGACAGTGTTCTCTGTGAAGAAAATGTTACTGTCATATTTACATGGCCACATTTATTTTGGTGACACCGGGCAAGCACTGTATTCTGAAGTGGACCAAATGAAAAGCTAATGATATGTAGGATGACTTGTAATAGTGTGAAAGTGTGTGTGAAAGTGACAGCATTTACTTCACTGAATACTCACAATGTAAATCCAAAAATTACACATCATCTTAACTGGTCACTATCATTTAGCAGCAGCTGTGAAAAATCCCATGCACTGATGAAAATGCTGTAGAAAATGCACAACAGGTTCTGTGGAAGGTTGATGCTTCTCTGGTTTCCCACTTGGATTTATTGCTTCTGATTGAAGGATGAATGTAATGCATGCTCTTCACAATGGGAAATTATACTTCTGGTGTACTATGTTTCTCATGCTGACTTAGAAGTTTCTTCCATGCTTGTCTTTCCAAAGGAAAGTATGGTCTTTCGATTCCTGCTCTATTGTATCTAGAATGGTAGAACAGAATCTGTATATATATCCAGGTTCTTCCCTATCATCAGGGACTAATGTCCCTTACTGGGTGTATTGCCCTGTGGGATAAGCTAGGTAGGACTATTTTCCAGGTCATTTCATTAACTTCAGTCCCTCAGCAAGCAGGAAATGCAAGAAGTTTGCTTTGCGTGTGCATTCCTTCCAAGGAGACTGTTGTCCTACAATGATTAGGTTAGTTTATAACATATTCCCTGTTTTAATTTACTATTGGGTAATAGTAAAATGCCTGCAGTGGATTTGTTCAATAGTGCAGCAATCTCCTGGAGACTGTTTTCTGGTACTAACACTTGGTAAGTTTATAAAAGTTCTCCTGGTAGTCTAACTTAGAGCATTTGTAGTTCTGCCTTCCCTTTGCTTTGCACTCTATGGAATTTCCAGTGACTGACACTATTTTTCCCTCTCCCCCTAAAATCTATTTTTACAATTTATTATACTCTTGATGGTGATTAACAACTGAAGTTATAAATATGATATTTAATATCATAACAGATAGTTCCACAAATTTTGACAAAAACATCTCCTAACAGCTTACTGTATAACAGGGAGCCTTCACTGTTGGAAAAAACCACTAGAAAACAGATTCAGCTTTTGTGATTTCTGTGGTGACAAGTCTTCATTTAAAATATGAAGTTTAAATAGGGATATCTTTTCTGTGCCTTCAGATAAAGCAAAGTATGGGATTGTAGTAGGCTGTGAAGCAGGAGCACCTGTTACAGGATATTAAATCCCCAGGATACAATTTATAACTTTGGGGAGGGATCACTGTAGCTAACAAATTATTAAGTTATGGCTGAAGTTGGCTTCAGGTAGGTAGGTTGATATGGACAGATCTATGTATAAGCAAACAAATGCATTTATTCAAAACACTTAAACCATGCAACTTCTACAGGTACATTCGTGTCTCCTTGTTACTCTAAGAATTTCCTAATCTGAGCTCAATAGTAAACAGTGCAAGATGTAAAGCTCTTTAGCTTTGGTAGATCACTGGTATCCTTCAGCAGGAAATGCATCTTCTTCCCTGAGGAGATGCAAAATGTCTATCTACAAACACATCTATAGGAAATTGATATTTAAACTGCCTAACTCTATTCAGTTTATGAATGGCTTGCAACTGAGACCAACTGCAGTAGCAATGTCTGTCCCTGTATATTCTCACTATGGGGTAACAACAGGATCGTACACAAAATTTAGAAAAATGATTTCCAACCTCTCCCAGAATACAAACACCTAAACTCCCTGAGATGACCAAGCTAGTCTTAGGTCGGTGGGGTTTTTTCCAGCTTCCTGAAGAGCCAATTGCTCTTACAGCAACTGCAAGATTAGGCTGTACCTACAGTGACCAGGGCTAAATTTAAGTGATGAAACTGTTGCCTCTCTTTTCCACAAAGAAAGAAATGTTGATTATAAAAGTCATCTTCAGTTTATATCTTCTCCTCTCTCACCACTATTTGAATTTTCTAAAATCCCCTTACTTCCCTGTGTAATTCTTCAGAAGTTCTTCTATCTACTTTTCTCCTAGATACCACAAATATGGCTTTAATATGGAATTAGCTGTACTTAATAAAACATAGTGGAATAAAAAAATACATGTTGATTATCAAACTATTTTCTTTTGCAATTGTCTTAAAATTTTTCCTACCTCCATATCATGCCCTTAAAATCTTCTTTATGAGAAATTGTATATATATAATAACAAAATCAAGAGAGAAATGTCTATAAGGCATTAAGCATGTATCAATTTTGCCTCTTAGTTCCACTGTCTGCTGTGATACACACAGTGCACTTCCAAAAGAAAAATATAATGAACTTTAAGCTCATTATGGAACTGACAAACTTAGGAAAATAATAATTCTTTACATTGTCACTTTTGCTGTTCCAACATTTACTATCAACTGCTACTTAAATCCAGCTCATTACAAAGCACACTGCACAATCAATTACACAAAAATACACATGCCAGCATTCAATCAATTTGGTTTGAAGTAAGAAACACAAAGGACTACCAAGATATACCTTGGGCTGGAAAACCAGGATTCTCAGGTTCATAGGAAACCTGAAGTCAATTACATTTCTTAGAATGTTCTGCATCTTTCTTCAAATGCAGAAAATTAATGCAAATTTTTAAATCATAAATATGAGTTAAATCTACAAAAGTAATAGAGATCCACACCTGGTATATGAGAAAAATACATGGTTTCCCACAAAGAACCTATGGTCTCATTTTTTTGGAGACAACATCTGAAGACCAACAGTACTACCTTAACAGAACTAGCAAGAAAAAATACTGACACTGATAAGTGTGATAAATATTACTACCATACTCTATTTTGGTACAGAAATATATTACATACACATAAAATTAACTTAACCAGGAAGGCACATTTTTCAAAAGTTCAGGAAAACAAATTCAGTTTTATAAATAGCATGATCATGAAGTCATTCAAAACAATGGACCTTTCTCTCAACTATAAAAAGTTTCTAGATGTGTTTTCTAGTGTATATTTATAAAACCAGGTTAAAAAAAAAAGGGAAAGGGAAGAAACCTTTTCATTAAGTATATAATATTCATGCTGCTGCTTTTACCTTTACAGATATACGATATACATATGAAGATAAATTATAGTACATAGAGATGCACAGTGTCCAACAATGAATTACTATTAACATTCATTATATACTTTGGTAAAAGCATTGGTTTTTGTGTGGTGACATTTTGTGCTCTGTCTGGAATTCACAGACAAAACCTTTACAAACTTTAGGAAATGCTGAAAAACATGTGGTTACTCGTCATCAGGTTTTAATACCCTTGCCCTGCATGAGAACTGAAACTGTCCCCTCCAAAATAAAAACAAAATAAGGAAGGGATGCAGGGGTTCCCCTCCCCCTTTGCCAAATGAATACGTTTCTGTGTCCTGTCCAGGCTCCAAGAGAAGGAAGTTGGGTTCAGTTGTCAGAGTGCCAACACTGTGGCCCAAGAGAATAGAGCTCCATTGCCTGTTCTTGCACTGACGTCCTGTGTGAACCCGGGCAGCTCACAGTTCCCTCCCTGTCCCTGAAAAATGAGAATAGGACTGTTCTAAAGCCAGCACTGGCACTGATAAATAAATACACGGCTGCAAAATATCCAGTTTGTATGAGGGACAGGAGCACAGGCACAGCAATACAATCATTTCTGTTCTTCTGTGGGCTCACATAAGTATTGCTGCACAACATACCTCAAATATACAAACACAATTTCTCTTTCAAATTATCCAACTTAATCAAAGCAACCTCTTTGCCTCCTGGTTCTTCAAAGTTTGCAGGCATAAGGGCCACTGAACATGATTAAACACTCTAGCAGAGCTAAGATCATAGCTTGTTTGCTTTTGCTTCTGAACGTAGTCAGTCTGCCTGTAATGGAGATAAAGATGTCTGGTTCCAACCATTTCAACATCTGTCTTTTCAGAAAACTGAGAATAACAAAGTCTGGGAGTTTGGCATTGTGAAATCACAACCTAACATTATCCATACATTTAACCATTGTAATTAGACAATAAATGTTACCTCTCTTATTATTGGAATAGCCACAGACATGACTGTGTTAGAGTATCCTAAACCAAAATATTTTTGGATCTAGGGATTTGAGATATTTTTAAAATGTATAAGGGAATAGTACTGGGAGGGTAGTGGTACTGCTTGTATATAACATACACTTGTTGGTATGTGTCGTACTGCTCCAGGCAGAACTGCTCTACTGAACTCAGTGATCCATCTTCCATTTTTGTGACCCTGTCTTCCTTTCCACACATTCTCATTTCAATTTATTAAAAAAAAATTATACCTGATTTATTTAATTGAAATACATTTCTTTAATTAAACTTGGAAGTACTCTTGAGAGTGGAAATACTCTTGAGAAGAGTATTAACCGTATTTCCTTGGTTAGCTTACTACTTTTTATGGGAACTTGCAAGAAAGGACAAAAAAGCTAACTAACATTTGAAATAAAATCACTTAGTTTTCATGGAAAAGTATTTTCCTGTAAATATTTGATTCTCCATTTACCCACCTTAAAAACAAGGGATGGAAAGTGGCCATTTCAGTGACCTTGTGTCCCTCCCTTAGAGGAAGACAGCTGACAGGTAGATATATGAACAGTTTGTTATTGCAGATTCCAGATCTTGTGATTATCTCTGACTCAACTTCTGGGGTTTTATCTGGAATTCCTGTGGCAGGTCAAGTTGTGTACTACTCCATGCCTTTACCTTGTAGTGACCCCAGGTTAAAAATACACCTTACAATAATATATAACAGTTTCCAAAATTACTGTTTGAGTTGAAATAATGATGGCAAGCTCTGGACTTGGAATGATCCAAAAGATATGTCTCAAAACATAGACTTCAGTTTACCTGTGAAGATGTTATCTTTATGAATTTATTTATAGTTTTTTGGTTTCGTTTTCAGCTTTACTTGATGCAGTAGATACAGTAAACAATTGCTATTCATTTTCTTAAGGAATAAATCATATCAATTTTAACATCTTTCAGCATATTATGTGATATTGCCAGATGACATATTTTTAAAAATATCTTGTTAGAATTGCTTGGGACTTATTTGATGAGGAAAGATAAGTATTTACACTTAAATCTCTTCTATATATATTTAGAATATATGTCTATATTTATTCATTGTAGAATAAGCAAAATATAACTTATGAATCAGTGTCACTAACATTTATAAAGTACTCTAAGATCCTCTGGCAAATATTTTGGAGAGAGAGTGACACACATTTTCAAATTTTATCTAAATCTTCCCGCTCTTTCATCCAATATCAGGTTATATTTCCTTGCCTCTGTTAAATAAATTTCAAATTCTACTGATGTCATGTCCTTCACTAATAACTTTTGCTACATTAGGCCTCTTCAAAAGCTTTATTATTTTCCTCATCAACAGCAGAAATAAAAGGGAACTTTTAATCTTTGAGAGCTATGGATGTCTCATTTTTGAACACATCCTACTAACCTAGGATAAGGTCACCTCTGGCCTTTCTTACAGCAAAAAAAAAATGCATTTTATCCCTCTTCCCCATCATTCACTTCCTCCTGTAGATAGCATAGATGTTCTGGCAGAGATTTGCTGACATTTTGCTTCCTTCTCATTAATCTCCATCTTCTGACCTCTTGCTATAGCACACCTATCATTCTCAGTGCAGTGTTGCAGGATTTCTCCAATTTCCTGTGGGAATACCTTTCTAGCAAGATGCAGAAGCCAGGAGAGAATTGTTACAATGCACTATAAAGTGAACAATGCACGTGTTATTGGAGGACTACGGGAAGAAGAAGGTACAAGAGTTCTGCTATTTTTTCTCAAGTCTCAACACAAGATTAGCCTCCCCTGCACGTAAACACAGGACAACAGGACATCTCCTTCAAACTTGGACTTCAAACTGCAAGTTCGAGAAAGAACCTAAATTTTGGCTGTTTGCCATGGCTCACTCCTGTCCCTGTGCTATTTGCTGCTTCTCAGTAGTACTGGCTCACTGGGACTTCTTGAAAGGTGCGCAAGTACCAAGACACACAGAAAAATAAATAGATCTGAAAAAAAAATAAATAGCACTTCATTAGAGATTGAATTTATAATGCAGAAATATATATTTCTGAATTTTTTTCCAGTTACATTGGTCCACAACCTTTCTACTCAGGCTTGGATAAAAGAAACAAGAAGGAAATATAAAGGGGTCTCCACACTGATGCCTTTTCCTGGTCTTAAAATCAAGAGTCATACATGGTTAGAAGGGGAAAAGGGATTTTACCTTGGTTTATTTTAAGGATCCTTAGGTGCACATGTCCAGGTTGAATGCATTGAAATGCACCCCACAAAAATGCCCCCCCAAAAGATCTGGTCTAACATTAGAGGTTTTTCTAATTAGCATATCTATCAAAGATTCCCCAATGAGAGGCTCAAGTGAGCCCCCCTCCCCAAGGAGCCTTCCCCTGGATGGTTCTATCTTAGTTTACAGAATGTGTTCTGGAGAGCATCTTGGGGTCTGGGGCACACTGATCCCTAGCTACGACGCTTCTAAAATGTTTCGACTCCTAGCTGAACAAACAAGTCCAAGAATGTAGGCAAAAAGCACTAAGAATACAGAAGTTGTGAAAAGGTATAACAGGGGTATTAAAGAAAAGGCAAAAATTCTTCATAGCATCAACCTGACTATCCCAGGTATCTCAGAACATCTCAGATGATACCAGATGTTTAACTTAGAAACTGGGGACCACCCTTCACATCTGCATGCTGTGAGCCTGTTGAGTCTGAACTCAATAATAAATAATAAATACAGTAAAACCCCCCTCTTACTGTGCAGGCAATGTATACCCAACCTCAGTGTTGTTATGCTTATCTGTTGGCATTTGATGAGGCCACTGTCAGAGGACAAAAGAATGATGCCTTAGGTTTAACGTTTATATTTTTCAAATCCTGTACTGCTTAGTATGCAACTCAGAAACTTCATATGGCCTGTTAGCTACTGTTCTCTCATGCTGGTTAGACATAACAAACCCTCTCTGGGTCTGAACTCAGGGACACCTTTTTGTCCCAGGCCTCAAAATATGTAAACTAAAGCCTCTGTCAGGGGGAGCAAACTTGGGGTAATTACATCACTACCTGAAATTATAAGTGGAGAATTAACCCTGATATGCAAATGGACCAAACTTACAAAAGTCTGAAAAACCCATGACCCAGGGTCCATCTTGGGTGTAGCTCCTTGGAGGCTTTTTGACTGCCCAGGGTGTACTTTGAAGGCCCTTCAAATAAATACTTGCTTTTATTCTCTTAATCTTGTTTAGGCTCTGTTTTCAGGTAGCCATTTCAAGGCATCACCCTCACTGCAAAGCTTTAGACTGATACTCTTTATCGTCTCAGGTTAGGAGCATAATGAAGAGAAGATGGAATACATGATAAAGCAGCAATGCTTTGGAAATGGATACAGAGAAGGTGAGGTCCATGCTCCTTAAACCAGCACCTCCCTTCACTGCTTCCCATTTTCTCTGCTGCCAAAGAGCACAGGCTTTTTTACCTCCTCCCCTCTTTTTCCATATGCCTGTGCATTATACTCTCTATAGGATGACAAATTTAAAGTGCACAAAAGGAATTAACATATATAATTTTTAGAAAATACACACACAAAAATTCTCTGTTTGTTTTAGAAGAGTGCTTATAGCCAAAGTGATGTTATACCAATTACTAGCTCTTTCCCAGAAAAAGTAACAATAGATTATAATCCAAACTGTTCAGAGAAAACACATTGCTAGATGACCTGGGAAGTTCACTGCTGCGAATGTAGCTCTAGAAATTTTTCCTTCTGACACCATACTTCACTGGAGAAGCTAAAGTGCTGTAAAGTCATGGATGTTGATGTAAGTGGAAAAATGAAAAAGAAAAATTAGCCTATGAAACAAGTTACCTGGCATTCAGTGGTGAATGGTGGAATGTCAAAGATGTTAAGAGTATAGCTGATAATGGAAAACTAGAAAACAACAGAAGTAGCCCATGACCTATGGCTTTTAGGCATATAGGAAAAAAAAAAAAATCTCTGACTTGAAAAATTTAATCCCTAATCCCTTTATATTTTGCAAGGGAAGCTACTTATAGTTGGACATTTTGAGTCTCCATTCAATAGGCCAATATGCTGGCATACAGTGACTGAATCAGAAATATGGATTCACTGTCTAAGCAAAATATACTACTCAACATAAGGATCCTTGATTCTGCTCATGTTACTGATTTCTTTTAGGCTTATTGTTTGTTACGTCCATGGAAACACTAATATATTGTGTCAATAGTATAATTCTAACAATGAAAGGAAAAAATTGAACAGTTATCAGGAAAATAAACAATTACAGAAAGACTGACTACAGGCAAGGAAACAAAACACCATATAAATAATGATTACTTAATATCTTCTCTTTGATAGTCTGAGTTACTGCTCTTCCTTCACTCACCAAATGTTCTCTCCAGTTTTGTCCCTTTGTACAAAATATCCTAAAAGTCTGTTTATTGAAGAAATAATTCAGCTTACATCCTAACTGCCAGCTTCTTCTAAAAGTGTCTATAATGCACATATTTTCAGAACTCAACATGTTTTCAGGAGCAAAATATTATGGCTTCTGAATCAAAACACAACCTAAACGCTTAAGACCATCCTTATCCAAGAAATATCTTCACTGAATTTGAAATAAAAGCAAAAGGGGATGATTTTATAAATTGAAGCGTGAGGCATACACGTTTTAAAAAATATTCTGTAACAAATACAAATGCAAATAAAAAATTAGGACATTTTCTTACTGACATAACTTGTGCTGTCGTCATTTCAAAATGCGTCATTGAACTGAGGAGCCTGTTGCTACAGATAATATGCAGATGAAGTAAGAAGCAGACATATCTCATGTCTGTTTAAGCAAAGCAGACTACACAGAAATATACAGAAATAGCTGCATGGAAGCATTAAGTACCTTACCAGCACGACAGTGAAAGAGTAAGCTTAAAATAGTGAGCTACATGATGAGAATACTGAAGTTTGAAGTCCTCAGACTCAGCTAGATATATGCTTTTGCTGTCCATTCAAGAATTTTCTCTGCTTTTATCTGTTCTGCTCATACAGCACACACCAACATGGAAAACAATGGCTTCATTCCCATCAACAGAAAAATTAAATAATTGCAGTACAGGTAAAATAAATGTTTCTCCAAAGGATGTGTTTTTTTATGGTTGTATCTGTTCATTCATTAAGGTCATAAGAATTGTCAACTCACTTTTGCCAAGATTTGCAAATGAAAGATTAACAGTGTGAGTGTCCAGACTCTTTTACAGAGGGCAGAGTTTTCTCAGTATTATCGACACAACTGGGTAAAAGACTAACGATTGGAAGGTACTAAATACTTGCTTCTGGAAAACAAGCTTATTCCAGACAAGGCAAGATCTGACAACTTTCAAACAATTTCTTCAATCTTATTGAAACTGCATCTCTCTCTTTAACACAAATCACAAAACAGAAGTTTAAAATTCTGATCATATAATATAAGAGCAAGAGATGCTTAACAAACTCACATGAAAACTACTTTTTACACACTAAATTTAACTAAGTGCAGAAAATCTGGAGTGACTTCTCTCCAGTGATACAATATATGTTATGTTAATTTATTAATCATTCTTCTTTTGCTAACATCATCCCTAGGACCTTATACCCACCAATATTTTTAAACAGGTGAGGCAGACAAACTGCACAATGTATGTGGTAGCTAACAAAATAATTCATGAATTTCCTAGGAAAAAAAAGACTTAAAAAGATGGTATCCAACAGAGAAAGACAGTTGACAAAATATGGATTTTGCAAGCATCCATTAATCAAATAAATGCAAATATTTGGTTAGAAAATTGTCTTTCACAGTTCAAAAAGAGTGAACAGTAGTGTCAAACAACACAAGTTGAGCATTTGTCTTGACATCAAAGCAATTACTGAGAAATAGTCAGCGTAGTCTTTATTTATATTCAAGGCATCTCCCTTTTTCTGGAGTCCCATTCCTGTTTCTAGGACCATCCAAGGAGGCAGGTGCAAAGGAAATAGGAATATTTCAGTCTGCTCCTTGCGATCTTGGTATTTGGTGTGCCATTACCTTATGCTAGGAAAAACAATTCAAAACAGGACATTTTGCCAGCAGATGATTTCATAGTTAAAGGAAGAGCTAACACTTGTAAGATGTGTATCAGCTCTGCTTGCTCATACTGCAGAGGCATCCATACCTTCAGTCATACTGGGTTCTCTTTATATTTTTTGTACTGTAATGTGGTATAGACATCCCAATGGTCAGGATTCCCTGTGCCAGAAAAATTATAAAAGATATTCTTAAAATAAATACATTATGAATGGCAAGTGGCAGAGCGTAACATAGCAGTGTTTCCTGAATAGCCTCCATGCTCCTTTATGGCAGAGATTAGATGGAACTAGAATTTAATCTGCCTGGCAGCAATCACAAATGAGGGATCCAGCAAAACTGCAGCTGTTCAAAATAGAGAATTATGCTTATATGTGTGTATACTCAGTGGAAAAAAAAACTTACAGTATGTGATACATATGCTTTAAAAATTAGTCATTCATTAAAATGTATTACAGTCTTTTTTCCCCCATAATTTCTTCTTTTCAGCAGGCATTCCTTCTGTATAAAAGTATTAGAAAACTTGTAAGAAATCAAAAGTAGACATCCTCTATTTTTTATATTTTGTCCTTCTTTCTGAGAATGTCTTTACCTCAAAATGTCCCCAGTGAAAGATCCACAACATAATTATATAATCCATAAAAATAGAGCTTGATTTTAGCAGACCTGAAAAATATGTAAAGTACTTAAAGTGTTTCAGCTTTTTTGATTCATTATGCTAGAAAAGTTAATTATTACAATTAAATTTAAAAAAAGGTTGTTAATACAAATTTAGATTGATAAAACAAAATAGAATGTCCAAAACTTACAAAAAATATTTTTTGAAAACAAATTTTTACCATTTCTTTAAAACTTGGGCCTTGTTTTATAATACATAAAATACAAAGCTGACAGAACTATTGAAGGTTGCTTTAAAAGAGTTATTTTAAAATTTAGGGCCTTATTTCAGTACCTATTTTGTTATTTATTATTACCTCATTCAATTGAGCAAATACAATTTAAATCACATACTCATATATCTTTGCTCTCATTGACAGTAGGGGAAAGCAGGACTGTATGTTTTGTAGGGTCTTACTTTTTCTTACATTTCACTGAGTGAAAGAGCTGTTGTTGAGAATAGAATAGAATAGAATAGAATAGAATAGAATAGAATAGAATAGATGTCTTCCTCCAGTTGGGACTTACAACGATCATCTAATCCAACTGACTGACCACTTCAGGGCGTGTTAAGGGCATTGTCCAAATGTCTCTGAAGTGCTGACTGGCTTGGGCCATCAACTGCCTTTCAGGAAGCCTGTTCCAGTGTTTGACCACCCTCCTGGTAAAGAACTGCTTCCTAATGTCCAGTCTGAACCCTCCTGGTGTAGCTTTGAACGACTCCCACATATCCTGTCACTTGATACCAGGGAGAAGAGATCAGCACCACCCTCTCCACATTCCCTGTATAAGAAAGTAGAAGTGGCCAAACCAGGTAATTCTCTTTGGCTAAAAATATGGTTACATGTTTGGTTCTAACTTGTCCTTCCATTACAGAGGTTTCATCTCAGCTTTTCTTGACACCCATATCAGTCACCCTTTTCTTCATTACTGCACCTTTCTAGTCCCCCAAGCAGAGCTGCAGGAGCAATTTGGAGGTGGGGAAGGAAGTGTGTAGCCATGAGGCTGCTTTCCAGGGTCATCATCGAAGGTATTCTCAGTGCTGCAAAGTGCTGAGATCACCACTGCCATGTGAGACGTAATCCACCAGTAAACATGCTGACCCCTCCCTCCTTGCTTCCAGCAAGAAATTATGGAACTAATGCAACGTTTGCTGCCATCACATTGTTCACACTACTGTTTTATGTTATGCTTCATCATTCACCCTGTTGATGCAGATGATAAACTCTCTAGAGGTGGGACCATCTGGTATTCTCTGTTGTAAAGAGCCTAGCACAATAAGGTCTTGTTCTGGGCTGGCACACACAATCATAACAAAAACACCCAATAATAAATAGTTTTATCTCACCAGTTGATTTTTTTTAATTCCCAGTGGACACTTTGCTGTAATAAGAATATTCAAAATAAAAGGGAAAATGAAAAAACAAGATGAGGAACAAATTCCGATTATCCCCTACCTGGTCACCTTTTATCCTATGAGGTCTCCTATTTTCTATTTATGCAATAAATAACAGTTTTATTATATGGTTGGATTAAATAAGATATGAGTTTATTTCCTTCTTTTTTTACATACAGAGGTGAAGACCTAACTAAAACACATAGAATCCACACAGAAAAGTACAGTTATGAGTAATTAATTACAGCATAAGGTTAGACAATAATATAGTTTTGCTAATTACAGCTTAGGGCCAATTTTTCAGTGCCGCGGACAACAGCATGTGTTTATTTCCTGTAATAACAATAATGGGATACATCATTAACCCTATTTTATTCTTTCTTAATTTTTATAATACCAATAACAAAGATCATTAACCTCTGTTCTGTTTAACATCTAATCAGCCATTTTAGTTAAATAAATATAATATGAAACATTAAACATCACTTTGTTTAGCTAGATTTCCTCTCAGGAGGGGAAATTTTCCTAATGTTATATTAATACCAGTTGACTCAACAAGTGTTAAAACATCAGGGGCAACATGGTAAAAGATCCATTGCAACATTCAGTGTTTAAATTAAATCTGTTTAATCATAATTATCTGATAAATATTTTCTTAAACAAAGGGCAACTTTTCAGTTAAAACATATATGGAATATATTTGATAAATTTTCCTTTTGATCATTCTGTTATGTTCTCGAATTCAAATATCACTTAGATTCAGGTATTTAGAGATGAAAGCTTTTGTTCAGTCCTATAAATCATTCTTTCATTACAAAGGTAAGAGTAAAACATACCTCTGACATTGAAAGTAAGCCAAATTAAGAATGGGGAAATGAATATATTTCTGCTGAGGATAGTCCATTTTAAATAAATGTCCCAAGGAGCAACACAATAATACAAGTAAAACCATATAACCAATATTTTGAATCCCCATTTCTAGTGACTTATAGAAGAGCAAAATGGTGATACAGTAGTAAAAAGGGGTATGGCTTTGAATTTCAAGCTTGGCTATTGAAATCTATTTGTTTACACAGGCATAAGGGTGAATAAGACCTTAGTTTTTTAGGCGAGTAACCATAACAAGGGAGTAGCGGGATGTAAGCTAAAACAGGGATGAAATTATATAATTTTGGAAATTACAAAAAAAATTGTTCTAAAAAAGGTTAGAGGAGTTCCAAATATTGCTGTTGAAACTGGTGGACCCCAGGTCTTTTCTTGTATTTATTTATGTATGAGTGTTGCAAGCCAAGATCATCTTTTAGAGTGATGTCGTGTACAGATCGATAATCAGTTGATTTGAAGAGAGCATCTGTGAAGCCTACACATTTAATATAAGGGCTATGGGATATTACTTATTTAGAAGTGATCCAATAGGAATACATAACCATTTGTCATTTTAAGGCCATAGAGAGTTCCCAAATGCTCAGATCTATGGGAACATGCTGATGTTAAAATCCTATTTGATTTCTGATGAATATCTGTTGGGTCTCTATGCGGTACCTCTCTGCCTTAAATTAGATATATTGACTTTTTTTACATTTCTGCAGAACTTCTGTAGTATTTATTCCGTATTAGGCACAAACAGTCCTCTTCCCTGCAAATTAAGCATGCAGAAAATCAAAAATTGTTATCAGAAGTCACAATTAGAGCAGAATAAAAAAGGGCATCATGAAGTAAAAACCTATATTTTGAGCTTCTTTCTGCTATATTTAAGAATGCTAAAGGCAGTACCTAAGTTTGAGTTAAGCTATGAATCGCAAAATAAAGATTTTCCTGTTTGTCTACATTTCTTGAATTTAAGGAGACTTGAAACTAATTTTGGCCTAACTTTTAAATACTTGCACTGCAAGTCGTGTATATTCTGAATATTTTCAAGTAATATTTTAGATTAGGAAGGACAACATTTTCAATTATATCAACATAAGATATACTGCTTTAATTCTGTCATGAATGTTTACACTACTACAAACCTTATGAGAAAAGAGATAGAAGAAAGTCATTCTGTCTAACTCAAAGATGCTATTTAGTTCAAGATGCCATTTAAAAATGCCATTCAGTTGAAACTGAGATAGAGTTCTTTTCAAGGTGCTACTGCTTTACCCTTGCATTAGGTTAAAAATATCCTATCCCTTTACTGCAATTCCTTGGTCCAAAATGTTTTTCCAAGCAAGCATGAAAAATGCATTCTTACCTTCATTGAACAATTGAAAACACACATAGCATTCCTCAAAATTGCCATGAAAAGTATAGGTAGGTGATTATTAAGAAAACATGCATTTAGAGAGAATGAGGAAGTAGAAATTTCAGTGTATTTCTAAAACTAGAGAAACATGGGTAATATACATTTTTCTTTTGAATGAGATTCCCCTTACTGTAGATCATCATTTTTGCAAGGAAAAGGGACATTCCAGCTTTTCTCCAGCTCTACCAATTAATTCTTAATTATTATAAACACTGTTATAGGGAAGAATAATTGACCTTCTCCCACTTTATCTACAACATAACTTTACCCACAACTTATAACTTATGTAAGCAGACAACTGACATAGAAGTCATCAAATGTCTAGAAGATTATTATACACAATGACTGTAGTGAGCCAAACACAAGCTGATTCCTGAATGGCAGAGGTTCTAAGGGTTCTTGATTTTCTTAATTTCAATGGAATTTCATACAAATACCAGGAGATAACTTTATGCAAAGCCATGATTCTATGCTAACCATTTTCCACTCTCCCACTCCACACAGCAAATACACTGGAAAAAACACCAAGCTACAATAAAGCTAAAGGACAGTTGTGTACCTTGTCTCCTCCTCCTTTTTGTTTCTTAAAAGAAGAGTTGCAATCTCACCTTCAACTGGACAGTTTTTCTTGTCGGTTTTAGCTTTGTGAGAAAATACCAAACAGCGTTTTATCACAGGTTAAACTACATGTAAAGAAAATTATTGTAATTTCTGCTCTTCTTAGGAGGAATGCAGGAACAAGAGTTTCTACTGAATAAAATGAAAAGATAAATTAAACTTCAGATGTTTTGTTATCAGAAACTAAGTATTAACCAAGTATTATGGGTTTAGTTCGTGGGTTGGAATTTTTTTCTGGTTTTTTGTTTGTTGATGACCCAGCACTCTTCTGTAATACCATACTCCCTCACCTTTGCATTATAAGAGAAGATTATGAGCAGCTGTCTGATAGAAGAGTAGTTTGGAATGCTTTGTTTATACTGTATTTCAAAGAAAGAAGAAAGGATTAAGAGCTGGCTGTGATTTAATACAACCCCAAGCTCTATCAATCAATGTTACTCACTATTAATGTGAAAAACCAAATGCAACAAAGCCTTTACAACTGGTATCATTTAATTAATCTCTGTCTCTTGTAAAAATATCTGTTGCAACCAGTTTTCTGAAAGTGGAACTTATGAATAAAAGGAAATTCTAAGTGTTCTTTAGACTTTAGTGTTGTCAAAAAACTGAGAATTAAATGTAGAGATTACATATGCATAAAATAGAAGACCTTTTCAATAAAAAAAAAAAAAAACAGAAAATTAAAATAATTATATCAACCACATTTTAGAAATAGAAATGTAAACCACCAAATTATATAACAATTTTTATAACATTGTGATTGATCCTCATTGCTGAAAATCACACTTAAAAAATTAGGTTGTACATTAAATTATGTAATATACCCCCCAAAAAGGGATAATTAAGCATGAAGGCAATCTATCTAAACAGTTCTCTGAATGAACCAATACTCATTGGTTTACTTAACAAATGGGGATACATATCTCTGCACTTGCAAGCAGTAACTATTTTTTTGCTTTTGTCCTAGGAAGTATCACTACTTGATCAGTTCTCTCTAGGAAAAAAAGACAATGAAGTGGGTATGCCTATACATCAAGTGCAATTTGCTTGGTTTACACATAGCCATCTGTCCTGCAGTGGAGACATACACATAGCATTTAGACTATTTTTTAATAAGAATTATAGGATGACATAAATGGCCAGTTTCTCAAGGGCCAGTCTCAACATCAAGGTCAAACCCAAATCTTACTTGATTCTCTCTGTAGAAAATAGTGCAAAAAGTTGCAAGTACATACATTTTTTCTCAGTCCTCTTTGCCTAATTGTTTTGAAAAGATGTGTAGCAACCACAAACACTATTTTATACTATCTGAGAAGTCCAGTTAGGCATGAAGTGTGCTTCTCTATCTACACTGTTCTGCTCAGCCATGCTCTTTGTAAAGAATGCTTGTTTCTGACTCTGCATTTTCATTCACTTACCTGGATGTGCCCTGCACACACACAACAAAGCTGACAAGCAGGTGCAATTGGATTTCCCACATGACATAAAACCTGTAGTCCTGGGTTCCAAAATAAGGGCAGATGAAAGTCAAGCAGCACCCCTGCATGATTTTTTCTACTGTAGACTAAAATACAAAATACTGAGAAGAAAACTATGCACATCAATTATAGAATACTCATAGAAGGAGTATTGTGCAGCATCTTGTGTTTATTTTAATGGGTGTATGTTTCATATTTAACAGCAAATTTACAAAAATGCAGTATTCATACTGATAAAGACAGAGTTTGTAAAAAAAGAAGCTAGTGTTAGCAAAAAACTGGCTTCTTTGTTAAATGATTCCGTACCTGCTGAGGAGAGGAAAGGACTGAAAGTGGACACAAATGGGGGAGTCAGTGATCGAAGATGCACTAAACACCACTACCAGCAACTGCTGACATAACTTTGTAGCAATGGCAGGAGTAGGTTTTTAGGGTTTATTGCAAGCACTATTACTATTATCATTCAACAGAAGAATATAAACAGAAGAAATCATGCATTCTAAACCTGTGAAAATGCAATAAACATAGGTACCTATTTACACAGAAGAAATAAAATACTTCTTGAACCCTTTTTGTTCAGTTTGCGTAAGAGCATAGTGTGTAATCCGGTGTTTTTAATGTGATACATTGTTTTATTTGCTTACTCTCTTCTTAAATCCTTAGCTTAGTTACTTGCACATTTGACCTGAACAAGCCACAACTGCTGAGGCTTAGTATCTTCTTTGTGGGTGATAAATCCTTTTCCATTTATTTCACTAAAGAACTCTCATGTATACCTTAGAAAGGACCATTTTCCAGAGCTCAGTATAGAATTATTCACTTTCTTCAAAACTCTGTGTAGATTTATGAATCTTCTTGAGTATAATTCCATTTCTTTCCACTCTAATTTTTTTAATCTCCACATGCAGAACTATATGTTGTGACATTCATTCTTTTCATGGTAGATTTTAAGTTTCATGCATAATACTAATCCTTCACATCAGTTTGTTTTCCATCTGCCCTTTAAGAAAAAACACTTCACTTCTGAAGTGAAGTCCTCCTATTTTTTAATTGTAGTAATGCATAAATGCATTTATGCATAAACGCATAAAACAGGAAGTTCATTGTCTATTTTGTCTATGGAAGCTTTCTGTATTTGTTGCAGCCTTAATTTTGTCTATATGTGAGTTAATATACAATAATTTTCTTTACATTTCCTATTTACTTCATCACAGCTGTAATCCTATCTTCAACAGACTGCAGATTACTATGATTGCCTTTTATAGTAATGAAATTTTTATTGAATTTTATAAACTAGTAAAATTACACTTGACCTATAAACTGAAAACTCTTATTAAATTCCTCTGGTCAAATTTACTAAGGTCTCTCCAAAAGTTATTTTACTTGGTGGGAGGGGTTGTTAAGCAGTACAGGAAACCTACATAGGGATGCTTGCATTGAACACTTGTAAAGAGAGATTAGCATATTTTATAAATGATTTTCTCATTACTTTTAATTTATTGTTATTTTCAATTTTATGAATAATATTCTATATCATGAAATAAGAGAAATTTCCTAGAAATTTTGTGGGTTTGCTTGAAGTTCCCCATCAGTAACCTGCATTAATTCTGTACTGCTGAACAATGTGGACAGAGATTGAGATCTACCTTATTATTGTATCCAGAAGTAAAGTGTCCAGAAATGGAAATGTTCCCAAATTAAGAAGACATTATAGATGTAAAAATGAAGATGTGGCAAATAAAAATATTTCTCTGTTCTTGGTAGGAAAGCAAACACAAGTACCTCGCAATCATAGAACAGATAGTAAATAGTGTTTATGAAAAAATTTTCAAGATGCAGGTATGTAAATCCAAGGGCTTAAAATTATGAAAGAATGTTCTTAAAAATATCACTGTAGATCAAATTTTCCTCTAAAGTTAGTTGGTTGTTTCATATCACAGAAAAAGAGATTTCATCACTTAGTATTTCCCTCCTTACTATTTTATTATCATTCTGGTCCTCAAATAAAGGATAAGCAATAGTCAATTAACAATAGTTCACAAAGAGTTCTTTCAAATCTTGGGCAAAGTCTATAAATAGACACAAATAACAGAAAAAGCTCCTTCTTTTTCTTTGAAATGCTGTACATAATGACCTAAATAGCACATGTGGAAGTAATTTCAGTATTTTATACTTGTAGCTCTTTATAGATGCGCCCTTTGGGCACAATCCAGCAAAGCTTTGCACATATGCTTAAGTTTATGCATTTTGAGTAGTCCCAAGGCTTTTGTTTGTACTGTTTGTACAAATGCCACATGATTGTTCTCTTTCATGTAATACCTTTAAGAAAAAAAGAGAAGGAAAGAAAGGAAAAAAGAAGCTCACTTAATCTTGGTCCGTACTAGTTTGAAACTTCTGACACTCAAGTTATTGTAAAATTGTGGGGGTTTTAAGAAAATTATAGGAACTGCTTTATGTCTAATTATGGGAAATATCAGACTTGATTCTGATGAATTTTTTGGGTCTTATTCAAACTAATTTAATTAACTGCAGTATTTACCTATCAACTCCATGAGAACAGACTTCATGAGAGATTTCTTATGCTCTTTAAGCCAGTTCATGTACAAGAATGCAAGACCAGCATTTTTAATTTTACCCTGGCCCTTGACTCAGAGAACCAAATACAACTAGGAAGTGCAGAGGAACAAGAAAATAGGAAATATTTTTTGAAGCCTTTGACAAGTTCACTTCTGCTTTAGTTTGAGTTCTGGGCACTAATTCAGATCACCTCCTATTTTAGCCAAATCTGGAGGCCAAACCTTTGCTGGTTTTGTTCAACCTCTGCCCCTTCTTCCTGTCCCACAGTCCCCAATTCACACGCTACCTGTGAATCTATTTTGACAGCTGTATTTTTCCAACAGGAAAATACTTTACACACATGTGGTAATTTCAGACTCAGTACATGCAGCTCCCTCTCCTACCTCAATATGCATCCCCTTCTATTCAGTTATGCCTGTGCAGGCTCAGCCTAGCACACAGCTAGATAATCTCATCTGCGTAAAAACACACTGAAGACAAACCGTGTATCTAACTATTTTTGTATATTGCCTAGACTTGTAATATATTGCCTTGGGTGCATTTTGGAGTCAGGGAAAGGAAGTTAAAAAAATAGGCTTTTCCTCTTGGAAATCTCTTCCAAAGGTTTTAGACAGCTTTTGGTGTAAAATAAAAAGATGTTATCGCAGAAGTGGTGGGAAATGAGCAGTGATTTTAATTTACTTTCATGTTGTTTCCCCACTAAGTTCAATCTAAGGTGAAACATCGTGTTGATGTCAAATTTTGCTTCAAGCAAAACAATAGAAGAGCTCTAAAATTAATGTAGGTGTCCAGTCAGAGGCCTTATACAGCCATTAACAGCAGTACCAGCTTGAGATAATGCATTATAAGCATGAAAAATTCAACAGTCATTGCTGTGTTCTGATCTCACTCCCTTTTTCTTACTTTGTTTTCTACAGAATCTGCTGCACATTCCCAAACCTGTCTTTCTGCTAGTTTACCCCACAGAAATGCACTGGATCTGGATCATTATGACTAATGAAATTGCTGAGAAGTGATTTTTTTTTGTCAAAATATAATGCCACTCTAGAACTTTCACCATACATTAGGACTCTGTAACAAGGGCTTATGGTTGCCTGAGGCACAACTTTGATTCAGCTTCACTCCATCTTTAGCCACCCAGTTCAATGCACTATTGTAAGATGAGCTGAATACTGAAATTCAGTGCAACTGGGAGATGAATGCTATTTTATAGCTATAAACTGTGAAATTATTAGGTCTTTTGTTATCATCTATTGCCTTTCAAAAAAAAGTAAAAAAGGTCTCCGAGCCCATTTAGAGCATAAAAACAAATTATAAGAGCATTAAGGCACAGAGTGCTGAGTTAAAATGAGCTGTTGTGCACACTGTTCTCCAAATTCCACTGTAAATTTGCAACTCACATGTTGTGGTCTAAGATTCAAACCTGTGGATGAAATTACTGTTGGCCAGTATGCTTTTTGTCTGACAAATGACTTGGCTGACTTAAAAATCAGATTTTATAGTCTCCAGAGGACAAGATGCTCTTATCCATGAGCTTTTGGCTCTTGGATATTTCACGTACAGTTTTCAAAAAAGAAACACCTGAGGTATATTGCTGCTTCATGCAATGAAATCTTCCATAAGAGAAAAAAATGCAACTATTGTTCTGGACACAAGTGTACATAAAAACATTTAATTTCAAGTCAATAGGTTTGCCTCACATTAGCATTTACATGACTAAAGACAGGAATAATTTGGGTTCCCTGAATGTATTATCATTATCAGTTCCTGCAGCCTCACAATAAGTTTCCCATAAATTTAAGATTAACTATTATTTTCTCACCTATAAATAAAATATAATCATCTTAAAAATCAATGAAGGGAAAACCATCAAATCCATTAACCTGACTAAGAATTCCTTCAGGCCAATAGTACGAACTGCAATGCACTGGATCTTTCATTTTATTGAGCTATATCTCTTTGTATGGCAACCAGCAGGGAAAAAAAATCAAATCTAAAATCAAAGACTAAGGGGTTTTGTTCTGGAAACCAGTGAGGTAAGGATTGAATATACTTTTATGCCTGGAGTTAATTTTTTTCACCTTAATTTGCAATCAGACACAATAAAAAAAAGATATTGCCCCTGGAAGGAAGCAACTTTATTACCATTCCAACTATTTTCTGTACTTTTTATCACTCCTAAATCCTTTGTTTTTCAATTCACCTCCAAAACCTTGCAACAGTAAACACATTTACTTGTCTTTGCTGACTGTCAACCAATACCATCTGCTCTTTGGAGCCTTAAAAATAGTAACACATATATGGGTCACAACTGTAGTCTCTAGATAACCATGTAGCAGATCCAGGTGATTAATTTTTTCACAACCTTTATCTTACCCAGGGGCAGACTTTTGCTGTGTCTTTCCCTAGTGACCGTTTCTCATAAAATGTGAAATTAACAAAAATGCAATCTTACTGAAAAACAGTATTTCATGGAGGACCCATGTCAACTAACAGAAGGGGTTGTTAGTCAGCTGCCTTGTTTGAACTTGATCCAAAGGCATTTCTACTCTTTCATAAACAGAAGTGGTTCAAGCCATAAAACTGTGAAACTGGGACAAATCAACAGGGGTCTTTTTTCTGTAAATGAAAAGAAAAATAGTGGCATTAGCTGCTGCTTTCAGAATGTCCTGGCAGTGTTGCTTCTCTTAAATACTACTTTTTCTGTCTGTGAGCTGGTATTCTGCTTATACTGTTTCTCATGATGCACACATTCAAGCTATTTAATCCCTGACCATACAGGATAGTCTGATGAACTAATTGACAAGATGATGATATGATATGTCATAACGATCTATTTCAAACTCAGATTAGATGGAAAACACCAATGTCAAAAACTCTATGTTAAAAAGTAAAATTATGCAAGCAAGCATTAATTTCATTTTTGACTTTGTATGCATAAATTACATATATACATGGACTACCATTATCTCTTAAGCATTCTTTTAAAGACACAGCAGATAATATTTGCTTAATAATAAAAGAAATCCTAATTTTCTTCTGCTCTTATCATTTCTTGTGTCGCAGAGTTCTTGTTTATAGAACACTATTCAAATTCTACTTTAAAGATAGAATTACTTCTTTCGCTATTATATTACTCCCATAATCTCGAACGATTTTCTTATAATAAAAAATCATTTATTTTTATATAAATATATCTGGTTTGGCATCCTTAAGCCTGCAGGGAAAAGTTGTATAAAGGTTCAATTACACCTATAAAATCCTTTAGACAAAGTCTGGGGGGAAGCTTGGATCCAGTCACACTCAGACTCCTCTCTGAGAAGGAGTTTAGAAAGCAAGGGGGTCCTTTCTGCACCTCATGGCTCAAAAGGAGGGACTCGCTAAAAAACTTGTCTGAAGCTCCCACTCTGCCCACAACAAGTGAAAATGCTTATAATGTTTTTCAAATTAAAGTTCTACTTTCTAAAAAGGATTAATTCATGAGACAAAGGTAAGCTGGGAATTTAAACTGTCATACTCATTAACAGTTATGTACTAATATATTGAAAGGTCCTTTCCTATTGAAATTATAAGCATTAGAAAAAAACTATTTTATTTTGTCATGTCCTGCTCAATAAACTATTTGTTTTTACTGACAAAAATATTCAGCAATTTAAGAAACTATTTTTAATTTGGTTGTAATTGGAGCTACATACAAAGAAGCCCTAAAAAAGGTATTATTTTATGAAAGTGTTATTCATGTAATTCTCTGTCACTTGTCAACAGTAAAGAACTGAAATAAAGGATCTCCATTATTAATTATTCTGCAATAGATGTTTTCTACAAAGATCCTTTTCTTCCCCCTAAAACTTCAGAAACTAGATACAGGGAAAGATGTCATTAAAAGCTGTAATATAAATATTTTTTCTTCCTTGGCCTGCCCATGTACATGTATTAATGGACATGCACACTCTGCTGTGCCTGTAACATAGTACAAGATCTCACAGCTAATGACATGGTTCATCTAACATTCTTTTGAATTACTATATCAAAATCAGGAGTATATGTCCATACAATAAATATATTGAATTTAAAATGTTATTTGGTTGCTGTTGTAGATGCAAGGGATGAAATTTTGATTGGACAGATAGAAAACTTAAATCCTCTTGTGTCCAGGAGATGGGTGAAGTAAGAATTCCACTGAATTAATCTGGAATCTTCCTTCCAAACACATGTACGTAACTATATGAGACTGTATGAGTTTGAACATAAGAGTTTCTGTGTATGCTGTGGAAACTGCACTCTGAGGCCAATGGGAAAAATGGAAACTGCTCAGGTGTCAAAATCAAAATGTGACATCTGAATTTACAATACATCCTTCTGAAAAAAAAAAACAAACCACAAAAAACCAAAAGAACAGAAATAGAATTTATACTCTTAAACTGTAATCCCTATAAATAGAAAATATTTTAAACTAGTCATTTTGTAAATATTCATTTTCCATTAAAAATTTAAAACTTTTACAGCAGGTACGTTTTGTAATGGACTGTAAATATTTTTGTGGCCAGAAAGGTTCTGTAAAAATATTGAATATTCTCAATCCCTGGGAAGTTTGAGCATCACCAAGAATGAGACTTATGCCTTCATAGTAGTAAGGGAAGAGTGAATGAATTTTGAGCTTGATAGAAGCTTGATTTCAGACAAGATTAAGGGAGTAACTGTCACAGACAAAGTGGGAGACAAGTTTATTAGTGAATCCCTTCCATTGAGTCATTGAGGTGCACCCCTTCGCTTTCTAAAGTTCTTCTCAGAGAGGAGTCTGGGTGTGGCTGGATCCAATCTTAGTCCCGGATTTTGTCAGTCATTCATGTTTGTGTTGGTTTTGGCTGGGGTAGAATTAATTGTCTTCACAGTGGCTGGTATGGGGCAAAGTTTTAGACCTGTGTTGAACACGGGGTTGATAACACAGTGATGTTTTAGTTATTGCTGAGCAGGGCTTACACAGAGCCAAGGCCTTTTCTGCTTTTCCTATGGTCACACTGGTGAGGAAGCTGGGGGTGCATGGAAGGTTGGGAGGAGACACAGCTGGGACAGGTGACCCTAGCTGACCAAAGGGACATTCCAGACCATATGACATCATGCTCATCATATAGAGTGAGAGAAAGAATGATGATGGGGGGACATTTGGAGTGATGGTGTTTGTCTTCCCAAGTCACCATTAGTCATGATGGGTCCCTGCTCTCCTGGGGATGGCTGAACACCTGCCTGCCCATGGGAAGCAGTGAATTAATTCCTTGTTTCGCTTTGTCTGTGTGCACAGCTTTTGCTTTCCCTATTAAACTGTCTTCATCTCAACCCACAAGTTTTCCAGCTTTCACCCTTCTGATTCCCTCCCCAATGCCTTTGGTGGTGGAGTGAGCAGGCGGCTGCGTGGGCCTTGATTGCCAGCTGAGGTGAAACCATGACAACGTCTGAAGGATTATATAGGTGTAATTGAACCTTTATACAGCTTTGTCCTGCAGAATTAAGGATGATAAACCCAATATATTTATATAAAAATTAATTATTTCTTATGAAAAGGGTTAGACTGAAAGATCTTAATCACAATTATTTAGTATACAGTATAGGTAGCTATAACTACTAGTACAGTATAGAGCACTATTTTTTAAGCAATATTGAAGCACTTATATTGAAGCAGGCAAAACCAATGATGAAGTAGGGATTGATATTACTCACCCATACCAACAACTGTGGGCAAATCTCTTTCACTCAGCTTTGAGGAGTAAACTTGAGGTGCATCCCCATGCAAAGGGAAGAATATCCACACACACTCCAAGAAGGGCTATGCTACAAGAACCTGCCATCAAAACTGGGACTGGACTTTTATCATATGATTGTTAGTTAAACGTTTCAGGCCAGCTGTCACATCTCAGTATCTTTAGATATCAGTAGGATCATTTGTTTATTCTTTTATCAGGTACTTTAGGAGGTCTGCCACATCTTTGTCTCACTATTAGGATGTTTAACTTTGGGATTGATGAGTCAGGCTGGTTTCAGCATTTCTCAAAAAGCAAAAAGCAGCATGATGGCCCTTCTCCATTCACCACAGGTTACTATGCAAATAGGGTAGTTTGAGATATTTTACCTCCACTCCAGGCAGAGGTCCTGCTACAGTGACATAAAATGATCAGTCTCTCATGGGAGTCACTGAACACTTTTTCAGTTTCCTTTCCTCTGGCCTTTGCACTTATTTTCAGTACAGGAAACACATGGACCTACTGAAGCATGTCCAGAAGAGGGACACCAAAATTGTCAGAGGCCTGCAGCACCTCTCCTGCATGAAAAGGCTGAGAAAGTTGGGATTGTTCAACCTGGAGAAGAGAAAGCTCAAGGGATACCTTACAATACCTAAAGGGAATTTATAAGAAAGATGGAAACAGACAATTTATCAGGACCTGTTGCAATAGGACAAGAAGTAATGGTTTTAAACTGAAAAAAGGGTATATTTATCTTAGATATAAGGAAGAAGCTTTTTGTAATGTGGGTGGTGAGACATTGGAACAGGTTGCCCACAGAAGTGGTGGAGGCCTGATCCCTGGAAACATCCAAGGTCAGGTTGAGTGGACTCTGAAAGAACCTGGTCTAGGTGAAAATGTCCCTGCTCATTGAGGGGAGGTTATACTAGATGAGCTTTAAAGAACCCTTCCAACTCAAAGCATTCTATGATACTATGATTCATCTCCCTGCTATTCATGTTATATTTATTCATTAATAACTTCAAATACTAACAAATTACAATTTGGAGCAGCACTGAAGGCATAGTGGCTTCTCCCCAAAGATCAATATATATGTATTTCACAAATAACCACTAATCTAATAAAGATATTAAATATCCTGGGGACTACTCCACCAGTATGCCTCATTCACCTCACTTGTTACATTTGCTTCTGATCTTGCTGTATGTTTCCCCTCCGCATATTAGATATTGCCTAAACTGTTTATTATTATTATTATTATTATTATTATTATTATTTTGGCACCACCATACATGGGTTTTTTTCAGAGATGAAAGAGATGTTGAAGTAAAAAGAAGGTAATACAGTGGAAAAGATAGACATGAGTGTAAACAGATGAGAAGAATGTTTGCAAATTTAAAAAAAATATAAATGCTTTAGATTGCAGGTGCTCCCTATGGTTTGTTTAGTGTTTTCCTCAGATTGGTCAATAGTTTGTAATGACAAATACATGTGTTCTGATACAGAGTAGTTGGAAAGTTGCTTACTTTTTGCAAAATAGGATTTAAAATTCATAAAGGTAATTTCATAGCCATTTATATCAAAATATGTGTCATGATTAGAAAAACATTAAAAAACAACGATAAAGCTAGCACAAAGAAATTGATACTGTAAGAATTGCAAGAGTAATATCAAGGGTCTTTCAAGATGAATGTCTTTAGAAGTAACCACATGCTTTGTGATTTCTCGAGCAGCATTTTCAAATAATCCAGTAACATAATAATAGTACAACTTCATTAAATTCCTATAGAAGTACAAGTTTTCTCATCAACCTGTTTTGTTACTGAAGCTAGTTGCATTGGTGCGAAAATACAAAAACTTGCATGACCCAGATTACTAGTTACCATTCCTCTGCCACCTATTCTTTCTTAATGTGTCCCAAACACTGCAGAAAGTCACCATGCCACTCTTTCCTTTTACTGGATATTTTCCAGAAAAACATTAATGCTCAAATGTTAATTCAGATTTAAAACAATGACAATTCTTAAAAATCTTACTTTTAAAATTAACTTAAAGAAATAAAATTAATTTTTAATAAATTTCATTTTAATACATTTATGTTTTGGTTAAATATAGGTCATGAACCATTATATCTTATATCAAAATTTGGCACGGCTTTAGAATTCTTAAAAAAGTACAGTGAAAATGCCCTCAAAACCAGGATTGGATCTTTTAGCTCATGAACTAGAAAATTAGGAAAAAATTATCAGGATTACAAAAGAGTATCTTGGTTCTGTTGTGGATATGCTACATTGCAGAAACTTCCAAAATTATTTGGGATGTAATCAAGGGCATTAAAAAATCATAAATACCACTTCTTTAGGAAGATGACCCTAAAAAATAACAGAAGCCACATCCAAACTGAACAGAAAGTGGCATTCAAAGCCACATCCACCTGTGTGGCTATGGAACCCTGTAATATCCCTTAGCACTCTTGTTCCTAAGGCTGTTACACCTCTTACAGAAAAATTAGTAAATAGCAATAATACAGGGAATTATGGGATTCTTTTCAGTTGAGTCTTTGCTGAAATTGCAAATCAAAAAACATCAAAACCAAACAATCTACAGGACTTTTTTCTGCATACCCATAATGTACTAACCAAAAAATCCAGATCTGAGCTTTCTAACTGTACCAGAAGTGAAATTACTTTGATTTACTTACTATTAAAGACTACTAGCTATGTTTTAATATAAACTAGAAATTAAAAGGAATTATAATGAAGTAATCTGAGTTTTTATCTTTTGGGGCAACCTAAATTACGTAGTTTTGGTACTAGATGTGAAACATAGGACATTTGAAATTTTTTCATCTTGTTTATTCTGGTGGAATGTAAGATCTGTTCATATAAAAAAATCATAACAGATTGTAGGGGTTTTTTTCTATTTTCTTCATCATTTCATGTTGGCACATCCATGAAATATGACACAATAATTAATTAGCTTTCAGGATAAAATAAGACCACAAGGTTTCTACACTGAATGCACATGCAAAAATACAGAGCTATTCTTGGTAACAGAACTCTAGCAAAAGGCGTGGCATTAAATAATGAAATAAACTTCAAAATTTTGTCATAAATGTATTTTAAATTATTACTTGCCAGCCTAAAATGATAAAAGTTTCATTACTAAAGCCGTTATATTATTGTGCTGCTATGTATATTGACAGAGTATAATTTTATCATTAATAGTACTAAGCCAAAATTTAATTTTATAACATCATTTCTTATTGGCAAGAGTCTCCAAATTCTACTGCAGAACAAATTCTAGCATGTGACATCCATTCAGTGAATACTCTATCATTAGTGTTCCTTTTTATCCTTTCTGTGTGCAAAACTTTATGGATGTTTATAAAACTCTACTGACAAGGCATGATGGAAACAAGACAATGTCAAATATTTGTTTCTGACGTGACACCCAGCTCTTCATGCCAGAAACAATTTTCTTCAGAGCTGCTGAAACAACGTGTTACAGTCAAATATCTTTGGTAAATGCTTAAGAGCAACTGTAGCATTTCTGTGTGATACACTCCTGGCTCACTTGTGGAAGAACTGCTATATTTATTATTTTGAGATTTTTCTGGCAGTACTGTGAAAGAAAAAATGGCAAGTTACACAGGCCTGAAAGGAGAGAAAAAAAAAAAATCTGTAATATAAATGATGGAATAAGCAGGCCTCCATAATGATCTTTTATTTGGTTGGTTGGTTGGTTGGTTGTCTTTTCTTCCCTAAACCAAGAAGTAACAACCTCTTTTCCAAAGTTTTGGTTCCCTTTTCAGAAATTTTAATTGGACAAATTGTGAACGTGTTTTTTGGTATCATTAATATTTTGAATTAATAAGTTTTATAGGGTAATTAGAAACTGCCTTCAATCTGTTTTAAATACAAAGACGATAAAATCCAATGCCTTATTTACTCTCCTACAATTCAGACTTTTGTTGAATTCACTTAGAGCAGAATTAGATCCAAAGTTTTAGATCTTACACTTTTCCACTGAACAGTTTTGCATCAGATTCTGGATTGAGAGCAATAGTTACTAGTATATAATAGACCATGAAAATACTTGAAGGTATGTGTGTTAAAGCTGTTGCTAACTCATCAGTGAAAAGAAAAAAAAGTACCTCATTCTCCACATTTTCACATAGTATAGTTGCTGACTTGCATTAATGCAAAGGAAAAGAGGACAGGCCATCTGGAACATCTACCTGTTTAAAATTACTTTATCTTCCATTATCCTACAAAAGCAGGAAACGTGGCGGAAGGTGTGCGTAGGAGGAATATGGATGGGACATTAGTGGAAAACTTGGAAAAATCAAGAAATACCTTCCTTTAATTACAAAGACTGAGTTGGTTCTCATTTTGCTGGTTCCCTTACTGGGACTGGAAAGTCACAACAGTGAGGATGGTCTAAGGCTTGACAACTCCAATCATGATCATGGGGGATAACTAACTACATTGGGAGCTAACTTTCAGTGTCGGCTGTGTGGAGATTTTCATGGTACGTCAAGGAAAAAACATATAATATTTGTGTGTGAAAATGTGATTTTAGAAAGATCTGAAGGATCTTCAATTTTATGTATTAGAATGCATACATGCATTTTACACACTAAAAAAACCCAAAGCCCACCTGAAATATTTCTGTTGTAGAAGAAAATTTGTGAACAATGACAGTGGAACCCAGTCTAGTCAGAGATACATTGATGCACTTCCAATAAAGAAGTGTGTGTAAAAAATTTTTATGTAAAAAATTAGTGATAAATGAATGTACTTGTTATTGCATGTATATGTTTCATATAAAGCTTTCTATCTGATCCAGTCTGCTAGCAGTAGGTGGCTTTGGCACAAACACAGGTAGTTTTTCAAAGAGGCGCTGTCATCTGCAAGAATTCTATATGCAATTAATTTTGTATTATAATTCTTCCTATGCAAATTTCACACTACTACTATTTAAAAGAACACAAAACCCAAACAAATAGCAGTATATTTGTATGTAATTTAAAATTTTGATTGATATAAGCAAGGATTCAATGTTCTTCATTCTAGTGGTAGTGTTGGCTTGAAGTTTTTCCATATTTATTTATAATTAGATGTCCTCCTCTGCAGCAAGAAGACAAAGAAGGTTAACGTATAGGTGTAATTTAGCAGACTCTTACAGCTTACTTCCCGTAATTCCCTGAGCTTGTTTGTTGCATGTCTGCATTTTTTATTTCCTTTCCCTCTTCCTGCTGCTGCTGCTGCTGCAGTTAGCAGAACAGAGCCCAGTTGTCAGTCCCAGTAGTGAACCAATCTTTGCCATATGCCTCTGTTTAAACTTTAAAGTGAATAAACAATCTCTGCCTGGCTTAATTAAGAACGACAGTATTCTGTTCTCCAATGCTCTTTACTTTTTTTTGTCAATTTTTTTTTCTAATAGATCTGCCAAATTATACAGAGAAAAATACAGAAACATCCCTTGAAGAAAACAGAACATTAATTTTAGTAGGCACAATCTTAGTTTTCTGTTTTCATGTGGCAATCACTAATTGCCTTCATCCAAAAACTGCTCTGAACAGCTTTCTATAAAGCCCATCAACATTAATCTATCATATAAAGTGTTATATGTTTGGAAGCATGAAAACAGAGGGGTGGTGGGCTATGTTGCACCATAGGACAAATTCACTTTGCAGTCATACAATGCAGTACGTGTCCAAACTGCATTGTTTGTTTTATGGCAGCTCTCTACATGGGCTCAAAAAAGAGAAGGGAATGAAAGGCATCCTGCCATCCAGTGCACCTGTTCAGGCAACTGAGATCTCTACCATCCTTCACAGGGGCTGGATGGCTTTGAGGTGTTCAAGAGAAAGTTGAAGAATGTTTCCTTTGTGTTTATACAGCACTCTGCAACCTATCCAGGCTCATAAAATAACAGGACTAAGCATAATCTTATGCTTTTCTGATACAACATTCTTGATTGAAGAATTTTAAACACTGAATTTAAAGCAAAATTCTCCATTCCACTGCCTGACAAACATCGTACCTGTTTCCATACTCTTTGCAATTGAAGTTTTCATCACCACTTGAGAACATTGATACTATTTGACCTCCCCTGAACCATCTTATTTACTTACTTCTGACCTGGAATCCATGATGATTTTCAGTTCCACTAATCTGGTTTTCACACAGGTGTTTCTCATTGCATTTCCATTTAAGAATATCAGCAGTGCTTTAGTAACAGTGACTTTGTTCAGCTAAACAGTTTATGACAGCTCATGCACAGAATTTTTATCTCTTTACATAAAACCCCATCAGTGGTGGTGGCTCACAAGCACACCTGGTAAAGCATATGTTTTTGATCTTTAAGTATACCTAGGCAAGCCAAATGAAAGAAAGGGATAAGCTTGACTCTGAGAGGTAGCACATCCAGGCACCAAGAACCTCTGTTTTGAAGTTTCAAAAAGCATCTAGTTTTTAAAATATTTTTAGTCCTTTAAATGGAGAGGTTTTGAAATGATATATTATACAGAGCACCACCAACACACACACCAAAACCACAAACATGAAAACTTCAAAGCTCCTAGATGAATTGGTTGTTTCCACCATGAAATTTTAGAGTTTAACATTAATTGAGTTTTTCCACATTACTAATAGTGGTGACTAGTTCAATCCAAGAAAGTAGAATCATGGAAATTTCAAAGCAAACGTAACAGGCAGTTTCCAGATTACTTCTAAGTCTTGGCAGGTTTTTGCATAACAAAGAAAAGAGAGGACTCTTTCCCTATGGAAATTCCTTTTTTAGAGGTTTTTATCCTTAACCAGATGTTATTGGTATAATTTCCAGAATGATAAGCCAGCTGTCAGACAATAAAGCATATAACAGGAATGGATGAAGTAAAAAAAAAGTCTAAAATTAAGCAGCATTTGTTTCAGATAACAGTAATTAGCAGAATTTGGGCCTATGCAAACCACTTTGAATTTTCTGAGGCTTAGAGATTTTCAGCTCAAAGCACAGGCTTAAATATATTCTTACAAATTTGTGGTACATCAAATCAACAACCCAAGTCTATACATCAGTTCAAATTGAAAGTGTTTGGGATTATGAAAGCTAATGAAACTTTAAAGTACAAGAGAGTTAAACTTGAAGTCAACATCTGGTAAGTCTGAAATTTATTGAGAAAACTTTATGATTTTGCTTTTCTTGAATCTGAACCCTAACTCTAATTCTGCCTGAAATCAATACAGCACATTGAAAGATAATGAGATCATATTGTTCTGTTTTGCATGGCAATTGACAGATTCTGAAGCACCAATGCAGGCCATATTCCAATATCTCAAAGTATGTCACCTGTCTGTATTTAGCACCAGCCTCTCATTGTGATTTTAGACATCCTTTCATCGCTTAATCTTCACAGGTCTTTGGTACAAAATTGAGATGACCTTATCTTCAATCAAATCAAATCAATCAAATAATAATTTGCACTTCAACAAGATTTTTTTTCACCACAAGCATTCCAAAGGGCTTTACAAGACTTGGTAGGGCATTCCTACCTTTAAGAAAAGGGAATAAAGATAGTAGATAACTAAGTGCACTAGACTCACAGTAAACCAGAGGCAAAGATAGAATAGAATATAGGTTTTTCCATATTTCGGTCCTCTTATTTTCAGAAAATAAATATTCTCTGACTCTGTCTTTTCTGTTGTATCTTTTTATTTCAGGTCACAAGTACTGATGATCATTTTGCAACCTGAGTATGACAGCCCTTCTTTTAGAGAGACAGATATCAAATACTACTTTGTATTACTGCAGAATTTATCAAAATAGCTCTTCTTACTAAGGTGGAAAAAAAAAAAAAGTGTTTAATTTTTAAAGCAACTAACTTCCTGTACATGGAATCCTATGCTGATGGGTGCTTAATGATGGGTGCTTGAAGGTACAGTCCAGTGAAAGCCACTCTGCATTTAGTCAGAAAGGCAGTTGATGGCAGAGAGCTGCCATTTTGGAAGACATCTACTCAGCTTTCTAAAGTTTCAAAAACTCGACCTTCTAACTACGAAAGAGACCTTAAAGAAATACAATGTTTCTTCCACATTACATGTACCAATTAACTTTGGTAAAGGAAAATCAAACTTGAAGTTCCTACAGGTCTACCACAAAAGTGCAAGGGGAGAAAACATGTACAAGAAATTAGTTTGGATTATTCAGATTTCACAGCTACTGTGACCTGATTTCTAGCATGCAGAATACTTCCACAGATGACTTCAATGAAAGATGAAGTTAGCCCTTGAGACAATGAGATCCAAAGAGAACACTATTTACACACAGATCTTAAGGAATATTTTTTTTTATTTCTTTAAAGAATACATCCTTCTGCCATGTATTTAATTTTTTGAGGCAGCATCATATAGCATATTTAAGTCAGAAAGCACAAAAGATTAATGATCTAGTTAACGAAATCCATAGATATCTCCATACCAATGCTGTGCTACACAGGTAAGACCAAACAAGAACAGTAGAGAATGCGTTTTGCATCACAACACATAACCACAAAGCACTGGCTAATGTGTTCTTTTCCCTTGGTTTAAGAAAAGCAACTGTATTCATTAACAGCTTTTCACTTAGTATGACTTGTGTGTATTACACTCAAACACTCAGCTGTCATATGAAATGATGGGAGCTGACAGTTTGGAATTTGAAGATTTGACTCCTTTTGAATGTACTAAATGAACAAGTGCTGTCTAATCTTGGTTGAACTGAACCCAACAAAAATCCCTTGCAAGGATACAAGATTTTATTATACCTTTTCAAGTTTAATATTCACAGTGAATATTCAGAGCTTTTCAGCTCAATACTCAGTTAATTCTATGACTAAGAAAGATGTCATTAGGTAGGCTTCAGGCAACAGTGAGCTACAAATGGAATTCCTTCCTGATTTTCTGAAACTCAGAGTTTATGATCCATATCCAATGATGAATGGTCTATAAACTCTCTTATGGTCTTTAATTGCATAAACTTTACATTATAGACTTACATTAGCTTGTGAACATTTTTGCTACAAGATGTAGAAAACCAGTAAAAACAGAAGTTCTCTCAGCTCTTACACAAATAGAGCATGTAATTCTTCAGTATAATTTGTTCAGTACTCATGTTCTTTGTTTGAATTTGTACTTTTCTACAAATGCAGAGAAATAAAGCTTTACATTTTAAATCCTAAAAATTTACATTTTTTTAATGCTTAATTCCTGAAACTCATGCTGTCTAGTTAGCACGCTGTTCTATCTCAATGTGAATTGGTCCTAACCCTGTCAATTTTATCTTGTAGCTGCTGCTTATACTTGTGTATTAATAAATGGCTTCCTATACCCTAAGAGCAGCATGCGTGCTTCCTGAGCAGTGCACTCCTCCACTGGATTCTGCTGACATTTTGACTTGTTTTAGAAAGCATTAAATAAATAAGGAATAAAGTTGACATAATGTATTTGATAAGTATTACAGAGAAAAGAGCTTCAGGTAGATTGCCTATATATACCCTCTATGAAGATAAAACACAATCACCTGGAATTTAAATTTTTAACAGCAATTTATATGAAAACTATAAGAGACTTGTCAACACAAGTTAATAGCAGAACTAGAGGCTTTGTCTCCTAAAGTGATGCATGACATGCCCCTAAATTACTGTCCACTAGCATGGCAAGTGGTTGAACCAAGAGCTATACACAGCATACAGCTCCTACTATATGGAATACTGATAGCGCTGCTTCGACCCTTGGCTCAACCACTAATCAAGCAGGAAAGTGTTAGGAAAAAAAAAAGAAAACACATAATTTCAAAACTGAAATGGCTATATTTGGTACTGCAGATGCTTTCAGCTTGGAGAAGGCTCTGAGGAGACCTTACCACAGCCCTCCAGTACCTAAAGGGGGCTACAAGAAAGACAGAGAGGGACTTTTCACAGAACATGCAGTGATAGGACAAGGGGAAATGGCTTTGAATTGAATTTTTGAATGAAGATTTGTGGAACATAATGCTATCAGGAAATTAACTGTGTGAATTGTAATTATGTTATTTGTTTTTCTCAACTGTACTGAAAAATCAACATAAATCACAGACACTGAAATTAAACAGAACCATCTCATATAGAGAAATGGCTGCTAGGAATGTTTTTTCTGTCATGTTTTGCAGTTCTGCTTAATCTGACTAACACCATTATCTTTAATTCCACATCCATTATCAAACAGTGGAGTCCATATCAAATAGAATTGAGACTCATGTAATTCTGAGTTTTGCAATAATTTTGCAAAAGAATTTATTATTTAAACTTTAATAAACTCAAAAAATATCATTAATTTTATTCTTATATATATTTTCAGCATACTCTTGGTAATGGGTATTAAGCAGGCTGAATAAACAAACTCTGTCTCAAAAGGATCTCTTCAGTATCAACTATGATAATATTAGTATGTAAGACCGTAAAAACATGCTTGGAGTATTATTTGAAGTAAACATGCCTCAGTATTGCACAGAAGACAAGCATGTTGTAGTCACAATTTAATTCTCATGTTGCATTAGAAAATTTGAATGTTTTGGTTAGCTACAAAATAATTTCAATCTTTTCAGCATGTAACCAATTGTTATTTGCAGCTCTTACTTAATCTACACCTAGAGGATCGTACACTCCGTTATTAGGACTGGTTATTGACTGTCTTATTAAATTTCTGCCAATAATGTTTTTAAATAATCGTATCTATGAATTTATGCATTTTAACAATTCTTGATTTCTCTTTTCAGTATTTAGTAAATGGAGATGGCTTGCCTGCTAAATGTTTTAGTTAATCATTTTCTGTAATTAAATGATCTCTCCAATGATTCAGGAAATGAAGATGTGTAATAAACTTAAGGAAATTGAACAGTCAATAACTGGGATAGATGACAGCAGTTAACGACAGTATGGGGAGTTAAAAATTCCCATGCTCTATCTAATCGTATGCCTCTAGCCACTGTCTCTTCTAACACAGTGAGAATCTGTATACAAAGTGTTGAGTATGAATAGGTCCATAAAAGCAGCTGCATTTTGGGCATCTCTCGCCCATGGTAGGCTAAAGCAGAATTAGGATGAAATTATAACTGTAGAATTTCTTTTCTGCCGCTCTGAGGTCCTTCCCTGCATACACTATTTATAAACATAGGTCACGAGGGGCTATTCCCATTCCCACATTCCCATCCTAAGTTGCTGTCACCATCCACATCCTTTCCCCAGAAAAGAGGAGGGCTACTGAAGCACTGTACTGCAGGATTTCCTGTAGACCTTCCATAGTATGGAACGAATTGGAAGAAGATGAAAGAATAACATCAATGGAACATGAGGAAAGTACCCCAGGTCTCCCAGGCATTTCCACAAAATGTCATAAATCAAACAAATGTAAATGATTGGAAGGAACATGCTTTAGTCAAGGAGCTATTTAGAATAAAGTGTCACACACTTTCCTATACATGCTTGTACAGACTCCAGCCTGGGACTGATCCCATTTTCTCATGATTTCTATTTTGGAAAATAACAATACAAATTTGAATAGGCACTTGTGTTCAAATGTTCTTTATGCTAATGACTCCTCAATGTTTTGCACAGTTGCGTGACATTAAAACAAATTATTTCATTCCTAATATAATGTATTTGTAGAATAACTAATAGTAGGCTTTCCACAGACTATTCTAAGTTTGCAGTAAAAAGCAAGGCTTATGAAAGTCACCTCTTTTTAGTTTTTTTCTAAATTTTAAGATCCTAATATTCTCTAGACAATATTGGCTTTACCAGTTCTTTCACTCCTTTCTGCTTTGACCATACCTACCTACTATAGAAGAGAACAAAATAAATTAAATTATAACTGTTAACAACGTCAAAAATTGCCATTTATGCAAGTAATATTTACTATATACTTAATGAGATGTGATTTTATTAAAGAAATGCATTCCCAGTAACAAACAGAATGAGTGAACTTCACTGTTATCTTTTCCATAGACAAATTCTGTTGATTAAGTAATCTTTCCTATAAGCAAATCATTCATTTAATGACTATACACGTCTAAAAGACACCACCACACTGCCTCAGGAATTTCAGAGTTCCTAAATAATATAGAAATCTTCCTAGAACTCAGAAGATGTCCCCTTCCTTCCTGAACACCATTCAGTTCTGCCAGCTTACATGCTCACAGGAGGTACAACATGAAACCGGTAGCCAGCTGCAAAATTGCCAGAGAGGTATTATCTTACACTGAGAAGGGGAAATTCATTACATTGAATAATTAATGAAATAAAACTCTTAAAATACAGCATGTATCAAGACCTCAAAAATAATAACAGTATAAATGGCTTGTTTTGTAGGACACTTTCTTGTGGAAACACGAAAATGTAAGAAGTGTAAAACATTTCAGTATTCCAAAACCTACTTTGATCTAATTGGATACTGAAACACATCTTGAAACACTGACATTTCTTACAGTTCCACATTTCAAATACCCTTAACAGATAGAAGAATAAAAGCAAGACATAACTCCACCTCAAAGCTCTCTTCCTCCTTTATCCATCACCAACATTCAGAGAAGACATTCTGTGTGTACACACTGCTTTGGAAGAAAGGCCATTACTCCGTGCCAAACTAACACATGGGTGTCTAATCTGGCCTTATAAACAATATGTCCCTTTCAATAGCTATAATTAAAAAAAGGAAATTCTATATTTCTTCTATTTTCATCTTTATACTATTTTTCTTTAGCAGTGCAGTGTAACTGCTTACACAAATGTACAGGCTCTGGCCTCTTTAGCTTCTATGCTTAGACCTGAAAGGATCTGGGAGTAATTTGGCTTCATTTTGGATATCCTGTTAAGGGATTAAAAATGGATCAACTCCCCAGTTGCCTTGCTGCTTTTATGTGCTCTTCATAAAAGATTTCAGAAGTAGAAGGACAGTATATTTGTTATTTTTGGCTCTGTTAAACACAATAGTAATGAACATTAGCTATTTAGCTCTTAAAAGCATGCAAAACACAACATGCTTATGATGTATGGCACTTTAAACATATGCTTACAGCTATACACTGCCACCTAATCACCTGCATGAGAGCACTGGCACAGAATGCCAAGATTATACAGCCGTGCTTCCAAATGGCCCCTAAGTTGTTTAAAGTTGTCTACTCCTCTAGCAAATATTGTGATTTGAAAACTCTTCAAGTATTACATTGTGAAAAGAATAATTTTCCAGAAAAGAACATGGATTGTAGATGAACAACCTGTGTCTAAGGTAAATACAAAATAAAGTTGTTTTCCAAAGGATACAAAAAGAAATAAAAAATGAGTGCCCAATGGGCACATTCACTTGGCAATTTTATTTCTGTTTAAAAGCTGCTATTAATTACAAACTAGTTTTTAAGCAATTCTGCTTTCTTTAAATGTGGAGTGAATTCTCCCCATAAACTAATGAACTGAAGTGAAGCCAAATAGAGACCAGCTGGCTGAATTGCTAAGTAATTTTATCCACATGATTGACTTTATGATCCTTTCACTACAGTAACTAGTCTTTATTCTTACAATCATCATCAACTATAATTCCAGAGGGAGAGATGATTAAAAATCAAGAGAATAGAGAGGAGAGGTTTGTTTGATGTGGTACAGTGCATTCTTACACACACTTCTTCTGTATAATAGGTGTGGAATTACAGGTCTTTATAGACTCCAAAGCAGTGCACTGAATAGCTGCCTCAAAGACGTAATAAGCAACCAATGCCTAAATAATCATTACAGATACTCCATTAACAGCATCTATCTGTGTGGCTTTTAACCATACAAATTGTTTTTTGACAGCTTGTAACCTTTCTGAACAGTTTCCTTTGGGCATTCACCACATTCAGATCTAATTTTAACTTTTGCTTTGTCTATAATTTATTACTTTCTTTGGAGACACATAATGTATTTCAGTGGAATGGATAAATTCAAATAAAAGACTTTAAAAAAATCAATTGCTGTTTTAATCTATTAAATCCTTGCTCTCTAGGAGACAACTAAAATCTGATGAAACATAACAGGGGAAAAAGGCTAAATGGTCTAGAATTCCTGAGGGTATCTGTTTTACAACAAGCAATATTTTTTTCCTCAAATTATTTAAAATAGGGCATAACCAACTGAAAAAAAGAATAAAAGTAAAAACATATATAAATAAAACATAAATCCTTTAAGGCTGTTCCTAAGAGCCACAGACTTTAAATGACATAATAAATAACACGTTATAAAATAGTTTAATGATGTATTGCAATGGGATAAAAAGCTAAGAAAGATGTACAATAGTATCTTTTTTTCCAAAGAGAGCCCATAATTGCAAATCAGTAAAGATAAGTGACTTATGAAGAGCTAGAGGGCAAGCATGATTTTCAGAAACTAGTGGAAATGTGGAAAATTAATGTGGGGGATTATGTAACACTATTGGGTGATTCGTATTGGCTGTCGCAGTCATTATCTCACTCCTGGGGACACCATTTTCAGGAATAATGTCCAGTAAGTCAGCATGTAGTAGCAATCAACATAGAAATACCATAATTCTGGCAGCGAAAATTTCTGATTTCTTTCAAGACATTCAGCTCTTTTTCAACAGATTCAAGTACTTTTCCCAAATTTTTCAAATCTATGTAACAGGTAAACATGCCTGTCCAATTGACGGAAGAGTGATTTGAAACAACCTAAGCTTTCACTGCTCACAAAAGTTTCTGTTCTTCACAGATGGTATTCAGTGGCTAGTCACATCAAAATTAACTATCATCATTGAAAGAAGAATAAATCAGATAGGCACAAAAATCTACCACTTAGAATCAACTTAACAAGCTCTTTCACATCTCCTGAATCTTAAAATGGATCACTAAATCTAGTACAGTTTTCATAAATGACAGGGAAGGCAGAGTAAATCTTTAAATAAAATGTGGAAATATCCCTCTCAGTATGAATTTAATTCATCATGCTAAACTCAGTGAAGGTACATCAGCATAAAATTAGAATGAGGCTGTTATGAATCAAGGAGATTCATGTTTAAATTGCATCTTACAACTGAGATATACCACAGCTTGTATATCTGAGGAGCTTAAAAAATAATGGCATAATTCTTGGTAATATATAAGATAATCAATAAGCAGATTTTTAGTATAAATGTTGATAGGGAGAAGAGGTGTCAATGGAAGAAATTATTAGAAAAGAGTAATGAAAATGTGAAATAAAAGGTCTAAAAAAATTAAATATGAGAAAATCTCAACTATTCAGTTATTTTTTGAGCTTCATTCAGTGTCATACTAATGCTCCAGACTGTTTACTTGGTTTGGGGTTTTGTTGGGGTTTTTTGTGTTGTGGGTGGAGCTATTTT
This sequence comes from Coloeus monedula, assembly GCF_965178545.1. Taxonomy (NCBI): domain Eukaryota; kingdom Metazoa; phylum Chordata; class Aves; order Passeriformes; family Corvidae; genus Coloeus; species Coloeus monedula. The sequence continues at coordinate 34,336,515 of NC_138786.1, read as the reverse complement.
AATTTGCTATCAAGAACATTACTTATAAATTATGGTACTGAAAGCAGAAAGATCACAGTCAGAGTGCTCTGACAGATTCTTAAAGAGTTCAAGATTTCTTTTTGTTTAATTGGTAGATATTTAATATCTCAACATGCCCAATGCACTGCTGCAAGTATCATGGGCCAAACAGTAAAATGACCTCTTTGTAATCTGATCAGCCAGTGTCAACCTGATGAAAATAATAAAAACATCCCTGTCTTAGGTATCTTAAAATTGGGGTGGGCAGGGGGGAAAGGGGGGGGGGGGAAGGAGGACTCATTAAATTCTGGCCCATTTCATTACATAAGACAGTTCTAATGACTGTAGACCTGTTCTAATTGACTTGCTCACCAATTTAGAGTACCATACTATATACCATTCATCATTATCACCAACAGTAGTTAAGGACATTACACAGTTGTCAGCATAACACAATTATCTCTCAAATATTTCTTCTTCTAGTCCTTTCCCAATCTTTCAACCTTGTCATGAAAGCACACCAAAATGTGGGAGCATTTAATTCCAAGAAATATTGCAGTGACATAACCTGTCTGAGAAGCTACAAAATTGAAGAAAGGCTAAATTAACCAATGCTCTGGCTGATGGGAATTATTAGAAAGCCATGTTCTGAGAGGCTACCATATAGAAGCATTGCATTTGTGTTACATAAAGCAATCACAGAGTGAAATGACCAACTGAGAATATGGATTTAAATAAGAAAAAAAGTGAGGGTGGGGTGGGGTGGAGTAAGTAAATCCTAAATGCTCTTAATATACTACTTCTGTCTTCATCTGGTTCAAGTACAATTATCTGTTTTTCTTAACTAAAGAAGGCTCAATCTTCTGGATAGTTTATGCAGTCAGATATTATGAGGACAGCCAAAACTGTGTTATCAATGTCCTCTTCCACAGAGCTGCTCCCCAGTCAATCAGTCCGTTGCTGCAAGACCTTGTATTTGTCCTTGTTGCAGTCAGCCCATTTCTTCAAGTCTGCTTAGGTCCTTCTTGATGGAAAGCTTCCCATTGAATTTAATAACCAGTCTCCCAGTTGAGGGCCACTGCAAACTTGATGAGAGTGAGCTCCATCTCTCCATCTTGCCTTAATGATAAAGAGAATGGGTCCCAGTGTAGACCCCTGAATACTCTTGTCACAGACACCCAGGAAGACAACAACCAAGAAACCACCACTTCTGTACCCAGTCATTCAACTGGTATTGTAAATATTCAGTTGTTCACTCATCCACACTGTAAAATCCTAATGTGGGTACAAGAATATTGTGAGAACAGCACCAAAAGCCTTCCTAAATTTAATTACATTCAGTTTTCTTCCCTCATCCAGAAATCCAGTAATTCGATCATAAAGTCAGTCAGATTCATCAGACATTATTTACCCTTTGTAAAGGCATGTTGTTAGTTACCTTCTCCTTTACATCCAGAAGCATTCTTTAGGAGGCTCCATGGTTTTCTTGTGAATCACTGTGAGGCTGACTGGTCTGCACTTCTTGGTCTTTGAAGATGGATACAATATTCCCTTTTTTTCAATTATCAGGGACCTCCATAGATTTTCACAGCTTTCAAAGATGACAGAAAGTACCTTGCAAGGACACCAGAGAATGCTCTCAGCACCCTTAGATGCAGCCTATCAGGTTCCGTGGTCTTGTAAGGGTCGTGTCCTCTTATGTAATTCCTGAGTCTATTTTCATACACCGTGGGAGTTCAGTTCCTCCTAAACCCCCTTTACTAAACATAGGTATCTGGGAAACCTGGGTCATGAACTTGTATTGAATAGTTCTGGAAAAGTATTGACCAATGTTAAACTTCTGCCCTCATGAGAATCACACGCAGTATTTCATCCAGGTCTGGAGCCCTCAGCACAAGAAAGATGAGGACCTGTTTGAGTAGGTCCAGAGGAGGGTCATGAAGATGATGGGAGGGCTGAAGCACTGCTCCTACAAAGACAGGCTGAGAGAGTTGGGGTTGTTCAGCCTGGAGAAGAGAAGGCTACAAGGAGACCTTCCAGCACCTTCCAGTACCTTAAGGGGGCTGATAAAAAAGAGGGAGAGGGACTTTTTTACAGGGGCAAATAGTAACAGGACAAGGGGCAATGGTTTTGAACTAAAAGAGGAGACATGTAGATTAGATTAGGAAGACATTCTTTACTCAGAGGGTGGTGAGGCACAGGTACAGTTTGCCCAGAGAAGCTCTGAATATCCCATCCCTGGAAGTTTACAAAGGTGAGTTGGATGGTGCCCTGAGCAACTTGATCTAGGAATGTCATCCCCACTCAGGGCAGCAGGGTTGGAATGAGATGATCTTTAGGGTTCCTTCCAACCCAAACCATTCTAGGATTCTATGATTCTGCTCATAAGATGGTGTATCACGCAGACACTAACAGGCAGGAGCTGGCATGATCCAGATTCAGCTCTGTATCTAAACTGAAATTCTTTGATGACAATGCTGGGCCTCAGAATCCTGAAAATATCTTAAAGAGATCAAAAAACAGCTGGAGCTCTGCTTGACCAGAGTCCAATTATCTCCAAACCATTAAGTTTTTGATCACAAATATATTCCCATGCTTAGCAACCCTCACTGCAAAGAAGGAACTGTTTACTTAAATTTTAGCCAGTAAGCCACATCACACAAAGAAGAGAAGAAAAATTATCTATATAACTGTTATTCCATCCCAGGTAAAACTTAACTTTGGTTAAGACAAACTAGATTTCAATACGACCACAGCTGCAGAACAACGAATAATTTTGCTTTGATAAAACCAGCCAATTCCCATATACTACAAAGAGAACTTGCAAGTGCAGAACAACTGCTGAGCTCATTTTAGCTCTGATCAAGACTCAGTCTGGATGCCAAAAGAGTGATGAATGGCATGATTTCTCCATTGCTTCTGTGCTATATATGATTTTCTGTTGGCAAACTATGTACTAATTAAAAAGGCTGTAGTACACTCAAACTAAATTACGTTAAAAAATAATTGAGATATACCAACTTTATACATTTTATCATATATTTGTGTACATGTACATATAAATATTGCAGCCTGGCTTCTCAAATGATGGAAAACACCAGTCTTCCACTGAAGTATGAAAGCCTACCTCAGTAAAGTATCTGGACCCATTTTACCTAGATACACAATATTTACATATTTGTATATATTTATTTCCTAATCACTGCAATTTCAGGAAATTTACTGACAACAGAAAGACAGCTAACTATGCCAACATGTTCACATTTCAGTTTTTAAGAGTCAAATACCTAGACCTCTAGTACAGATCCAAATATGTTTGGAAATTTCAGATTTCAGAAGTAATAGCATATGTTCAGGAATAATTTCTTCATGGAAAGGGTTGTCAAACACTGGAATGGTCTGCCCAGGGAAGTGGTGGTGTCACCACTCCTGGAGGAATGCCACATCATTTGAGAAATGATTGGATGTGGCACTTAGTGCAATGGCTTTGTTCACAAGGTGATGTTCAGTCAAAGGTTTGACTAGGTGTTAAGAGGTCTTTTCCAAACTTAATGATCCTACGATTCTATTTGGGAGCTGAAAATAGGACTCGTGACTATTTGGTAGCATCAATATATTATTAAAAAACATATATTTCAAGGCTGTCCTAGAATAAGATCCTTGTAATTTCTTTCTGACAACTCTTCTGATTTTATATCCTATTCAGTGGATTGTAATACACTTAAATTGAAATTATTTAAAAGAAAACAGACACAAATTCATTTTACTACTCCTCTTCTGGAAGTTTTCTGAGAATTTTCCAGACAAAAGGATAAGAATTAAACATAGGACAAAAATAGTCACATACAGATTACCTTGAGTTTTCTCTACACATAGTTTTCATTTTAAAAAATAAAATTAGATGACTTTTAGGTCATCTAGAGGATAGTAAATTAAAGAGTGAATAAACAAAGTCTTTCACAATAAAGGAAATGATGGAACACAGATTTTCTCAGCATAACAAGGTATGGGATCTGGCCTCAGAACTTCACCACAATAAGCTAAATTAAGAATAGCAGAGAACAAGTTAGAATCATACATGGTTAGGAAAAAAGGTTTTGTTTATAAACCATAAAAAGAGGTATGCTATCAGTTGGAAAGTTACAGTATTTTGAGATCAGTTTAAACAAAATTTCCCTCAAAAAGCCTTTCCTTTCTCCATATGTCAACAACATATGTCTTTTAAAACCAGTTTATAGTCACTTTAACCCACAGGAATTCCTCCTCCACACACACAGTAAGCAGAAAAAAATATTAGGGGTCTTTAAATCTGAAATAGCATGAGAAGAAATGTTACTGCACTTGTATACTGGACCAGAAAGTGTGCAATCCAAACCTTGATTGCATTTCAACTTAAACTTTAGTTTCTTAAAAATAAATAAAAATAAATACACTTAGCTTAAAAAAACACAAAACCAACCAAAAACCACAAAAAAAAACCCACACAGCAAAAAACCAACCAAACAAAAATGGAACATTTTTAGAAGCCAGTTTACTTTCTCCAATTCCCTTTGAAGGCTATCAGAGTATGACCGCACATTTCAGGCTTTTGCCAGAGCACTTGCGCAGAATTACAATTAGTAAGTACTGATTTTTAATTATTGATAATATTCTACTTCCTACAGACATCCCACCTTCTGAATTTGGCAAGTAAAGTCATTTCTCCCCTTCATTATTCAATTAATTCCCAACTTCTCTGAGCCAAAAGCATTGTCTCTTCTTTGCTATTTCTAAATTATAACAAATAAAATATTAATCCTGGAGTTTACTAGAACCAAACTGCCCTCAGGTCACAATTCACAAGAATAAAACAAAATAGAGAAAAGCAGAAAAAACTGCAGCAAGCAGGTAGCTTTAGTAGTTTACAGTCAGTAGGTGGATTTCAGCATATTTATCTTCATTTGACTTAAACATTTAAAGTGTCTGATTTCTAAATATAGTCCTAAGGAGAATGTTCAACTTAAGACAGTCCAACTGCACTGGGAATTTTCTGATTTTAGAAAATTATAAAAGAAAATGTTTCCAAAACAGAGAGAATAATACTGAGAACTATAATCCACAATCAAACAACACCATAGTGAAACATCTTCCAGTTTCATGTCATTTGTCAGCAACCTGTTTTGCTATTATAGAGAGGTAAATTCTCCAAGGACCCCAGGACCTTTGAGAATGCATGAAATACATTCTTTTTCTTTTTTTTAACTCACAATTTTATAAAACTCCTTACAGACTTTCTACCCTTTTAAATATCCCCTATCAGTGGCCCAATTTTAGACTTACAAAAATTTCTAACAAAACTTTGCACTTAGCAGTCTAGATAGTTTACACATTAACCAGAAACCATTTGTAAATACCTATAAAAATCACTGAAGCTGCTCAGATTAAGAAAGGTTATTTTGAAGTTAGTATGAAAACTCAAGGGACACCTACAGAATACAATGAGATATAGTTACACTTTAAAATTTTATAAAAAGCATATATTCAAATGTTTATAAGAGAAGCAATAGTGAAAACATGATAAAAGTAAGGGTAGGATGTATACAAGAATCAACCACAGTCAGAAATGAAAACAACTTCTCTTGTTATACTGGAAAAAAATCTGGGAATTTGGTCCAAAACATTTATTGTAAAAGATAATTACATTTACAGTGGAGGAAAATATAACAAAACTGTCCCCAATCAATTATTGAGTTTTTAAATTCCCCAAATCAGTTAAAATAATAGAATAATTTGTGAAGGTATGTATGTTACAAAATCCAAGGACATGGGAACTGTGCTTATATGCTTCCCAAATGCTTCTAAGCTTAAAACTCTCTCAAAAGTAAATTATGTTTCGGGCATGCTGACAGTTGTGTTGATCCCAGTGACCTAGTCTTAGAACTGGGAGTAAAATGGCCATCAGTGATCTCATGCAAACTAAGTATGATGCCAGATGTATCATGATGCAAGAGGACCAGCACTGGAACAGGCTTCCTAGACAGGTGGTTGGTGCCCCCAGCCTGTCAGAGTCTAAGAGGAATTTGGATAATGCCCGTAATAACATGCTTTAAATTTTGGTCAGCCCTCAAATGGTCAGGCAGTTGGACTGGATGATCATTGCAGGTCCCTTCCAGCTGAAAATACTCTATTCTATTCTAGAAGTAGCACCTCTGCAGAGCTGAGTTCTCGTAACTGAATTCACTCCTTGTGTACTGTGTCCATCTCTTCACACAGCTAGCACTTACTTTTTACTTAAAGACACAGATGCTATTTTGGGAAGGACAGCCAGAACATCTGATGGCATTCAATGGGACCAGTATCTGTTGATAGGCTGAGGGTCCTGAATCACAGCTTCAATTGATTGGCATCATTGGTGTACTGTGAAACCCAGCAGATCTTAAACTATACTTAACAAGTGTAAATCTTGGTCTTCATTGATCTCAGAACTACTGAAATTCTATAGCTTCAATCATGCAGAAGCAGATGTTTTTGGCTGCCAGATCCTTCTGAATCTAATAGAAGCGGGAGCCCAGCTAGCACTGAACTGTACTTGACTTTTGCAGCTTCAAGTTCAGCATCGTGTTAATGCAGTCTAAGGTAAAGATCATTATTAGATGTCTTTTTGTTTACACTATATTACCAAATTTACATGCATCCTTTGCTGATTTCCAAGCTCAGCATCTTTACTATCTGCAGTGTAAGCATTCTTAATATGACTGTGCAAACAAGTGTATGAATGGACCTAATAACTACAGCACAAGGGGCACTGTAAACAGGCACAAAAATCTTTAGTGGAGAGATGTCTCCAGTGTAGCTGTACTGCTCTGCTACTGTGAACAGTTTAAGTGTTCTAACACTATTTGACTTCACCGCAAGTAGGAACTAGACTATTACGTAGCAAAGTGGCTACACTGATGTACAAGATCTAACATCTCAGGATACAGAAGAAAAAGACCATTCAATGCCTAAACTAGCTGAAGTTGATATGGAATTTACAGCCTTTAATTGAAAAAGTAGAGAAAAACATAGGAAGCTTAAGAACAGAAATACCAATTCCTTTCTTTTATCTCTTCAAGGTCTTCTATTTTACTACCTGAAAATACAACCTGCCTGCCTGCAATTATATATCAAATTCTACTTGAATGCAGTAAGCATCACATTCCCACAATGATTGATGACAGATGTCCAATCATGTTCTTGTTACTGGGTGGGATCAGCAAAGCAGCTGCCAAAGGCCATAGGCAAAACCAAAGGAAAGAACAATGCAAATTCACAATTAGGGAGTCTCTGGGGTGTGGGAGGAGAATGATTTGGGCATCTGCAAGATTATTGCAAACCTGGTTTTATTTAGGAGAGAAAAAAGGCCTTATGCACTTTCAAGTTCCTGACCAATTTTTTGTCCCATAACTATACTTTAGAACCCATAGGTCACTGTATCAGCTGTCAGATGTTTCCCACATTAGACAGCCCGGACCTTTTCCATCAGCTGCAAGAAATTTTCAATGTATCTGGTAGAGGCTTTTGTCATCAGCTGCTATGAGCCTCTGTGCATAATGACTATCAATTCTTTCCATTGGCTGCTATGCTCTTTGCAGATCCTAGTGAGTCCCTCTTAGCAACTACAGCAGCCTTTCACAATACATAATTAAATTAACATTTATAGCAAGCATAAACCCTGTGACAAAGAAGAAGTTTTAGTTAGCCCTTCCCCATTTTTTCCTCACTCTCTTCTGTGATGCTGTAAGAGAGACTGATCTGACGGAATAGTAATCAGGAAGCAAAAAGGAAACCACCACCTCAATCCGTTCCTAAACTGGTTCAGTTTATACAGAAATAAAATGCTGAAGAGAAAGCAGAATTCACCTGGAATGAGTGGCTAAGGCTAGGGTCAGGGTGCTTTTTCTTTTCACAACCACTGCGGATTTTTTCAGCTCAAAATTCTAGCTGCACTGTAGCCTCAGGCTGTGATTCCACAACAGTTAACATCAACCTGAAATGTCACCCTTGGAGTCACTCTCCCTTGCTCTGTTTCAGGAAATAAACTAGCAGGAGACTGTCCTTATAAGAGAAAACAGGACAAGTAGAAAACAGCTGCTGATTTTCCCTGCCTGAGCTAGCTCATCACAAGATCAGATGAGCATCAGTGTCAAGAGAACAGATGAAGGAAGGGCTGCATCACAATCCCGGGGCCAAGGCAGGCAGGACCACAAAAGTGCTGACACAGCTTGGCTTCAGATGCAACAGAAGTGCTTCTGCTTGTATTTTTTTTTTTGTTAGAAAAAAAATTATTTTGTTTGAAAAAATTTGTTAGTGTCACTTCACTGAACACCTAGTCTGCTTTAGAGTCTGACACCTGCAAAACTCTGAAGATACCTCAGGGGTACCACCACAAAGCTCTTGGTGAGGTCTACAAAACCTGTTTTAGTTGGGTGGTGATGAAATTTAGGTGTACCAATACAAACTGAAAAGAATTTTGAGAAAAGTATAATCAAGGTCCACTTTACTAATGAAAAAGCCTTTTTATAGCTGAATTAAAAACTGTATACATAACTACATTAAATGGGTATTTACAGAACAATGCATAAAGGAATGTAATTTTCTCTATCAACAAGTAAATACATAGGTAGTCTTTGATGCTGTGACTAAAATAATGTTTTATCAGAAGAGCTATAAATAGAAATGAGGAAAAAATGGAAGTGAGTAAAAGTCAGAATTATTCCATTTAATATAGAAGAATAATAGCAAAATTATAAGTAATCAAAATATTCACAGCATTCTTTTAATATTCTTAAGAATAAACCATTTAATATTTTACACATCTGTGAAGTGATACTGCTTTTTTGCATCTAAGTTATAAAAGAAAGCTAACTGTTAACAATTAATTGTGAGATTTTTAACAACAACTTACCTTTGGCTAACATACAGTAAAAAGAAAATGTCTACTTTGGATAGTTTTCTAATGACAGTGAGGGAATAATTATTCTGCTTCACTATCATGGTTCAAATCTCAGAGCTCAGGTAAAGATTAAAATTAATTTAGGCTACCTTTTAGTTAAATTTAGAATAATACACCTAGTAATTAAGATAACAAACCACTGCAGAATTACATAGAGAATGTGATTCCTTTTGTTTAAGCTTTTAGCACCATAAGGAAAAAAGCTGGCATTGAAGACTTCTACAGAACAATCCCAAAATGCATCTGTTTTGATATTGCAGATTTATTTACACAAAATATAGCTTATTCACTAGAAAAAATTTTGTACATAATCAACCCCTGAAGGTTTTAATGCTAAAGAAAAACATTTATAATGAGATTACATAATAAAAAAGACAAGGGTAGACAATTAGAAGACTTCAGGTGTTTACATATCCCTATCTATATAAGCTGTTCCACATTAATTAACAGTACCTCCTAAGAAGTAGTTCAGAATACTAACCAAGAAAGACTACTATTTGGTAGGAAGGAGGGGGAAAGCCATACTCTATGAAAAACAGGTGTTAATTTTACAATAGTGATCTCAAATTTGTCTAAGAAAACATAAATGGAAAGTAGATCAAAATCTTGAGAAAAATAAATTAAATTTAGTTATCTGAAAACCCAAACTTCACAGAAACAGACATAAAAGTAGAAAATTATCACATAGATTTACTGGAGTGCAAAAGATTGACCTTACCTTACAATTTATCCATTCCTATGTTAAAATCAAAACAAAATTAAAAACATTGACAATAAGGTCACCAGAAAGTGACCAATTACAGGAGAATAGAGTACTGTGAAAAACACTGACTTCAGTCAGAGCAGTACTTATGATTCCCTTAGGTAACTATATGTTTGAACACACATGCACTTCAAACAAAAGGCCTGATAAGAGCAAAGGCTGGGTCAACAGAGCATAAAAGTCTAATAATGTAAATTTCATATAAAAGAATATATATAATAATAAATATAAAAAGTTTGGTTTTATTTGGGTTTATCCCAAATGTTTAATAGTTGAATGATATCTGCTATAAAACCAACCTGAAGAAACATTTCATCAGCTTTATTTTAACATTAACAGCTTTCCTCAGCAAAAGTGAAAATAACCCACTGTTCAAAGCAAAATGTAGGAACTTGTGGAAGAAAGAGATCTAAAGCAATAAGGTATTTATAGTTAACAGAAGACCTATAAGAATAAAGGTACAAGACTGAAGGTCCAAGAAGGGATAACAGCATTCAGTAAATATGCAGCAAAAGCCTTGATTTAACAAAATATTCCAAAAAGTTTGCTCAAAACCCCCCCCCCCCAAAAACAACCCCATTCAAAACTATCCAGGTTGTGATCTTGCCAGTATTCTGCTTTAGTAAGTATGATGCCTTAGGTTTTAACTTTCATATTTTTCAAATCCTGTACTGCCTAGTGTGTAACTCTGGAAAGACTTCCTCAGTAGGATTAATATCCCACTGAGCATGCTATAGGAGGATATTTATTTCAGAAATAATTGCCTGCTACTGCTTGTTTGATTACTAAGTTTGCAGATTAGTCTGCTTTATTTGCCTCTCTATTTTATGACGCTTTTCTGCATTCAAATTCACTTGCAAATGTAACCACACATTAAAACAACTTCCACATGCTGATGATGTCTGTGTTAACAAGTTAAAAGAAACTGCACATAATTTCATAATCAAGCATAGACTCTGGTTCTGTATTGTATTTTGGAACTACATCCACTATGTTACTTCAATATCCAGGCTCCTTTATGCATAAAGTGCACATGAATCATATGATAAATAATTATTTAAACGTATCAAAAGTCTTTTTATTTTTTCAGTGTTTCTTGGACATTATGACAATGTACTGCATTCACTTAGCTCAGCACATAAGTTGACAGACAAGTCCCCTCAGACTATATGTTTGCTAAGGAAATATGTTTTCATCTGTTAAATCTGAATACTACACGATGGCAATGCTGTTGTTCCATTTTTAATAAGTTAAATATTTCCATTGATGGTTTGTAACCTCACAAATACTATGTTGTCACACAAAAAGAAATTCAAATAAAATTAGTCTTAAGAGATTAGTTTCTCTCCAAAATACTTCTTATTGCCTTTTTATACAGCAGCTTGTAGACAAACATATTACTCATCTCCTTTATGAAAATAAGTACAGCAAAAATGTAGTGGTCCTCATCTTATCTTTTATAATATCCTGTTTTATTTCAAAATCCAGAATCATGTTCTAGCAGAATAGAAGTTTTTTTCATAAGCAGAAGTTATATCAAAACACTTAATCATGTATATACCATTTTACTAATTAAAAATGTATTCAATAAATAGTCTTGCATGTATTATTTAAAAGATGCAGTATATTTACCTTCACTGCACAAAGGTCAAATAGAGAAAGTAAAGCATCTTTTTTTTTGGTCACTTAATTTTAATAAGCTCATTAGTATTTAGCTAGAGTGCTGAAAAAAATATGTAGATTTCCCCTGAAGCTGTTTGATGCGTTACTATCTTGCTTTAACCCATTTTTCTTACCTTCAATTTCTTTCTTAAGTTAGAAGGAGAAAAACCTGTGATTTGCATGCTATGGAATTTTCTAGCAAACTCAAGGAAACTGCATTTGATCTAGATTTCATTCTGGTTTTGCCTTACCTGACATGCAACTGGACTACCAAGCTAAAAACCCCATCTAAATAGACTCTGATAAGATGACAGTCAGATTTATGTTCTGTCAAGCAAACTGACCCAAATGACAGGTGTCACAAACACATCAACCTTTGCTTTTCAAGCATGTCTATGGACCAAAATGGACAGAACATTTTAGCTAAGAGAAATTAATGAGAGCAGTAAGAAAATATCCAAGAAGTCCCTTAATGATATGTTCAGAGATCTCAAAATTCAGTAAATTTTTCTACCCTACTCTTTTTTAGTTTGTTCAGGAGAAGCTGTTTTGAATTCAACAGATATATTTGTTCTTGTTTTTCTTTATGGACTCCCAAAACAAAATTGTTTCATTTGGAACAAACACACACTCCCACAAGGGAGGTGGGAATGTGGTCCATATCACCTCAGATCTCTGAGATTCTCCCACATGTCTATAGGGAGAATTTCATGTGATGCAATGTTCTCAGCTAATTTATACTAATTCTGGTTTTTTTCATACAAAGGCAAATGAAGATCTTTCACTCATTAAGGGAGTACATAAGTATCAAATCTCTCATATGCTTTTTTATATATGTATACATCTAAGTTGAGATGCCTCAAGCAGTGGAACATGGGGAGACAGAACTGGCTGGAAATTCTTTTTGGAACAGGATTCTGGGCAAAAATGAGAAGGATCTGAGACCTCATTCACAGCATACATTTAAATGCTCCTTTCTTTCTTAAGAGCATGCTAACATCCCTTGATTTTTTGTTGCAGATTTACACATTCCTAGGAATACTTGCACACAAAGTTAGCTATACGTGGCAAATTCTGGAGTCCAATTCTGGTGCCCAAAATAGAATGGAATCTCCAAGTTCCACATTTCAGTTGCATGACATGACAGCATCTATTTAGCCTCAGTTGTCAAAAGGAAAAGGGTAAATACTCCCCAAAAAATAACTCTACAAATTCAAATTCTGTTAACTGAGTAGTCTTGATAATACCAGAAGCAACTTTTTGGCAATTTTCAGCAGAGCTATCATTCATTGCAATATTCTTGCCCAGTTCTAATATTCAGCAGAACTATATTCTCAGGCTCACGCTTCTTAGTATCTTGATCATCAATAATTGCATGAAGAAGTGACAGTTTTACATGATATCTTGCATATCCAACTACAAGCTTTTATGCAGTTTATACATAAATGCTTCCAAATCTAGCTGTTAACGATAAAGTCTTGTTTAATCACTCTTTATCTTTGTTCTAGCTTTCGTATATCATGCCAATTATTTTAAAATAGTGTTTAACAAGTTATCTTCTGAGTTCTATTTCAAACTGTTTAGTGTAGCTAATACACTGTGTCAAATAGTTAGCAGCAGCTGCAGGTAACATGCTCTGCTTCCATATAAACTTAATGCCCTGGATTGAAAAGTAAAATAAAAATGTCCTTTTTTCCTGAAGAGAGTTTTACTTAGAAACCAGTCCATACTCATAAATGTGTACCTAGAAAAATGCAGAATTGATTTAATTTTCTTCATACGTCAGTCTGTGACCTCCAGATCTAGTCCATGCCCACTGTTGTTTATGGCTCTTGCTTGGCAGTAGCAGACTGAGGCTACTTGACTTAGGGCTTCAGGTTGGAAGTAGTGTTTTATATGAGCAGTCCTTCAGCCTGTGGAGTCCTAATTATACCTGAGACCCCGAGTGGGATATAGCCCAATATTAACAGCAATTGCTTATACACCATTAAAAAAATCCCTTCCTCCTGGCAGATTCCTGGCAGAAGCAAAGAACCAGTTGAGTATTAAAGTAAGAGTAGCTGTAGTTTTCAGGAGGACATTAAGACAATGAGAAGGCTGTTAAACTCATCACAGTTTGAAATAGGAGGACAAAAATTTGAACTAGTTTCCAAAGCATCAGCTTTTGACCCACAATAAATACACTTGAAAAAGGATATAATATATTGCAGTTAATCTTCTAAGTGCTATATTTTCTCATAAGGCAATCTGATAACATTTATGATAAGAGGGCAGTGCTAGGTTAACTGAAGGGAAGAGATCAGATATTAAGACCCTATATAAAACAATCTCTGAGATCATAGGGAAGCGGGGAAAAATCATCAGATTAAATGATTTATACCTAAGAATAATTTCTGATCGGAATTACCATTGACAACTGTCCTCCGTATTCCAGGGTAATTTTGAGGGAAATTATGAGGGATTCATTGAGGGATACAAAAACTGAATATTTTCTTTTAAACAGTTTTCTTCTCAGAAATTTTTGCCTCCACATGAACTTCAAAGTTGTGCTGTTTTTGGCTGGGGTAGAGTTAACTTTCTTTATAGTAGCTAGTACAGATTTTTGCTGAACACGGGACTGATAACACAGACATGTTTTTGTTATTGCTGAGCAGGGCTTACACAGAGCCAAGGCCTTTTCTGCTCTTCATACTGCCACGCTGGTGAGGAGCCTGGAGGTGCATGGGAGGCTGGGAGGAGACACAGCTGGGACAAGCAACCCCATCTGACCAAGGGGATACTCCAGACTACATGACATTACGTTCAGTATGTAAAGTGAGGGGAAGAAGGAGGAAAGGGGGGATATTTGGAGTGATGGTGTTTGTCTTCCCGAGTAATCATTACGTATCATGGGTCCCTGTCCTGGGGATGGCTCAACACCCGTCTGCCCATGGGAAACACTCTATAAATTCTTTGTTTTTCTTTGCTTACGTGTGGATGGCTTTTGCTTTCCCTATTAAACTGTCTTCATCTCAACCCACAAGTTTTCCAGCTTTCACCCTTCTGATTCTCTCCCCAGTCCTGCTGGTGGGGGAGTGAGCATGAGGCTGTGTGGGGCTTGACTGCCAGCTGGGGTGAAACCACGACAAAAGTAATAAAGGAATCATTGTCAGAAACAGACAGCAGTATTGGATGTATTAGAAAACCTTGTTCAAGTGGATTCAAGTTCAGTAAGTTAATTGAAATCAATACAGATTCAGTTTTCTACCAGAAATGAGCCCTACATGGACAATTACGAAATTAAGTAAAATTAATCCCTTGTCTTCTGGAACTACTGTTAATGGGGATCAAAGTTTGACTTATTGTCCAACAAGCAACTTTTCTATAGAATCAGTATTAAAATGCGTTAATAAATCAGTAAGAGAGTTTAAAAACCAGCAGTATTAATGTAATACATAGGATCATTACTTAACGAATAGACAAACTCATCTCATTTGAAGTTTAACTTTATCACCTACAAGTGGTACTTGACATATATCCTGTAAATACACAAACATACTGTTATTTTTGCTTCTATAAAGCATCATAGGATAGTAACTTCATTAATGATGCTATTATCACTTGATAATCTTGCACTTTTAATGAGATTTTGTGCTCATTAATGTTGCCTGTAGAAATTTTTCAGTGAAAAGAGTAACTCACAACAATTCAATACAACACAGCAGATTTTTTCAAGGATTGTCCATTTAAAACATAGCACCAGATTTTCATTAATGTCTTTAATAGAGAGCTCAGTAAAGAAACCCAAACTGCTACACTGTTTCTGCATTAAAATAAACCTAGAGACAATATAAAAATATATTTCATACCAGTAGAAAAACTTGGTTCAGAGACTTAACAAAAGCTTTCCTGCATGAGTACTATTATGTCTGAATGGTAATCGTACACAGCTAGTGTTTTCTTAATGTCCTGGGGAGCCTGATCATTGTAAATTACCTGTGACATCTCATTAATCCTCTTTTTCCTCACAAACGCATAATTAATGGTAACATTGACAATAATACACAAATTAGCTAAGTGACGCTTTATGGTGTTGGTTTTGATTAACGTCAGGAACCCAAAAATGACATTAATGTAATGCAGATCCCAAAAGGCAACCCGCACTTTGACCTCAGACATACATTTTGTTTGCACCATCACAAAGATTAATCCTTCCCTGGATGAAGACAAGACAAAACTCTGGCCACTGGCATTGCGTGCTGGGCTGTCGCTGAAAAACAAACTGCCTCAATTGCATTTGTTTAAGAAGGAAATCTTAATGCATAGAAAACAACGGCTTAGTGTCATTTCCTATTGTCTTGTTAGGACAAAGATAAATGAGCTACTGTCATGATTTAGATCAACTGCTTCTCTGCTAACTTCTATTATTTGCTTATTTATGGACTAGTGTTTAATTAAAAGCATACCCAGATACAGAACTGCACAATAAATTAAAAATGCTTTTTCACTTAATATGTGTTTATTTAGGGGATCAACTTGTGTTTAAATTCTTCCCGTGATGTGGTAGACACAATACTGATGTTATAGGTACAAACAGGTAGTGGAAGATGACTAAAATGAAGCAATATCTTTATCTTAGCTTGGACTAACAGGATCAAAGGTACAATTTATCCCACTAAGTTAAAAAAAAAAAAAACATAAGACCAAGTGTTTACACAATATATACTTTTTTTTCCCCAGAAGATATATTTATACATATATGTATAACTGAAGGTCTCTGGCTCAAAACAGTTAAAAGACACATTTCCCAATTTAAAAGCACTGTTTGCAACTACCTCACCACCTTAGAGACTAAGGTTAATTACGATTATATATGCAGATACTCCTTTCAATAATTTCATGAATTTTACTCACATTACAGAATATACAAACCCACAAAAAAGGCCACTACTATTTTGAAAGGCATAACAGTCTAGGTGTCCTCTAAAAAAAGGTATTCTCTCATCGCTTTTCTTTCATTATACATTTTGTTGAAAAAGTTTATCTGTAAAAAGCAATGACTGATTTAGTTGAAGTTAACATTTTTACATGCATCAGATTTTGTAAGTAGAAAAACCCTAACCAGACTCCCCTAAATAGTATGGAACATTTTATATTTCCCATTGCAATAAAACACAAGACTCTCTTCAATTAATGTGATAATTTTCTTTAATATCTCCAGTTTTATACTGGTTCGTTAATATAGGCAGATGAATAGGTGTAGGTTTATCTTGAACATTCCAGGAAGGAGGAAGTAAAAATTACACAACAATATAAATCCCAAAAAGATTTTAACACCACAAATACAAACAGAAAATTGTAGTTCAAAACTGAATAATAAAAGATGTACTAGGTAGATACAACTTTTCAATCACCTTTAATGTTCTGATCATAATAATTAATATATAATTAACATCTAGATTTTCAGCCTTTTAGCTTTCAAAAGTCTTACCAGCTGATCCTAACTGCTGTACTTCAAACTGCAATGGATATTTGAAATAACTTGTGTAGCTTGTCAACATTGTTTTAAAGTTTTATTTCTCATTTGTATAAATTTTAAAGCTTTTTTATTTTTTTGCAAAACATACTAAACTTTATCTCACAAATACATTTTAGAACACTGTGGAATTTAAGGGGCAAAAGGGAATCCCTTAGAGGCTACATATTTACTCTAACTAACCAAGACATAAATCCAGATTACTGCAATAAATTATTTCTATTATTTGAACAGAGTAAGTACAGTATCACATTTGAAAGACATTTGAGTTTAATTCATACCTTAAAATTGACAAAGATAGACAATCTCAGCTACACCAGCTGAAATGTACTGATGAATATGGGACATACAAGCTAGACCCAGGAGCAGAGACAAATCTGTTCTTTATATCATCATTGCGGCATAAGGTCATTCAAAATGTAATTGTACTTCTTTGTAAAACATAAAAAATTGTCTGGTTGGAGCTGGAAATTTTAAATGGCTTTGTCTGTGCAGTAATTCTTTATCAGCTAGTATGAACCTAGTAATTCTTTGTTTCATACACAATTTGCTGGCAGACTACAGTAACCATTTGCTACTTTTACTTTGCTGACTTAATATTCAGGCAGATACAACAGAAACCTCCTAAATATAAGTCTGGAAAGAAACCAGACTACTTTTAACCCTTCCAAGATATCTCAATTTCCTCTTCACCATAGATATGATTAATATTACCCTATTAGCCAGTATAATTTTATTCTTTCAATTCCATGCCAGCCTTGTAGAAAGCAATCTGTCAAGAGATACATTTATAGAAATAATTTGTTTCAACGTTTAAGTGCTGCATATTGACTTTTAATATTTAAAAATGGTTACAGCAAACTTATTTTTAAAAGCCTATAGAATTGTGTGCATATGTGTGCATGTGAAATTAAGTCAGTGTGTAAGGAAACATAATTTTCTGAAAATTCACTGTACATTAGTACTTTAGCAGTTTTAAAAAAACCTTATTCTAAAACATAATATTATCAGAGTTGTCTGTCTATCTAAAATTCCTGTTTGTTGATCGTATCTTGAAATTCAAGATCTGTTTGAATTCTCTGGCTGAGTGGTATCTATGGTTAGGGCATTTCCTTATTCCACAGTTTTACACTAACCTGATTAATAGGACGGGTCCAGAAGGCAGTGTCAGTTTAGGTTTCCTTTATAGTTTAACATCATCAAAATATTTCCATAAATATGAAAGAACACATAAATCAGTTAAATATGGGTTCAGTTTTATCTCCTTGGTATTCTGCGATTCATATAAATATGATTCATTAAAAATATATGCAAAAGCTATGTGGTGTTAAACACACACACATAGGCACTTTTTCCCAGCTGGATTTAACATATATGTCTATAACTGTATTTCATCATAGAGCACAACAGTGTATTTTCAGAAAAGATAGTCAGAATTTTATATAACCTTTTATATATACCTAATTCACAGAAGGGTTTTCAGAAAACACAACATTGTACACTTCAAGAACTTAATACTTATTTCACCACTACAAAAAAATATTTTGTGCAGTGATGGAAGAAAATATTTACTGTTTTAGTCATGTCAGCATTTACCTGTTGCTCTGAAATACTGCACAGTGACAAAATGCTTAGTTACTTAACCTAGCTGTGAATTAAGCAATTATTTATATAAACATTCTTTACATATTTATCTGCGGGTGTTTCAATTTTTTTTGCAAACATTAATAAAAAAATTCACATAAAATACAAACCACATGATGTACATATACATGGTTTGGGGGAGTTTTCCCCACTTTTTGGGAGAGAGGTAACAACCCTATTGAGACTATACTTTATGAAGGGCTTTAATGAGATTTCTGACTATATATTTTTATTAAGAATGTCAAATAAGCTTCAAAAGCAAAAGTAAACTGTAATGCAAGTGACACATACTAAAAATAACCCTATAAATCTGTTAATTCTGTTTAGATAGTCTCCTGAGTTGTAAAATGTGAGACTGCTTAGCTTTATTAGATGTTATGGAGAAAACTAATTTTGGGGAAGTAGGCCACCGATAGTATTATACTGTTCTAGTGCGTTACAGTGAAGACATCTATTTTCTAATCTTCTGTAGTATCTTAGTAATAATTAGGCAAAACCTTTTTCAGGAGACTTTAGAACCATAAACATACAAACTCCAAATAAAAAGGATATAGATAATTTTATCTTTTAAACTAAGGTTGTGAAAAAGCTATGTTTTGCTAAAACAAAGCTAGACATCTCAAAGAAAAATTTACAATCCGTTTTAGCCTGTCAAAGCTGTTCCAGTGTTTCCTACAAACAGCAGCTATATGTTAATATAAATCTGCTTACTGACGGATTTTTGTAAAAAATGAACACAAAACTTTGTAAGAACACAAGCTGTAAAAGTTTTACACTTTAATTTAACATATTACTGTTTGAAAAAAATAAAATCAAAGGAGGAATTTGGAAAGATGCACCACATCATATGAAAAAGTACAAATAAAGGGGGACATATTTTAAGACTTCTTGTATAATCTGAGAGCTTTAAAATCTTTTTTTTCCACATCTGAAAAATGATATTAAGCAGAATGTTAACACTGGTTGCATTTTTTGCGTTTGTGCCCAAAGAGACAGCACTCCAGGGTTTGTTTTAGGATATCTTAATTAAACCTAAGGATGGATAAACAGATCTACACAGAATTGCACTATGAGTACTAAAGACAGGCAAGGCTCAAAAACCAGCACCAATCCTTCTAGTCTTTTCAAGAACATAAATTGTGAAAATTGTCATATGATGCTCCTTCTTATTTTTAAACCAAGGCAGACAGCATACAATGAACCATTTTAAGAAAATATGATGGCTGAAGGGTTTCTGCCTTTGCTCCAGTTCAAGATAAAAGTGTAAAACAGCCATTTTAGTGTGATAGTTATTACAACCATAATACTCTAGTAGACAATGCCAAGAAGTCATTAATGCAATATATATCTCTTTGATTCCTAAAATGCCGAGTTAATGGGCCAAATTTCACAATACCTTGTACTTGCAGTGCTGTCATTTTTTATAGCTATCAACTAAAAATAGTATGGCATATATGAAACAGCCATTTCTTGTACTGACCTCGATTCTTCTTCTCGATCTTATAGAAAGCTAAGAAAAACCCAAAACTCCAACAGCTTAAAGGGGTTCTCGTTCTTTTAATTTTGAATGTATTTGTCCATGTATGTGCGTGCATCTACAATTTTTGAAAATAAAAAAGTAGGTTTTTGCACCTTCATTCAAAATGTAATTGGTTACACTAAATGAATCATCAATTAACTTGTTCAGATTTTCCAAATCTGGGGAAGATCTTAATTGCTTAGTTAAATATGACTTATCTGTAAAAAATTATGTGTAACTGTCTGTATTATCCAGTCTTTTTCTACATATATATACACATATAAATTCAGATAAAGAATAGCCTTGTATTTAGTATAAAATGGAATCTATTATCAGCATGGGACAACTAATCACTGAAGCTCATAACAGCAGGGACTGTAGTAGTTTGCTTTTGGTTGCATACAAAATGAAAAAAAAAACCAAAAAACCCCCAAACATATTCAAATCAAAAACTAGGTTAAACTGAGAAAATGTATGTGACTCTTACTGTGAAAAAAGAAAAGGTCCACAAATACACCCTCAAGAAAGAATAGGCAACTATGCATTTAAGAAGGAGAAACATATCAAATGTATATATCTATACAGAACATATGGAAAACTTAAGAAGTCCGTTTTCAGTAGCTATCAGTTGAGATAGCTACTAATGTGGCTCTTCTCTGTAATATATTAATATTTTATATAAAAGTGACACTGTGGTGTATATTAAATTTGCTAACAACCTAATGGAAATGCAGTGTGAGTTTAAAGGGAAGAAAATAAAAAGAATAGCTAGAATGCATGCTCACACTAAGACTACCAACAATAATTCTCTAACCTCTCACAAATTACATTTTAGCTACTGTAGGGTATGTATAGGCTCGTCACAACTAATAACATTTTTCTTTCATCAGGTTTGTGTTAACATTCTGCAAATCTGAAGTGTTTACTGTAACAAAGTAATGCATTATATAGATAGCATATGGTTGCTGGCTTTGTTTATATCATTTTTAAATATCTGAAAGGACCGGTTGGGCTAAAGAGCAATGTTATTGCTTCCACAGTCAGTTGATGGGTTGTTTAATAGTATTTTAAATGTTTGTTAATGATAGTCTCAAGGAAACAGAAAAGCACAGAAGCAATGCAGAATGGCAATACCACAATAGTTACAAAGATTAAAATGCCACTAGGGGACAGTAGAAAGTCACAAAATGAGGTTCTGCTGAAGAAACCAGAACAAAAGGCCTTTCTTTGTCAAAAAAGAAATCACAAATATGCATTTCTAAATAAAAATCATTTCACACGTGAGGGTTTTAAAATTCTGCACTAAATAGCAAAGCAGAAACTGGGAGACACTTGCATGAGTCTATTTTTAGATCTTTTATATTTATATCCATGTATTTTAAAATATGCAGCACTTTCCCTTTAACAAGAATAAATTCATGTGTGAAAGAATTTATTTGCAGCACTTTTACAGTACTGTGATGTTCTTAAACTCCAAAAGGTATTCACCATTACACATTAATGAAAACATACAAACTGACCTTTGTAATGTTGGTAGTTTACCTGGCAAAAAAAATTATTAGATAATGTATGATATTGTAAGATTTATGAAGCAGTAGAAATAAATGTCTACAATTTGAGGACTTTAGGAAATGGTTAGGAAAAATCTGCTCTGTTATGGCCTATGTATGAGCATATGCCCTTCACTCAAGAGCAAAGCAATGCTCTTCAAAAGCTCATAATAGATTCCAGTCTTCATAGGCTGAATCCCTGCAAAGTAAAGTACAGCATTACCTTTTCAGGGGAAAAAAAGGTATCAAGATAGTAATTATACATTATTTTTCTTCATTTAGATCAGTCATGGACTCCAAATTATATCTCATAGATTAGAAAGTTTGGTTCAGATATTTGTAGTTACAGAACTTTCACAGCTTGTATAAAAACATTCAAAGGTAATAACATCAGAGGAATCTGCTGGATTGATAGGTCCTTCAGCTCACATGAGTAAAGGAAGTAAATATCTATTTCAGAAGTACTTCAAAATCTTTCATTTCCAAAGCAATGCATTTCAACCTAGAAATTATCTAGGTATTGGGAGCATCTAATCCTCAGCCATGTATTTCACAATACATAGGAGATTATCCAGAAGCTGTGGAAAATATTGTGAATTAGTTTTTGTTTTCCTTGCTTGGAAAAACACACAGAGGTTGCAAGTGCTGAAAGATATCCCCATTCCAGAGTGCTAAAACACAGATTTAAAAGAGCAATGCAATTGTCTCCTCACAGCCTTATAACTGCAGACATCTCATAGCAGCATCATGAGCTTGAGCAGATAACAGACCTCAGACAATAATATAATTAAGCATTTTTTTGAAAATAGTAAATCTAAGAAGTGTTTTTCTATAATAAGGGATGGCACTCTTTTCAAATGGAAAACTTAAATGACATATCTTTATGTGTGTGCAAGAGAGAGTGAGGAAGTCTAATGAAGCAATGTATGTGGAACAAATACATAGGACAGGTAGACTAACACCCTGTGCTTGAAAAGACAACTCTTGTACTGTAACACTGAATGGGGGGAGAGAGAGAGAGAGAGAGAGCAGTGGGGGGGGTTGCAGAAATGGAGGAGAAGATGAAAGGGAGAACATTGGGTGGGAGAGAAAGGAGGGGAGGTGACAGGGAAGGGAGAAGGGAGAGAGGGAGAGAAGAGAAAGAAAAAAGAGAATAGTCTAAACTAACTAAATGCCTAAGAATTTTTATCAGAGACCATATGCACAGAGAAGACAAAAAACTTCAACACACACTAAAATTCATATGTCAACGGTGTAGACAAGGGACAGTCTAGAATTACAAGCCCATTTCTCAGGCAGCACTGTAAAAAAAATCTTAATCGGTGTAGCACTTCAATACCTGGTTTAATGAAGCAACCCTCAAGGCAAATAGACATACCACATGACTGAAAAACAAGATACTGAGTTAATCTGTGATATTTTTGTAAAGTTTCTTGTGAGATGGGATGTTTTGCTTTTGAAAAAAATGTTTCAAATTACCTGCGAGACAGATGATTTAAAATTAGGCAGGGATGCATTCACTTGTATGAATGCTATAGGAGTTGTTATTATTATGTCCTTGGAAACTCAGCTAAGATGTTCGCTCTCAGAAAAAATGTATTTAGAGGGTAAAAGAACTTCTAGAAAATGACCCAGGCAAAACACTTCAGCTAACAGTGGACTTCTTACAGCACTTCCTCTAAATCACTGAACTGTTGTATAACACAACAAAAAATACTCTTTAGTGATTTGCTGAACAGCACAGACTTATGATACATTTTCAAACTGTAATTAAGCACATTTTTTTACTAAATTAAAACCCAAATCCTAAAAGGCAAAATGTGCTCAGAAGTAGCTGATGGCACTTAAATTAGTCACTAAATTAAACCACAATAAACAGAATAAATTCTGAAACTACAAGTTGCTCAACAGCAAATGGCTCCAAAGTTCTTACAATTTTGTGTTGAAGGTCTCAGAATTTTAGGGACACTACAGAACTGATACCTTATCAGTACAAATGTTCAAAGTACTAGCATCTTGTAAAAGGAATCCATATGCAGAGAAAGTTAAATTGTTAACTCAAGGTTAGTAAATATTTTTATACTCGGTTTATTTTTAGAAAAAGTTAAGATTCAGAGATGTTTCAGAAGGCTCATGCTTGGATCCCTCTCTAACAATATCTTTGTGCCTTTACTGCATTTTCAGCTATATTGGACTTCACATCTTTAAGCAGTAGATTATTTGTGCTCACTTTTCCCTTAGCTTCCCACAGCCACTTTTTCAAATGCTTTACTGAGTATTTCTTCCAATTGTCTCTCAAGCAAGATCATTCTGCTGCAATACTTCCTTCCTGCTATTCTCAAAACTTATCCTTACACTGCTGTGTCCCTTCCCTACATTCCTACCTCAAGATTCTCAGTGAATTGCTCCTTTTACTTTCAATGTCACATGTCTCTCTGATGTAAATTTTTTCCTTGCTCTTCATCTCTTGATTTTTTGTTTTTTCATAATCTCAGAAAGTCACATAATAATGTAACAACTTGTGATGTGGTATTCCCCTATAGGTCAAATTTAGGTTTTCGTACATCGGGATACACACTTGTAACAATTAAGAATCTTGTGCTTTAATATGTTCCGTTATAATTCTCTCAGGATTATTCCTTTACACATGTATTTAACTGTAGTCTGTAGTTGCTTTTAATTGAGCTCTGAAATCTCAATATAGTTTGTGAAAAATAAAGGTCTATTCCTACAAGAGGCATGTTAAATGAGATGCTGTTGCCAGTCTTTGTATACAAAATAAAATGGATTTGCACATAATTACAAAAGGACATTGTTTGCAAAAATATTTTGAGAACTGTGGCAGTATCAGATGTGATATAGAAACTGATATTCAATGTCCTGTAACAAATTAAGGGAACTAGAATACCCTTTCTTTTTAAAAAATCTTTGTTAGTATTTTATTTCAGGCAAATATATTTTTGAGATAATAACTTGTTTCTCTGTACTAAACACAGAAAGCAAACTGGAAAAAAATAGTGTAAACATGCTAAATTTTAAATCTACTGATCTCCCATTTAATTCTTGGTACACGGAAAACAGTGGATAGTTCTGATACAGCACCTGATTGATATTTCCAGGGTGTGAAAACCTCCACCATGAGATTAGACTGATATTGCATATTCAAACACATACAATGATATATTTGTCATTGCTATTGACCTTTATCTCTCCAGTTTCCTGACAACCTTCTACAGTTATTGACATTACAAATACCAGCGACAACGTGCAGGGCAAAGTATAACCTTTCATTTACCTTCGTGTCCCTCAAATGACTCACGTAGCTAGTTTCAACAAAAGCTGCAAACAATGATACTGTTGATTTTTTTTTCTTAACTTGCTAAAATGTTTTCCATTTTCCTCTTGTTCTCTGAAAATCATGCCAATAACTCACTACAAAGGAAACGATTTCAAATGAATACAGGTAATTAGAAGTGTCAAGAAATCAGCAGAGTAGGGTGTCTGCCATCATTTCTGTGGAAAGAGTGCCAGATTCCCTTTCAAAAAGGTCTTTGTCATTTTTTAATAGAAGGTAATTAATGTAGACTACAGTAAAGTGTACAGGATCCCAGTCACTTGTCTTTCTTTCCTTAGAAATGGGACCATAAAGATGTTTTGATTTCTAGAAACAATCTTCTGAGGTTATTTAAAAATGACTTTTAATTACAAGCATAGTCTTTTCAGTACTTTCATTATTCTAAAAGCAAGAAGAGGAAGAATTTGGAGAGGGCACATTTATAAGGGTGAAAAGAAAGAAAGTTTTCCTTTAAAAATTCCAGAGCTAAGTAGTTTCTTTAGAAAGTGAGAGGATGATTTCACATAACTGATAGCATCCACTGAGGAGAACACTAAAACCAGATCCGAACATGGAAATCTATCCACTTGTAGCTCAACATTCAACTATCCAATTACAGAAAGGTGAAAGAGCAATGCTTTTGTAATGAAAATTAGATATTCAGTTTGCAGGATGTTACATACTAGTGGTAACAAAAATAATTATTTTGTCATTTTGATAACCATAACTTTGACAGACCAATGCAAATCATCTTAGACCTGTACAAAATTTAAGATTTCAAAGAAAATTGTGCACTTTATGAAAAACTATTTGTTCTGAAATCTGGAAAAAAAAAAAATCACAGAATCACAGAATATACTGAGCTGGAAGGGACCCACAAGGATTATCAAGTCCAGTTCCTGTCCCTCCACAGGACACCCCAAGTGTCACACCCTGTGCCTGAACACTGTCCAAATGCTTCTTGAACTCTGGCAGGCTGGTGCTGTGACCACTGCCCTGGGGAGACTGTTCCAGTACCTGACCACCCCTGAGTGAAGGACCTTTTCCTAATATCCAACCTGAACTTCCCTTGACACAACTTTATGTTGTTCTCTCAGGTCCTGTCACTGGTCACCACAGAGAAGAGATCAGTGCCTGCCCCTACTCCTCCCGTCATGAGGAAGCTGTAATTGCAATGAGGTCGCCCCTCAGTCTGCTCTCCTCCAGGCTGAACAGATCAAGTGACCTCAGCTGCTCCTTGTATGGCTTTCTCTCAAGGCCCTTCAGCATCTTCTTAGCCCTGCTTTGGATGCTTTCTAACAGCTTGGTATCCTTCTTATATTGTGGCATCCAAAACTACATGAGACTTGAGGTGATTCCGCACTAGTCCAGAGCAGAGTGGGACAATCGAATCCTTTGATCTGCTGGCGATGCTGGGTCTGCTGCACCCCACGATATGGTTGACTCCTGGCTGCCAGGGCACACTGCTTTTTCAAAAATGTGTACAGTAAAACAGAAAGTCAAACCATTAGACTTCACTGAGATCAGTAACTTTCCTTCATGAGGAGTTAAAGCCTTGTGATAAAACAAATCACCTTAACAAAAAGTATCTAATCAACTGCATAATCCTAGTATGTTACTAATATGAACAGATGTTCTTCGCTGTCACAAAATTATCCAGAACTTTTCCAACTCCAATATTTTACTTATTTCCCTTCACATTTCCCACGATATATCTGCTGTTCCTGATCCTTGATAAAACAGAGAAATAAGCATTGAATTAAGGGAGTAAAATATTTTCTCTCTTTTCTGTTTCATTACGACAGACATGTAGAGGGCCACAAATTTATATTTGTATTGATACAATGACGTATATCAATACAGAAATTTTATTTTAGACAAAAGACCACGTGTATTGAATGTGACTAAGCATTCTGAAATACAGAAATCAAAACTTTTTTGATAATGAAAAAAGGTCTTAAAAATCTGGGAGATCTGGTAACAAAGCATAGTGTATGTAAGAAAGAATATCACAAATTTTAACTTTGCATTTCCATCTGTATGTTCAGTAATAGAAGAAATTTATAATAACATTTACTAACACTATTTATTTGTGTTACAATGAGGTCATCCATTTGGATTTTAAGGCAAATAGACATCTAAAAGGAAGACGCTGACAACCTTCTGATTTATGTAAATCAAGCCTAACACATTTCATAGTCTGCATGTCACTGCCAACAGGAATTAAAAAGTAGTAACAAACATAAACAGCTCTCTGCTTCATGGTTCAGAAAATAGTTGATAGATCTTAGGGCAGAAATTTCCAGTCTCCAGTTCATATCTTTTCATCTGGACCTGCAAGCAATATTTCCTACCGCACATGTAGTTTCACAACTTTAGGTGCTCTCTCATTAGGAATCGCTTGAGCTGTATGCTAAAATCAGTGGAAAGATCTTCACAAATTCCAGTGGGTATGATGTTATTTTCCACAGCAATAAAATTCAGAAGAGGTGCTACAAGAAATCATAAATGCTTGTTGCCCACTCTACGGCTCTGAAGAATGAGAGTTGGAGAACTACTGTTCTTCATCAGGCTTAATCTGTGCTTCTAACTCCCTTGAGCAAGAGTGGCAAAGGCTGGAAAGAGCAGATCCGTAAATGTATTTTAAGGTTAAGAGGGAGTTCAATCTTCGATCTTGGGACAAATCTGGCAAAGCAGCAAAAGTACTATGTCAGATCAGTCCATTACAGAGAACTGTACTTGAGTATTATATTTGCTATATAAAAGTATACTATAAAAAAATACCGATAGAAGTTGAGGCAAAACAGTTGAAGCCTATAAATAAGAAAACAGCTTTGTCCTAGGAAGATGTAAAATTAAGTAGAATAGCCAGATAATACTTCTGACAATTTAAAATTCTTGTACTCCTATTTTTTTTCTCAAAATAGGTAAAAAGTTGAAGTTAGCTTATTGCTGGACTAAATGCAGTAATATGGCAAAATTATCTTAGAAAATATAGCAAAAAGCAACTATCCATAAATCAAAGGATACCACATAGTTTTTAAAAGCATCAAAGTGAGCAGGCAGCCTAGCAAGTTGTCTCTTTCAGTCAGAGCTTTGCAACGAGCCAGTGGCATAAAGTAGTCCTAAACAGCATAGCCATCACAGGTGTTAATGGAATTCAATCAGTAATGGTCTGGTGTACAAATTTAGAACACTCCTCTAACACTTAGACAATCAGGGGCAAGTTCGGGTCACCGTTTTGCAATGTACTAGATGTGTGATCTAACACTAAGCAATCGCTTATCCTGAGCAATTGTTGCAAGCTCTCTTGCTTGAACTCTCCCACTGTATGACAGCAACCCTCTGAATGTAATGTGCATTAATAATAGCATTAAAATATTTCAAAATTGGACATGGCTGGACACGGGAGTTGGAAGCGTCTACTTCAGAGAATCACCACTGGCTATATAACAGGTAGCAATGGTATCTAAACAGAAATTCAGAGTTGGGTTTCTGACACATCAGGTGAATATCTCACTAAGGAACTCTTTAATCTGTCTGCTGGACTAATTAGAAGTCAAATAGCTCACAGAGGAGCAAGAAAAACTACTCCCGTTCATGGCACTAGCTACAAAGTTGAGTTTGCCACACTTGGGAAATGGCTGACACAGATTAAAGACTCATATTTAAACAGACAGCAGGAAAACACAAAATTCTCCTCAACAGGCAACTGAAAATTTAAAGGCCTCTATTATTTTGGTAGAAAATTCTGCCCTGGGCTAAAAAAAAAAAATCTGTCATAAATTCCACTACAGTGGATATGTTTGAGAAAAAGTTTCTGCTGAATTCCATTTCTGTTCCAGTAGGTTGTTTTGGCTTACAAAACCACATTTAGTGCAAGCAAAAAACCAAGAAAAGAACACAACAAAAATCCATGAAAGTCAAAACTAGCTCCATTCCTATTATTTTTACTTACCTCTGTGTATAACCAAAAAAGTAACTGGAGCTGGCCTGAAATTTATACACACACAGTAGGCTCTGCACCTATTGACATTCTCTCATATTCTTGTCCCTTCCTTATTTACAGCAGAGAATACAAAAATAGTTTTATTTGAATTGGGAACTTTTTAATCTAAGAAAACTATTTTATTTTGAATATAAGTATGCGATACAAGTCAAATATTTTATAATTATGGAAAAGTGTATGAATTTATGCTCTTTTTTAGCTTGCTAAGCTAAACATTTCAAAGAAATCCCACATAAATATTATATGGAATATGTATAACAAAGTTATGTAAACAATTATGTGGAATAATATACCAGGATTTATACTTCCAGTAAGTCCTTTTTTCCCCTTAATAGATTTCTTTAATTACTAACAAAGATACCAGTGGTTGTTTTTTTGCCATCTACTAGCATAGCAAAATAAACTGGACAGAGCTGGAATTGTGTGTTGAGCGTGAAACTTTTGTTTTCAATTATAGCATGCACTTGATAAACAGAAAAGGCCTGTATTTTATGATAAAAGATAAACACAGTGAAAGTTTAGCCATCATTATTTCCCTGCCAAGTTAAAGAGCCTCATTCATGTGCAAAAATCGGTGAGTTTTGCAATGATAACTTTTCTTCTTTCACCAAAAAAAAGGGCTTTTTAATGAACTCTGTATCAGTATTTTATAGCTCAAGCATATTAAAATGACATCAATATTTAGAACCTGCATGACACAAGCAGAGTAGTTGGTCACAAGGATGTGAGTGTCCTTTGCACTGTTTACACTCATGTATCCCAGTGGGTCAGTTGCTTGTTGAAGGATAACAAATAAATTAAACAGGAAGCTGTTTTAAATTGGCATTGGATGTTGCCTCAAAACTTTTCCTAATTTGCTTGCTACAGAAGTATAGATTTCACTGTAGCAGAGTTCAGCACAACAGTAAATACGTGTTTCCTCTTGTGTGTAAGTGTGCACATGCATGTAGATATCTCAATACCATGTTGGTGGAATGAAAACTGCAATATTAACAGCAATAAGGCAATATAGCTTAGTAGTGGTTATCCTATTTGCCCTTTGTGCAAGGTGCAAGAGAATTTGTAATATCAATATAGTTGAAAAACACCCTAAAACCTATTGCATTTCCATTTTTTATCGAGACAGTATTTGAAGACAAGAGAAGGAAATAATTCTTGAAGTGACCTACAAGTTCTATAGATTCACCTGATTTAGGCCAATTTGGAACTATTCAAGCATTTTTACTTATTCAGTGAGGACATCTCTTTTTTGAAATTTGCATTAAATTATGTGTGTACTCTCCCCTTTAATAACAAGAAACAACATGTAATAGTAAGATAATTAATAATATATAGCACATCATAAGATTAATAGCTAATAAAAGAATAAAATCTAAACCTATGTTTAAATAATAATAAATAACATCTATAACATAAGTTAATGTCTTAAAACGAATTCTGAAAAGAAGTTAATGAAACTGTGCTATCAATTTCAGCTGCTGAGGTACCAAACTAATTCAATACGAATACAAAACTATGTCAAAAGCATCTTCCCACTTAGATCAGCAACAAAACTGGTCCCTGCTACAATACTCTAAACAATATCAATCATTACCTTGTTAATTCCAGAAAATGCAGGCAGAAAGTACTGCCACTTAGTATCACCAAGAAATTTTCATTTTCCTAGATACTGTATTAATTTCAAATTTAATAACTAATTTTGCAACTACTCCTTGCTATAGGTTTCACATTTCCTCAAGCAACTGATGTGTAAATGCCTGGGAGGAGATATAAAATCTTTAACTAGGTAAGACTAGAGATATGAACACTGAATTTAGAATTAGCAGCAGAACAAGATTTAGAACAGTACTGGAATATCTGAATCAGTGTGGCATCTAGGAAGATCTTACCAGTGGTCTCAGCCTCTTCATGAGTAATAAGAAATTATCTCTCCCATTTACCTCAAACTGTGATAGAATTAATCACATGATTAAGGGAGATCTGTGAATTGCCTTGTACATGTACATTCTCAGAATCTTTAAGCAGGAAATTGGGAAGTTTGACTTTTTTCAGGTTTGCATTTTTTAACTTTTATGAACTGAAATCTAAAAAATATTTTGGGGGTTGAAAACAGAATGAATTCAAGCCCATCTGCTTTCATATACCATTTTAACATACCTAGAAACACTCAAAATTAAACCAAACTTCTCAGTGGTATTCCAATTTGATTATATTTTAGTCAAGATCTATCCTCACAGTTTTGCTCAGAATAAAAAAGGGACTGGCTTCTTTACAGCTGGATAACTGACATACAGTGATACAGTCCAAAGCAATAGAATTACCAAAAGAAAAAAATTAGTATTGTTAAGTAACGGTTAAGTGAACTCATGTTTTAGCTCCATTTTGGCCTCACACCTAAATGCTAAACTTATCCATGTCCCGGTACAGCTTTGTTGATTTCAAATAGACAGGTCAGATATATTTGTCTCTTCTCCCACATCCTCTTACACTCAAAAAAAGTCTGTTTAATGGAAGAACAGACACTAAATACCTGTGGAACAAGAAAAGGGCCATGCAGAAAGAAGGAAGGATTGTAAGATTTTCATTATGAACAAACAAAGCAGCAAAAAGTTCTAGGAAATCCTATTATTCTTTCAGAAGTCTACAGCTTACAGCAATCTAGTCTAATGGATCATAAGGATGAAGTTCCCCAAACTTCATGTAAAAATAAATATGGTAATAATTTGAAGAGTAGAAAAAGGAAACTGCCTCCTACAGGATTCATTACTCCAGGTAAGCAGACCATTGTGCTTTAACATTTGTGCAGCAAAGCCCATAAAAATTTTTCTCTACATACTTTCATAATTGTCAAATAAGGAATTCTGGATCATGTAACTTTTGTGCTACTTAAAATCTATGTAACATTGCTATTTTTTGCAATAACATAATTGCTATGCAGTGTACTAAATGTGACTCATTTTAATGCTATATCGATACGTGTGACCTCATAATAAATATTACGGTCCTGGTCTTTAAATGTTGAACAATGGTGCTTGGGTCAATGGCATATTAATTGGAGTCAACTACTTTCATGAATTGTTAATTAACTACTTCTGCTGTTTTGCACATTATACTAGTTATCAAAGAAAAAACAATAGAACTCTTTTCTACAAGACAGAAGAATAACATTTAATTGCTGAGCCAAAATAGAGACAGTCCATATTGTTTCAGTTGCATAGATGCCAGTAGGAGCCTTCTTAAATATTATTATTAAGATACTTTGGGTAAGAAAAAATACCAAGAATGTTTTGTAGTATGGTGAGACAGCTGTAGAGTTGACACACAAATAAGCAAGCTGAGTTCAAGCCCTTTAATTTCAGGACTTCTCATGGAAGCAGAGCTGTCTGCAGTAGCTAGTTCTAGGTGCAGATCTACAAAACTTGTATTACTGAAAGATAAAATTGTATTTACAAGTATACAGGCTAAACTGTTGTAGCACTTGCTGACACTGAAGATTACTTGATAACCTATGTATCATACAAACAAAAAGAAATGCAGACTGTGCTCCCCTATACAAAGGACTACATTGTCTACTTCCCTCCAACCTCTCTAAAACAGTGGAATTCCCTGAAAAGTGCAGTTATGTTAGTCTAAATTCTAGGTCAAAGACTCAGAACTACAAATTTAATTGTACTTCTAAAATGAAAAGGTTACTGAGAAAAATGACTTCAAATATTCTGGACTTCTTAGGGAAACACCACCAAGAATGTGTTGAAGTTAACTCTTAGGAAGTCAGGAAGAAGCAAAATTCAAGTTAGCCACATAACATTAAATATGCAGTGGTATATTTCATAGAATCAGAGAATCATAGAATCGCTTAGGTAGAAAAGACTTCTAAAATCATCAAATACAACCATTAATCCAGCACTGCCAAGTCCACCACTAAACCATGTCCCTAAGTGCCATGTCTACATGTCTTAAATACCTCCAGGGATGGGGACTCAACCCAGACAACCTGTTCCAATGCTTAATAATCCTTTCAGTAAAAGAGTTGTTTCTAATACCCAGTCTAAATATCCCTGGCACAACTCAAGGCTGTTTTCTCTGGTCCTGACACTTGTTACCTGGTAGAAGAGACTAACGCCCACCTCACTACACTCTCAGGTAGTTCTAGAGAGCAATTAAGGCTCCCCCTTGAGACTTCTTTTCTCTGGCTAAGCACTGCCAACTCCCTCAGCTGCTCCTTATATGAATTGTGCTCCAGACCCTTCACCAGCTCTGTTGCCCTTCTCTGGACACACTCCAGCACCTCAATGTCCTTCTTGTAGTGAGGGGCCCAAAACTGCACACAGAACTTGAAGTGTGGCCTCACCAATGCAGAGTACAGGGGACACTGCTGATACAGGCCAGGATGCCATTGGCCTTCTTGGGCTACCTTGGCTACCTGGGCTGGCACTGGATCGTGTCCAGCTGGCTGTTGACCAGCACCCCCAGGTTCTTCTCCATCAGGCAGCTTTCCAGGTAAGCAGACCACTGTGCTTTAACATTTGTGCAGCTAAGCCCATAAATAATTTTGTCTACAATCTTTCGTAATTGTCAAATAAATTCTGGACCACTCTTCCCCCAGCCTGTAACATTGCCTGGGGCTGCTGTGATCTGACTGCAGGACCCGGCACTGGGCCTCGTAACATCTCACATGATTAGCCTCACCCCATCAATCCAGCCTGTCCAGATCCCTCTGCAGAGCCTTCCTATCCTCCAGCAGATCAACAGTCCTGCCCAACTTGGTGTCACATGCAAACTCACTGAGAGTGCACTTAATGCCCTTGTCCAGACTGTTAATAAATATATTAAACAGAACTGGCTCCAATACTGAGTCCTCGGGAACACCACTTGTGACTGGCTACCAGCTGGATTTGACTCCATTCAGCACCACTCTCTGGGCTTGACAATCCAGCCAGTTTCTATAATTTATAGTTTCAATTTACTATATTTTACTGTCCTTACATGCTTTCTTTTTCTTTATTAAAATCCACACTAGAACACATCCTATAGCTTAAGCATTTTATATTTTCCCAAATTGCTACAAGCAAATTGGTTTTAATGCCATCATAACCTTCTGTATCATTACTGATACATGGTTAATACTTTTTTCAACAAAGGTAGAATAATTCATACGTTTAATTCCAATTCAGTTACTTTTGCACTGTTTACTCACAGTTCAGGAGACAAGACCATTTGGGACAAATCAGCTTCAGCTTTAGGTGGCCTAACTGAATGCCTGGAAATTTTCGTTATCACTGTTTGTTGTTATATGTACCACACAAATTTTTGTGTAAAAGCTGTGCTATTTTCACATTTCACATATTAAGAGTATGATTACAATCGTTTTGTACACAATGATAAAAACACAAACATTTTAGCATCATCAAGCCATTTAAGAGGACTCAAGGTTGCCCATGAAATTTGTATTTTAAATTCCTTCCTTTTGCAATTTAACAATGCAATTTTAAAACGGATGAAAAAGCTTTGATTAAATATATGATTTTTATAATATAAGAAATATAGCTCATAGGATTTGCCCAACAGCTAATTACTTGGCTAAACAGCCTCTGAACACCCTATCTCATTCTTCCTCAGACTTGGTTGAGTGTGACCTTCCTGTGCTGAAAAATTACAATCAAAAGATCCACTGATACTGCTGAAGCAGAAATCCCTTCCTGTTTATGTGTCAGGATTGCAATTTCTCAAGGGTTTTTGAAGATTACCAGTTTAGTTATCAGTCAATTTTACTATGCTACTAAGTTAACACCACGGTAATAGAGAATAACAACACAATAGGGTGTGCATAAGCAACATATTTAACAGAATAATATCTTCCAGAAATATTACATTCATAAGTTCAGCACATACGATTTTGGCATAGTTTTTAGTCAAAACAGGCAGTGGATAATATAAAACTAAGTATGTTTATAGGAAGATTTTGGTGTCCTGAAATGGGTCGAGATCAATTTTGGACAATAGTCCCTTTTCTTACAAATGGGACCACAACATCTATAAAAAGATTAGCTTTCTATGGGAAGTATTTTGGAAACAATGTTAAGATCTGGGACAGAAACACTCAGCTAACATGACTCAAATTAATTTTGACTCCTTCTAAAACTGCAAGCTAGTGGAATATTTTTGTTTAGACTTTCAGCAAAACAGCTCACTTTGACAGATATTTTCAGCCAGCTGCAAGTCTACAAACAATTAAACTAACCCAAACCAGTTAAAAATTCTTATGAAAATTAACTGCAGTGGCCACTACTGTTTTGTGAAAATGTATTACTCAACTAAAATATAAGAAGTATTTTATGGTTGTCGAGTTATCCTTCTGCTCAGTCAGATTACATGCATTCAACAATTTTTAGAATATCATATGGGCAAAAGGAAGGTAGAATGAAAATGCATATTTTATCTGTGACTAATATAATGTTTTTCAGAAAGTAATTTGGAAGTATCTTACTGTATCCTGTATGGTGGTTTTTTTTAAGCTAGGAAACAAGACACATCAGACAGAGTGAAAAAAGAAAATCTATTCCACTAGCAACACACTATCCAATCACAGCACATCTGCTTTTCTTCTGTGGTGATAAGGATGCACAGATGTTTTTTAATATCCATAAACCAATATGCTAACTATAAAAACAAAGGAACACATACAATATACTGCCAGTAATTCTATTAATCTAAGATAAAAACAAAGATGAAACCAGAATGAATCGGTTTCTTAAAACAAACTTCTTTCTACTTATAAATCAGAGTACTAAAGAGAAATAAATACATATATATCCTAGTGATCTAACACCCATCCCAAGCTAGCCCCATCTTGTGTCACTGCCTAAGTCATGCAAATTACACCAGAACTGCCAGTTGACTAAGATTAATGACACTGCGCCAGCTTCTTTGTTTCTCTCTGCGGCCGTTTAGTGTGAAATACTATCCAAAAACATTATCTATCCTCTATTAATCCCACAAATTTGTTCACACCATGCACATTGTTTAGGGCAATTTACAACAGGAACATACTGAGCACAATTGCATTTAATTACTTGGGTTCTAATTACATTCATTAAAGGCTAATAAAATAAATGAAACAGCTTTAAAAGCTTCTGCAAAACACATGGGTCTTGTCTCCCTCATGAAGCATGCTATAGAGGTTTGATGTGAAACATAGATTTCAACATATATGTCTGCCTATTATGTATCTCTAATATGCACAAACACACATAATGCATATTTATTTATTTATTTATAAACCATATGAACTTCAATTCTGAGTGATCCTGAATACTGCTGATATTATGTATATTACTAGTCATGATGATGCCAGGCACCCCAAACTACTTTTTAATGTGGTATGTTGAGATGGAGGAATATCAGTTTTAGCATTCTGACCCGATTCATTTAACTCTTTCCACCTCTACTATAGAGTTATTCCCCCATTTTCTCTCATCTCATATCTGCATTATAAAACATAAAAACTGACATCAGAAAGCAAATAAGACAGCAAGAAAAAGAAGAGCAGGGAAAGCCACATTGCGTTTTTGGTATATATTCTTAAAAATATTTTGTTAAGGTTCATTTCTGATATTCATTGGAGGATCTGAATTTTTTCTCAGTAGCTATTTACATTAAAAAACACATTCTGCACACTAGGCAGTCTAAATAAATCCCCCATGGTGGTTAAAAATGCAGCCTGTTAATAACACAATTTCCCTAATTCTTATGTTTTTATGCTATTTCCATGGTGTTTAGAATGCAGTTTATGGCAAAAGACAGGGCCTGGAACATGGAGTTGACAACTATGCCAGAGAGAATTCAGCACTGGATACTTAGAAAAAAGTGCTTATGGTGAGCTTTGCAGGTACGACTGTTCATTGTTCTTGGATTTACAAGAAGACAACCCTAGTAACCAGTGAAAGAAACAAAGTTCTGGTTTATCATCATAAACCTTATACTGTGTATGTATGTGGTCCTAACTGAAGATCCAACTTGGCACTCTCAGAAATTTAAAACTCTTAAGTATTCCGCATCATAAATACAGTGGTAATCAAACATGTCTGCCAACAATTAAAAAGTATATAAACTTACACACAGTTTGTTTTTACAACAAAGTTCAAATAAAAATTAAAAGGAAAATCAGCCTTGAGGATTAACCTCTAAGTATTGCAGAATTTTAATAAATGTTTTTAAGTGCCATGAAACACTCAAAGATTCAGTACGGATTCTGTGGAGTAAATCAGGTCCATCCACCCAATGTATCTTCCTCTCATAATTTTGTAAACAGTCTCTGGCTAGAAATTTGTTCAGTTAGAAATATTTTAACACTGTCTGGAATTTTAGTCCATTGCTGACAAAATAACTATATTTTACCTTAAAATAAAATAGAAACCAATTTCTCTGTTTGGAACATGTTTCACAAGAAGCAGGCTGTGCTGGCACAGCACTTCAGGCAGTTTAACTGAGAGCAATAAATTAACAATGGCTATATGTACCATTTTAGAAAGTCCACCTTAATATTATACAACTTTGCCACATACACGTCTCAAACTGTTTCTTATTATGAGCACAGGATCAATTCCTTTTGCAAACTATTAAAAGAGCAGACATTTAAAGAAATCATATGAGTCCCTCATTGAGATATATAAACCCCTCATTTGTGAATCAACATTTGCTTTGGAGAAGGGAGGAGGGGCACCCATCCTGCACAACAAAGCAGCAGCGCAATACAGCTGCCATCTGGCTTCCTCCTGCAGTTCACTTCCCATAGCAAACAAGATCCACAGTTTAAGGAGTGTTGGGGAAGGGAGAGGGGCTGCAGTTTTAACCTTACAGCTTTATGATGAGGCATTTTTCCACTCTATAAAAACCCCTCTTAATATAGGCGAATGGAAGGCTCAGGAAATTGTTAGTAGGATAGAAAGCTTTTCACTTCTGTGTTTCTGGTTCAGATCCACATCAACTCAGTGGTAACCAAATATAACTACTACCTAAAGGACTTTTTAATGAAATGAGTTAGCTGACCTCAGTACAATACCTAGTGAGCATGCATCTGTATCACTAAAAACACCAAATACAATAAATTCTTTCCTCCTCACTGTGAAGGAATTGCTTCTCACCAGTAGCAGCTGAGAACATTAAAGCATAAACCAAACCATTTTAACTACAGCACAAGAAAGAGTGCTAAAAGCTTGACACAGTCAGGTAGGAATCTGCTGTGTGGTATGTTGTTTCTGCTAAAGATCATAAAACACAAATTTGTCAATTTTCAGGTAATGTGCTAATGTCTATTTTCTTTACCTTACCTTATGTATTAGTGAGGGAAATCTAAGAATCTAACAGTTTAGCTTTGCATTTACAGTGGGGCAGCTAAAGACAAACTGATGGCCATGAAATCGCTACTTGTTTTATTGTTGTCTTATAGTGTGCATTCACCATTTTGCTACATTTACAAAATAGTAATAGACCCAAAGACTCAGGCTGTGTGCTCTGATGGTTCTGTCAAAGAAAGATAAATATATGCTGAAGCAATGATAAAGGTGCTGGTTTAACCAGTAATATAAAACCTAACAGTTTACTTGTTGCAAACAGTCCTCCCCCAATAAATTATCATTAATAACAATGAAATCCCTAAAAGGTTTCATTGACCTCACTGGAGGTTTTTTATTCCTTCAGTGGAATCTGATTTTATACACATTACTATTGAGGTATTCAACCTGATATACAGACAGTTCACAGCATAATGAAAAGTGGGACAGTTTCTTCCCATACCTAAAAAGCAACATCCAGTTTATCGTCAAAGTAAAAGAAACTTAAAAATTAAACATTCATGGTGTTGGCAAGGTCAAATGCTGTTCTAATACCATACAGCTGAATGGATAATATCCATTAAGACTGATCAGTGAAAAACACCAACAAAATGAAAAAACTAGAAACCAAAAGCTAATGACCTCAATCCCTAGCAGCCCCTTGACCCTTATGACTACAGCTGCTGGTGTAGGAAAGGATTAAAAGGGGCTAGAAATCATTGGGTTAACATACAAGGGCCCAGAAATTTGACCCTGGTTACTTACAACACATATCCTCTACTAAAAATGAGTATATGAGGAGAATTAGAAACAGGGCTAGCAAAGGTCAACTTGAGTGCAGATAAACTAGGAAAAAGGGGGCTTGAAAGGCAAAAAGGTTTTATTTCTCCCACAGCACTTTCCTGTAATCAAGACGGCCTAAGGACAGAAGCAGGAGTAGGGTAGCCAGCATTGTTGAATATCCTAGATAAACTTTTAGGATGCACAAACCTTCCTCATGTTTTAATCAGAAGCAGCAGCTTTCAAAGCTAAATAAAAGAACAGCTACTCACCATTAGACATATAGCACCAAGCCCATATGTCATTAGACATACGAATAACATTCTCATCACCATGACTAGAAAACTGGACTTGCTCATTAATTGAAATCATGCATTCAATGATCATAACTCTTTTCAAACTGCCTCTGAATACTCCTATACTACGATCCTTTCTAGCTACTAAGGTCACAATCAAAGATGGTAATCTACAAGCCAATACACACAAAACCCCACAGACTTACAAACTTATCTCTATAAATCTGCAACCATCTGATACACACACACTCTCACATTGGGCACCCTTAGATGCCATCCCATCCACACTGAAAAAAATCTTGTGATACCAGCCACAGAACCAT
The DNA here is from genome assembly GCF_965178545.1 of Coloeus monedula. Classification (NCBI taxonomy): domain Eukaryota; kingdom Metazoa; phylum Chordata; class Aves; order Passeriformes; family Corvidae; genus Coloeus; species Coloeus monedula. Next base: position 34,296,814 of record NC_138786.1, on the reverse strand, counting down.
TAACTATCCAAAGAAGGCTTTTATTCAAAAAGTACACCTCTACAAAAAGATCGTGTTTATTTGAAAGAGATACCTGAGCACCACAGAGGGAATTACAACTGTCAAATAAAATTATACATGGCACTTCAAGAGAAAATCACAAAGCAATTATAAGCAATTCCAGAAGAAGACGTCATTTTGGAGATATTTTCCAAGAATCACCATGGTATTCTAACAGTCTCTAGCCTCACAAAACTTACGATCAGAAGCATCCTAGGTACAGTCCAAAGACACTGAATGAATGAAGACCATATTTGAGCACGAAAAGTAAAATCTCTATTATTACTGTAGCAAATAATCTCTCCATAGAACCACCACTATCTTTCAATTCTACAAATGCACTTTCAGGAATATAAACAGTTTATCCCAGTAACTTGCCATTGCAAGACCTATGATCAGCGTAAATCTACTCAGAGCGAACAAACACACTCTATAGAGGTTTAAGTACCCATATGTGAACACCTCTCAATAGTCACTGTGCTTCTGATCTCTCATTCCTTCCTCTCTGATGGCTCTAATGCCCCTATGCTCAGGTGAAAACTAGAAACACCTTTCAAATTTTGGTAAGCAAAACCTGTAACTCTACTGGATGCCAAATAACATGGAGGCAGGAGAATGGTTTTATAGCACATTTTAATCTCCCTTCCCCCCTCTCTCAGACTAACCGTTGTTTCACATGCAACAAACACCTTTTTTCCCTACAGATAAGTGTATTTGTCTTTCTCTCCTGTTCTCCCCCAGCCTCATATTATCCTGTCTCTTCCACAAGTACCAACTGCTGTTCTTTTAAAGATGTCTGAATTGATGCATGTCTGCTATCTCTGAGCAACTGTTCTCAACTTTTATTTTGCTGCTATTTCTATTTCACACATGGAAGAGAGGCTGCTGTGCCTGTAAGCCTAACTTTTTCAAATATTTCAATTACTGTAATAAAAGATAATACAGACAGACCTCTTCCTGTATTTTTTTAGTCAAGTCTGTTGAAAACCAAAGTAAAAACATGAGACAACAATAAGGTAAATCATGGCATGATAAAACTTCAGGTTCATTCTACTTTCAGAATTCTGAGACGTAAAGAGCAATTTTCAATATTTTAAAGAAATTTTTAAGCATAATGAGTAAGCTTTTAAATGATATGCTTATAGCTCTGAATAATTAACAATGTTTAATTAACTTGTTTTCGTGAAAACAAAGGAAGTTTGTTTTTGTAATAGATATATTCACCGAACATGAATAAAGAAATAATGACTCCCTAAAGATGATGTCAGGATTCACGCGCAACAGAGAAATCAGGATCAGGACAAGCATGAGAAGACACGATATTGGGTCAACTGTATTGTCTACATTTTTCATCACTAGTTTGTTGCAGGAAACAAACCAAACACTATGAAAGAAGTAATTTTTGATCCATCTGTGGACCTAAGCAATAACAATAAGATGAGAAAGAGACCAGTTAGTTCATCAAACAACAGGGATTAGCTTTCACTGAGGGTAGGCGAAGAGTCAGACAGTAGAAAAATAAGTTCAAAGCCCTCTGTGCTTTACCTGGGAAAATATTTAGATTGTACATAATTGTTTGTGATATTTATGAAAGAGTGTTGAGTGGTGTTCATCTACTGAAAAAGAGACAACAAGAGTGAAACAAAAAAAACATACATGTAACAACTAAGACACCAAGGTGTGCCTTGCTAGCACAGGGATGAAAGAGTCTAGTCTCACAGTAACTTAGGCAACCACATTTCAAAATCCTTACATAAATTTATTAAACTTTGTAGGGGAAACTATCTGGTTCTTTGTTGCATCTATTCATAAGGCAGCTGCAATATCTCATAAGCAGAAACATAATTTTTCAGTTCATGTTTAATAATAGCCCAGTTTACAATAAATTGCTCTTTTGATAACTGCCAATTACTTTAAAGAATGTCTTTTTCCTGCCTCATGGTTTACTGTCCATTCATGTTCTCATGGGAAATTATTGTACCAAGTCTCTGTTTTACTAGACTAAGAAAGCAAAGCTCTTCAGTTCCTTGAGGTTTACCTTATTCCATTTAGCTGCACCCATCTCAGTTGAACTCATCTTTATTAAAAGCAGATAACCAGAAATGCACCAAAGTATTCCAGATGATGCTCAGACATATGAAACTCTTGTACAATGGAATTAACACTTACCCAACTTTATTATAAATACATCAGATCCACAAGAACCTCCAGCTCTTTACATGCTTACAGTCAAAAAAGTGTAATTTATAGCGGAAAATTGTTGTTATTACGGCCTTTCATCCCATTTTTTATTACTACATGCTTCAAGGTTACCCAGCAATAAGGTATTTTTGCATGAAATCTTATCTCTTGTCTGCTCTAATACCTACTACTTTGTTTTTAGTATGTTTTGTTTTGCCAGTGTCATTAATGGAAATACTAAATCCGATAGTTCCCCGAAACATTCCTTGAAGAACACTATTTCAGCATCCAATATTTTCTTTTTCAATAACATCTGTGGTCTCACTACACATTTTTTAATCTTAATTTATAAATGCCTTCATTACTCTCCACATTAAGTTTAAGATCAGCATCGTAGTCTATAAAGTTAGTGAAAGGACAATGAAAAAAAGGTTACCCATCATAAATATGTAACTGGATTCTGACATTAACAGTAACATTTGTTCTCCATTCTGTATCTGGGAAGTTAATTTCCCATGGTTACAAAAGTCCTAGTAGGGTTTCTCTCTCTAATAATATTTCAGGAATCTGAATGTATCTAATATATCTAAATATATACTAGACCCCTGAGTGTTCTTCCAGTAGGATCTGTTTAAAAGCTCTTCCATAAGTGAAGGAGTATTTGCAACTCTAAAAGACAAAGGCAGGCATATTCTGTTCTTTAAAGTATAGCATAGTGGTATTACAATGCTGTTCAAAAATATAACAAAAACAGGTACTTCTTCTTGGCTTAAGAAGATAAAAAGTATGTAGCCCTCTGATCTAGAATAACTTTGAAGCAAAAAAAAAGCATATTGTGGTAAATACTGCCACAGTATTGGTAGGTACTAATGCATGATCCATAGTAAAAGATAAAAAACCACACACAATACTCTTCCAAATTGTCTGCAACTAAAGTAAAGAACAATACACTTTCACTTTTCCTGCAAAGAAAACCAGAACAGACTCTTCAAGAGAAAATAAATCAATTTTTCTAATTTCAGTAAGAATCTAACATGGTAAAAGGCCTAAAAGATTTATAGTTACAAAGATATTTTTAAAGTAATAAATAATAACAAAGTAAGGAGTATTATTCTGCTGTATCAGTAACAAAATGTATACAGAAAGTCTGAGAACTTGAAAGCTGAAGTATTGAGTTTAAAAGTCCTGCCAGGAAGCTTTGGGATCATTGGATTTTTGGACCAAATCCCATAGACATTCTTGGACCAAGTCCAACAGGCTGATAGAATAAAGTCAAAACCCCCACACTTAATCATACAGAACAATGGCATGAGTCTCATTTTTTCAGTTCATATTAATTCCACAATGAAGTCACAAAAATGAAGAGCTAACTAGCTGTTACTGGATGAATCATTACTGAAATATACTAAAATACACAATTACCCATTTTAGCTTTGATTAAACCAAAAGGCTTTAAGGAAAAAAGAAGTACACAGATATTTCTTCCATGGAATATTTTTGTTTCTGCTGATGCATGGCCAAAAAGTGTGACAACAGTAAAAAATAATATATTTTCTCCCTATTTTCCACTAGAGCTGGAAAAGTTCATTGCCATTCCCAAGCTGTCTCACTATTTAACAGTTTTGTAGCTTTGTACCAATTTCAAGCAAGTTGAAAGTTCAACTCTTTGAATTTTATATGACACTAAAATGTAATTAATAAGAATTTGGTTTTGAGTCAACACAGTAACACAGTCTCTAAAAGAAAGCTGCATTGTCCTGGAAATAGCCCTCCACACTACTGATTTGTAAATCCTCTACTAAATGAAGTATAATATGCTGCTTGTCCTTAATGGACTAGAAAATACCTTAATACTATATACATTCCACTGTGCTGAATTTGTAAAATACAGTGTTACTGTACTTAGTAATGGTGAATACTTTTATAAGCAGCATACAAATACATTACTTTGAAGCTGGTTTACAGTACTGTTATCTTTTAAAATATGACTTGGCTGCAAAGCCATTAATCCAAACCAGACTGCAGCATACCTGTGATGTCCAACAAGCACTAACTGGTAACATTTCCCAATTATAAACTTCATTCTTATGAATGCAGCAAATGAAGACGTGGAAGTGGATGAGATCTCATTTTGGATAAGACTCTAGTCCTTGTTAAAATGTTATTACTGCAGAGCTGGTTATACATCATCATTGATATAACAATAACAGATGTCTTACTTGTGCATTCCATTTCTGCCTGCCTTTCAGCTATGATTTTACAACTTGTAAAGGATTAGAAAAAATTGCCAAAGGATTTACAAGAGACTTCTGCAGTATTATTTAGAAGACAAGTGTCATATTGTTTTTACAAACTCGTCAACTAACATAACTCTCATTTGAAGGACTATATTATGTTTTACTTTCCTAGTCTGTGAAATTATTGATTAGGGGCTAAGTTTATCAGTAAAGATTACTACATATGGTAACGGTGACAGTTAAAAGCTAGTGCTAACCATGAGGATACTGCCTAAGAACACTCACACTTGCAAAGAAGTGCATATAAGGAATAGTATTATATTCTCCCAAGGTTTTAATGAATTATGGTTTGATTAGTGATACTATAAATAGTTTAAAATAGTAGGGGGATTGATTTGAAGTAGTTCCCTTTTCACTGTTCTTTCTTTCACTTAAATAAACAGAAAGATTATGATTACTATTTAAAACTTCCTTAACCAAGAAAGTGTTACCGGTGTTTCACTGTCAAGAGTAATGACTAGAATGGGAGTAAACAGCTGACCAAAAATATGTAAAAAGTTTGGATTTGCATATTATTGGTTTAAAAATGTGGTTGATTTTCTCCAGTGTGCTAGTATCCTTCCCATCCTATTTTTTTAAATTTATTTTTGAAAGAAAAGCTTCATTAAGACTAGCCTGTAAAGTTTCCCTACTGTATATTGAAACTGTGGAAGAAAAAGAACTTATTTTTGTGTATTTTATTTTCCCCATAAAAACTTAACCTAAATTTTGGCATGGAGGTTAATGTCACAATTCAGGGAAGGGTGAGCTCTTTAAGGGTATACTTAGAAAAGCCTTGTGCCATGTAAAAGACACATTATGCACACCTGTAAAGTAATAGAATAAATATTCCAATTAATTGTCAGCCTGCATTGTAGCTAGAAAATAGGGAACAGTTCTCCAGTTCCCCAAAGGAGCACTCTGAAATAGCTAACAAAAATGCTGAAGCCCTAGCATTTAACATTGAACCATGAATATTACAAATAACCATTCCAGAAATTTTAATTTTTGCCACAAATACTTACTATTATCTTTGCTGGAAACTCTCCTCTTCTGATGACTGCATAATCAAATTCTTAATCTATTTACATTCTCAGTTTCAGTTTACAAAATCAAATTTCATGCAAAATCTTTGAGATGCTGTTCTTCAATTACTTTTTACCAAAGCTATATAAACTCCATTCCCATTCAGTAACTCACATTGATGGCAATGCAGATGGGTAGAGAAATCACACATTCACATCTAAGGTAGTCAAGGAAAGCCACATAACAAAGCTTGCTGGAGAAACCCTGCAAAGTAAAATAGAACACTGATAAGTCTACCACAACACTGGCACAGCAATCTGCTTTCTGGACCCAAGCTAGACTCACCTTGACCAGTTCAACGCACAGAAAGAGCAGCTCACATCCATTTGTATCACTCTGTATAGATAAGAAAGTTCAATTCACCTAATTACACAGTTTTCCTAAAATGCTAAATTTTTTCCCTAAAAATTACTTAATTAGTTTAAAAATTCCTAGTAATGCAAATTCTGAATTTCACTTAGATGTGGTAAATCAAAGATGCATAAAAATTTAATTCGTTTCCATCTTTAGAAATTAGGCCTAGGTGGTACACCAAAAGTCATCACCAGAAGAAAAATCAGTTCAAAGATAAGGGGTGTCATGTATAGATAGTATGCAATATTTTTACTAGAAAGGCAAGCATTCTATCCACTGACAGTATATAAGTCTTTCTCTGACACCTCTAATAACTGGGAAAAAAGGACGAAAAGACTAGTTTTGGGAGTCATCAGTTGCAACTATATGATGACTATATAGAGCACTACTCACGACTCAGATCAAAACTTCAGTTGTTTAAAGGCTGAAAAAGATTTTATGAGGCTATATATCAAATACTGAAGACTTTCTTCTCTTCCACTATTATTTATTTACTTTCTGCAGGCAATGTGCAAATCCCTGCTTTAAGTAAATTGGTGTTTACACAAAAACTAGTTTCAAGGGAGAAAGAAATTCATCCTTCCAACTGGTGCAAAGAGTCCAGAAGATACAGGAAGGATTTCTATTTCACCACTGTATTTCTGTAGAAGTTTCCAGTGCAGAGAAAATGTTAAGGTCAGCTGAGATTCCCCTACTACAGTACTGCCTACTATAGAAACAGTACTCCAGATGCAGCCTCACCAGTGCTGCTGAGTTGAGAGAAGCCACCAACCTGCTGACAATGCTCCTCCAAATGCAGCCCAAGATACTATTAGCCATTTTTGCCATGAGGGTGCATTGCCAGCTCACAGTCAGCTTGCCGTCCACCAGGACCCTAACATTCTTCTCAGCAAAGCTGCTTTCAAGACTGTACATAGATTTAGCCTGGTTACAAAAGAAAATGCTTAAAGAAGGCCTTTGAAGAACATCAGCAACACACCTGGTGTTTAGAACTTTAATGAACTTCATCTGTTTAGCATCTCAAAGAACAGTATAAGAGGTGATCTGAGCAGCAACACTGGCTTTATATTGATATATTTACCATATAACCTACTAAAATCATGAAAACAAGATACAGCAAAACTAAGTGATAAAAATATAGCTATACAAGTTCAAATCAGGCTACTTAAAATTGACAGTAAAAGTAATTAACCACAAAGAATTTAGTAAGAGTCTGTATTTCTGGATAATTTTTAAATATGATCTAAGTATATTTTTGGGTACCATTTTGTCTAAAATGATGCCCGCTAATTCAGATGCTGAATTATAATCAGCAATTAATGAATGAAATACCTAAAATATATATTAAGCAAGAAATTGGACTAAATAGTCATGGTGACTTTCCATCCAGCCTTGAATCAGAAAGAACATTTAAATGTGTTACCAAATTAGATTAGATTTTAAACTCATTTTGAATGCAACTGCTTAAAGAGAAAAGCAGGAGTTAGGCTTTACATACATAACACAAATACTATCAAATATATTGTTTACAATACTAGAACACTAAATATGGAAATAGTAAACTCATTTTCAAAAATACCTTTTTTTCTTAAATGGCATCATCTAGTAAGCTCTTTTATTGCTTTGAGCAGTCTCATCAACTTGTTTTGAAAGACAGCCATGCAACATGGCAGTAGTCTACATTTTAACTTACCCTTAGGGACTACTTAACCTCTTGTTTTACTTTTTCCAGAACAAAGCAACGGTAAGGATAACCAAGAGATGATATATATGTCATAACTATGTAAAGGTCAACAAGGTTTAAACACATTGGGTTCTACTCATAAATATTTGACTAATAGGAGTGTATTTTTCATCTTAAACCCTAAGATTGGCATCTCAGTATGCAGCAAATTATTCTGACTGAACAGGTACAATACATGGTTCTCAAGTTGAATTTCTCCAGATATGTGCCTGAATGCCAATGTCAAAAATCAAGGACTGGCAATAATTCTTCTCTTACCATTCCTTACATTATAAAGATAATTGACTACATCAGTGTGAGTCATATAATGTGCCTGATTCTGATTGTGCTTACATCAGCATTAAATGATTTTGGACTCACATTAGAGTACTTCAGAGACTGGTTCTATACAAATCATTACTAACCAAGTATAAGTAAGCTTCATTAAGTTTGTAGATCAGAAAGAGCACACCAGTTTTATTACAGAGGAACAGGTGACCTCATTCAGGATTGCCTAAGTTTAGGCAACCTACATTGCCTTTTCACATGCCCTTGAAGCAACTGGTTTTAGTGCTACTGTACACATTTGCATACTAGAAATACACTCAAAAGCTTTCCTCCCTGGCAAAATCAAAACAAAAACAAATCAATCAAAAACAAAACAAAACCAAAACAAAAACAAAGGAAAAAGAAAGGAAAACAACCAAAAAAAATAAAAGAAAGCACCAGTAATCTAGAAAAATCTTTTTATGTTTATAATTGAAAAAAAAAATTGCTTTAATGTGCAAAAGAATTAACAACTACTACTTGTTACTCTATGGAATCATATACTTTTATATTTCAATTATTTAATGTCTTATATAATGCATCTGTATCATCTTCTCTCTTAATTCTTGAACTGAAAAACACCAGATCTGAACAAATAGCCATGCAATTTCAAAGAGAAAGTCATCATATAAATCATTAATATTTTCCTTCCTAAAAAAGAAGAGGTGAGGGGGAACCTAGACAACAATTTCATACATTTACATGTTTTCCAGGCTGTAGGATTAAGCAGGTTTTTCCCCCCAAATTGGTATGGCTTGAGTTAGATTTAAAATCTGTTCCCAGAGGAGGCAGATAAATGGATTAAAGTGGAACATAAATTCCCTGTGTCACCGAGTCCCTTAAACCTTGATGTCAGTAACATGCCTAATAATTCCATTATTATAAACGTCAAATATGTTTTACATGTGTTAGAAAGAATAAATGGGTAACAGAAGAAATGGAACACTCAAGAAACTGTAATGGTATTATAACGTTTCATGAAAAAATATCTAATATCTATATTACAGTGTTCACCCACTAGTATTTTGGAATCTTATTTTCTTGTATTTTGCACACTGAATCCCCTACCACAAGAGACAGACCAGTGTATTCACTGTGCTACACATAGCTTGTTTTCCCTTTATGGTGCTACTTCTATAGGCTAGCATAACACACTGAAGAGTGAGCAAAGGCAGAATAAAAACTAACAGTGTGATTTTTTTTTCTAGTAGTTAATTTGAAAAACAGCACATAGGAATCTTGCTTAGAAAACATGAGAATTTTTATTCTACTCAGCAAAATGAAATGCCTCAGCTGAAGCAGTGTTTGCACTGGATTGTAAGAAAGATGTTGCAATGTATAGAGAGCAAAAAAATGACAACCCTTTCAGAAAAATGACTTACAAGAAAGGACTGAAAGAACTGGGCTTGCATACACTTCCAAAGAAAATGGGAGAAGTGGATCAGCAGTACAATAATCCTGAAACAAGTAAAAAAGCCAGTGATTTATCATTTTCCTATTTCCTCAGAGCACACAGAGAAAAATGCTTTCCTTTGCAATCCATAGGCTTGGAATTAAATATTAGAAAGAAGCTTTTCAAGTTCAAGTGGAATAAAATACTGGAACATATTACCAGTGGAGACAACAAAAACCTCATTAGGGAAATCTACAATAACAAATTAGAAATATTTTGGTATGATACAGTGCAGTTATAGTTATATTTGATATTATCACATACCTGATCAGGTTGACTACGTGATCTCAAAGTCAGCTGCATTCTACTTTTTTCTGATTCTGAGATAATGCATGCAAAGAATATTCCAATTCTGTAACAGTGAAAATATTTGATATGTAATGAGGGGTATGAATTCTTGGATAATACATAATAAAGCATTACACATTTTAGAAGAAAAACAGTTAAAGAAACTTCAGGTATTTAATATCATTCCATAAGTATAAGGTGACAATAGAAATTTCACTACTAGGGGGAAAGAAAAAAATCACCCTTAATCTACTTCTGTGTCCATCCTCAAAGCTTATCTGATCTAAAATAATCCAAAGTTCCCTAAAAATTGTTATATGCCTAAAAGTTCCAGATTACATATAATAAGGTCCTAATTTTCGGGTTGGCTAATCATACATGGCTCCTACTGAAGTCAGAAGAGCATTGGCCACTCACTGCAAGCTATACCTTTCCTGTTTTATTTTCTTTGTGTGGGTGTAAAAGGACAGAGGCAGAAAAAAGACCCAAACTAACACAACAGCACACAATGCTACAATTTAAGTTTATGTTGCCAGTTGTTAGGCACTGGATAAATCAACAGGTCAGAGAGTTTACAGGAATCTGCTCTCTCTTTCACAATTTATTCTTAGGCAGAATTTGTTCCTCTTTCAGAGATTTTGATAGGAAGCAACAAAGCACAATACTGGAGCTAGTTTTAGCCCTGTACTTACCCTTCTATTTGAAATTCTTCTGGCTGTAAGAAGAGATACTGACAAGCTACTGGTTACTCTGAGGTACTATGTTTCTGACAAGTTCATAAAAATAACTGAGATAATTCAGCAGAGCATTGCTGTCTCATAACAATGCTTCAGAAATATACTGCAAAATTTAAAAATTTTGCTAATTAGAAAAAAACCATAATGCAATGTATTAGTAAGTATACTTGTTATTTCACTAGTTGTATTAATAAGTGTGTTAATTTTATTTATACATTGTAACATTACTGTTATTATGTCAAAAACTGTGAAACTTGTACATTATACCAAGCATTTTTATGTACAACCTCATTTCAGTCCTATTCTTTATCTGTATTACACAACAGTTCCAAATTTCTAATTTTTCCCTCCTTTGCCTCACTTACATAGAAAATAGTGCACCTCTTCTGCACTTATTTTTACCTCTTAAATTCAACATTTGGCCTCACTGATTCTTTACTGCCAGCTGTCCATGTCAGACATACTAAGCACTATCACAGCATCTTATTGAATAAGCACAAGCAAGAAAATATATACTAATATATGTATTTTCAAAATATTCTCCTCTGTCATGCATACTTTTGTATACTTCTGTGCATGCGTGCATATATTTTTTATTTGTATATAAGTGTAGGAGAGAAATCAAATTTGAAGGATTTAGCCCAAAGCTGTTCACTGATTTGGGCTCTCCAGTAGAATACACCCAGCACCTGATTTTTTAGAATACTGTGCCCAGTACTCTGTATGTTCAAGGTTCAAGTTTCATTAAATTCAGTTCCATTGATAGTACTTAGCATTTAGTACAATGACACTGTCAAATGTAAACTCTTAGCAGAACATATGCAGGATAATCATGTTGCTTAATGACTGGCACCTAATTTAGAGGTCTAATTTGTGAGGTTAATCCCTCAAGGATCTGCTACCATGAACAGAGAGAGGTAGCCTTGCATTCCTATTTCCTCACATGTGTTGGCATTTACATTTTCAAGGCTGTTCAGTGAGTTGAATTCACAGTTGATTTAGATGAAAAATAATAGTATTAGGTGGGTTTTTTGCATGTTATGTTTTCAGCTGGATCAGCTAATCTGTCTGACCACGTATGCACACAATCAGCAGTAGCAGTACTACAAGTGCACAGGTATTACTCTGAAACTGGCCAGAGCAGATTGGGATGATCTCTTTAGCCAACAGCTTATGGCACCAACATAATTGAATTAGATGGCTGGCACGGAATAACATGCATATTGTGTTAAAAAAAATAAACAAAACAAACACATGGAAAGAAAATTCCATCAAATGACTTCTAAGCATACATAAAAGTCCATAGAGGCAAGGATAGAATCCATATTCATTGAGCAGTCCAATTCTCTTTACACTTAAATTTTCTTTCTACAGTTCCTGCTTCATTCAAGTGGCACTTATTGCAAATTCTGCAACAAATACGACAGAAGTCTTTCAGAAAAGAATCTAATTCATCACATGACTACAGTTTTTTTCCTTACAGTGAATGTAGCTGAAATCCCTTGGGAAAAAAGCGGTATACATTAGTTAACGCAGTTTTTTAATAATATCAACAAAGAGGGAAAATTAACTTTAAAGAATTGAATTTGAAAACAGAAAGGTATTTTTATATAGGTTTCTGTATCTGACTACTGAGAGCTTAAAAAGGCAAATCCAAGCTCCAGAAATTTCATAATGTGAAACTACAGTAAAGTCAAGTGTTAGGGTAAGAACATTTTGGGCATGTTGCCATCTCAGTTACAGAAATTGATTTTTAAATAACTCATAATTTTCAACAATCTTTTACATCTTGTTACAGAAAATACATAAACATGCAGCTAAGAACCATAGAAGTGGCCTAAGTCCATTAAAATTGATAGACTTGCTATTGACCATAGATCAGTCCCCATGAATATAAAGCAATGTTCTCAATATACTGTAGCAATGCACTCTTTTATTTTCCTTTTTTTTTTTAAAGTACTTCAACAAGCAAATAAGTATTTTATAGAAACGTATATCTGGTATAATAATAGTACAGAAAAATAGATTAATTTTCTTCAATGACTTCTGTAATTATGAGGAATAAATCTGTAGACATAGAAGGAAAACAATGCCTTTTAAAATTGGTATTCTGCTATGTATAATCATTCTATTGCTGCCATGTTCCTCACATTGTTGTGGTATCAAGCAATCCCATGTACACTTCTAGGGGAAAAAAACTTAGGGTGACTTACCATCTTGTGAAATGGCAAAACAGTTAATGTTTAACAGCCATGCATAGATCAACAGTTCCTTTTTTGTTTAATACATACTGAAGATACCATGGTTTGTTTCACAATACAAGCAGTTTCAGAAAGCACATTAAAACCTATGGATAAATTAGAACATAAATTGACGGTTCTCCTTTTTTATGAGGTAACAACTGTATCCTGTGGAGGTGTTTATTAGACCAAGTTAAGTGGAAGCATGATCAAGTTTTTCTTCCAATGAAAAAATTTCAAAGAAGAACTGAATTCCACAACAAAAAAAATCACATGAAATAGATGAAACAACTGAAAGACACTTCTAGAAGTATGTGTACCAAACTGAATGAAGAGGGATTAAAAGCATTAGAGAATTGTAACTAGCACCCCAACCAGTGGGAAAGGAGACTCTAGTTTTAGCATAGCTCCCAACATTAGGATCTACAATCAATAGATTGGAAAATATATCTGAGTGCTAGCAGTCTTTTCATTAATTTTGTTACAGAAAGCAACATGGACCAGAGATTTTGTCTATGAAGAAATGGGGTGATAAAGTAAAAAGACAGCTGCATGTAAGGCCATAAAAATCAAATCAAAATTTACACTTTGTGCATGAATTGACTCCTCATTAATATCATATGTTAGTTACCTGTTCTCAAAACATAGGTCTTTTTAAGCTCTGTGGAGAATAATGAATGGTATTTTAAGTCCAAACTTACCTGTAAATCACACTATGCAATTGTCTTCTTAAATAGGAGACACATACTAATATCACACACTACCAGCTAAAACAAAACAAAAAACAATGGAACAAAGGTCCATTACTTACTGCCCTACACCAACTGTACCCAACACAACCTACAAGGAAGGACAGTCATTACTGGAAGTCCTCTGCCAGGTGTTTTGCTCTGTCTCCCTGTCCTTATTTCCCCCCAAAGATTACACATCCTTTTCATTTTTCCCCCTCATTTGTCAACCCAAATTGTTTGTTTTTCCCATCATTTTTTTCTCTTTACTTTCTCTTGGAAGGAAACTTTGTTTATATACTAGACAGATAGGAAACCAACCTCAAGGCAAAAGTCAAGAGCAGCTGCCTCATGCAGATACCAAGGAAACATCTAAGAACAAAGCGAGCACATAGTAACTACTTGAGAACATTCCTCCAGCATCCAATCATTTGCAGCTCTCAATCTCCTTGAGCCAAATGTAAAATTAAGGTTTTCACACCTTTTATTTTTCTTACATATTTCATCCAGTTGCATATTGGATTTATGCAAACTTCAACCATCTACAGCACCTTACAATATAGATGTCCACAACTTTAATTACAGATGGTCTGATGCTTGCTTGATATAGTAAAACTGCAAAGGCAGTTAGATAGATGGAAAAAAGTATTTAAGAGACTCTTCTTGCTAGGAACCGCTCTTTTTTTTTTCCCCCTCACTGGATTTTTGAATGTTTCATTCGAAAAGCTCTGTATTAACTAATTTAGGCAAAGAGTGGCTTACACTTTGCACATAGAATTTCTCCTCCATGTTTTGCACTGCACCATGCAAAATAGTGCCCTGCATCAGTTCACACCTGAGGCTGTTACTTCCCCATGACAGCATGGTATTAGCTCCTCTTGGTTTCAGTGAACCTTCATGTTAGAAAGTAATTTGCTTTTTTAAAAAATTATTTTGAAATCTACAAAACCTTGATCCAGTAGGAGAGACTACAAAATATATCCAATGTGTACATAATACATACATCAGATGTTTGTAGTTTGGTCCATAGACTGATAACTTCATATTGCAGTCCTAACCCATTGTTTTGTGCATTGTAGACTGAAGCGTCATTTGATTTATTAAAAAAAAATAAAGAACATATACTAGTGAACAAGCAAAATGAACAGAGATAGAAGCTATAGATAGCAGCATTAACATTTTTAAAAACACCTTCACTGGAAATTATCCCACAACAAAGACAGAAAAATGTTGTTTGTTTGTTTGTTTTTTAAAGAAGCACTATTGATTGTTTCTAAAGAAGCAGTAGTAATGGTAGTGAAACAGTATTTAATTATTTTCCTAATTCCTAAAGAAAAAGCCATAATTATCATCTTTGGGAAAATAGAGGAAAACTACCTTTTTTAAATTTCAAGAAAATTATATACTTATTGGCCTTTAAAGTGGATATCATATTGAAAGGAACACCCTCTTCCCTTCCAAACATACATATCTCCTACTACACTCTTTGACAGAGCTAAAGAAAATAAAGTATCTTTATATTAAATAATACTCCTAGTTAAAAGAATGCTCTTTTTTCAATTTCACATAGTATTTTTTTGTCTCAGAGTGAGGAATAGAATCTGTAATTTGGCTTAGGTTCACTGCATTTTCTTTTACTGGTGGGCAATTAATGAGTTTCAAACACATTTATGTCATAGTTTCAGAAACAGCTGTTCCTAGGAAGGCTTCTGGTTCCGAACAAAACTCACTAAAATTCATGGAAGATCAAGTGATAGAGGGCTCTTTAAGCATTCTCAATCATAAACCAGTTTCATAAATATTACTAAATGACTGACCCTGCTGGCATACCCACGCTACTTGCTCTTCATTGAAGTTCTAGATTTTGTGTTCTTGCAATAACTTTTTTAAGTTTCTAGCTAAGATGCTGAAAAAAACTCAAAATGTGATCCTAAAGCTTTCAAGAGAGGAAGCAAAGGAACAGAACCTAAAATCTATAAAAATAAGAAATTCAGTTCTTAATTCATAGTTTTAAGTGCCTGAAACCTCAAGATTAGGACACCAGTATCCTGTATGTAGTTCATTAATGCAAATAAATCAAAACCAAAGGGAGTACTTATATTTCTTGATCACCTGCATGGCCAATTCTCTTCATAACCACAAGTCTTTATATGTTGTTTATAGGAGAGCATACTTCCCTTTGAAGTTATAGTAGTTATTAAAAACACCCAGCACAGAAACTAAGGCTTGCTGATACTTACTGATATCTAAATGATATTTAATAATACTGCTTGCCTAAGTTTGAGTCTTAACCAACTCTGAAGAAAATCCAAGCACGAACTTGGATGGTTTTCTAAAATTTAGAAGGAGCCTTTACCCTGTGCATGCGCAAGGCTGCAGGCCCTGTCCGCATCTGCAGCTCTGCTGCTACAGCTTTTACTTTCCCTTTAAACAACAAGAAACAGTAATTTCAGCGTTGACTTGTGAAAAGAGCCTTGAAAATGACACTTTCACGCCGTTATGCAGCAGGGCTCGGACCCCGCGCCCCAGCGCTGGCAAGACCCAGCACCTCGGTCTCCTCTGCCCGCTGCGGCTGGGGCCAGCTCCTTCCGCCCTCGCAGGCGCCATGGCGGCTCTTAGAAGCCATTTGCGGCACACCAAACAGAACACATCCTCAAACGTGAGGCTGCCAGCACCCGGCTCGGCCAGAAACGCCCGAGGGGCACGGCTGCCCGGCCGCCCAGGAGCCGCGTCCTCCCGCCCGCCGGAGCGGCTGCGCAGAGCCGGGCGGCGCGGGATGGCCGCTCGCACCGCCCCCCTCGCACCGCCCCGGACGGGACGCGG
The DNA here is from genome assembly GCF_965178545.1 of Coloeus monedula. Lineage (NCBI taxonomy): Eukaryota > Metazoa > Chordata > Aves > Passeriformes > Corvidae > Coloeus > Coloeus monedula. The sequence continues at coordinate 34,280,559 of NC_138786.1, read as the reverse complement.
GGCGGAGCTGCGGGAAGCGGCAGCCGCGGCGGCTCGTGGCTGCCTCGGTGCTGGGCTGGTAGCAAAGGGGGCCCCGGGGGTGCCGCGATTCCCCGCCCCGCCATCACTGGCCTCTGCCTCTCGCCGCCCAGCGCGGCCCGCGCCCCTCCCGCCGCCTCCGCGCAGCCCCGGCGGTGCGAGGCATGAAGCTGAGCAAAGCCCAGTACGATGAGATAGCCCAGTTCCTGGGGCACGTGCAGCCCACCCGGCAGAGCCTGAGGAAGCTGAAGGAGAAGTTTCCTAGGTAAGTGCTTCCCGCCCTCCGGCGCGGGGCCCCGGCGGCTCGGCCCCCGGCGGCGGCCTGCGCGCTCGCTGCGGACGGGCGTGGGGCCGCGGGGGCCGCTCCGCCAGCTCCACCCCGCGCCCCAGTTCAGGCCCCACACGGTACAAAATCACCAGCACACGCACACTGTAGTCGACGGCAAGCGACAGCTCGCTGAAGCTGCCGCTGGGAGCAGGGTACTGCTCCACCCTCCGTGACCTGAGGAGTTGGCACAAAATAAAGAATGCTTCCCCCCGCGCCCCCGACAAACGTCCAAGTGAAAGTTCTCGGGGCCTCTTGAGCCTCTTATACACCAAGTAGGTCTTCTGATGTGAATGAAACCTTACGGCTCAGGCCGAACGTCTGTGGCTGAGGCCAAGTGTGGAATCCATCCTGCAATACCATTGCCCTTGTTGCTTAGGGAGAAGGGACTTTATGGATCCATAATTCTCTGCTTGATGCTGCATTCCAGTTGGAACTGGAAAAGGGATCATCTTTTTACCTATGGCCATTCACATGCTTCGTTGCTTGAGCTATGTTCAGAATTCTCAAAGACATTTGCAAATGACCATGGGCTAGGATGGAAAGGTATGCATGACAGGATGTGCTTCATGCACCAGTCTTCATTGCTAAAATTTACTTACTACCAACTACAACAGAGTTTTAAGGAATGTTGCAAGGTTTTTCACTTTCCAGGTTTGGGGTAAGGATTGCTAATGCAGAATTGGACAGGAAAGCAAATTGAGTTCTCTGGGGAAAAGAGTGGTGCTGTCTCTAAAATCACCAGAAATAATACAGAAAAGTATAGGGAGCTAGATACTGTATCTACTTTGGTGAGAGAGAGAAATAAGTAAAACAGAAAATCATTCACATGTTTCCTGAATGAGCCTTGCTAGTCTTAACCACAAGTGTGGCGGAAGAAACTGACGCTGTGTGTAACTTACAATAAGTGGATGAAGAGCCAACATTAACTTAGGCTTTTAAACTGCCCAGTGAAATACTTTCCTATTCAGGAAAGTGTGAGAGAATTGCCCTGTTATAGAGAAGAAGTGATGATAAAGCATTGTGGTTGGTTCAGGGAGTTCATTGAGTTGCGTTTTGGGAACCCAGCTCAGCTTGCACAGTACTTCTGCAACCTGGGAAACCACTTACTGTGATAATGTGTCTAAGGAGCTTAGACTTGTCTTTATCACTTTGGTGCTAATGTAATTAGGAGAGAGGTTTTGTGTGTATTTGTGTGTGCATGCATACATACACATGCACATGTTCTCTTTTTCTGCTCTCCTTATGAAGTTGAAAAAAGGTTAGAATTTGGGTTGGTTTTCCAGGTCAGTCACTATTTTTAGGAACCTGCTTCCAGAACAGATCCATAGACACATAAATGTTTGTGATCAAATTTGTCCAGAAAGGACTGGGCTTTTCTGATATATTTTACTTCCCAGTGCACTCCCTTGATGCTGCAAAAGATCTGTTGAGTCTTCTGTTTCAGAACTTGATGACTCCTGAACAACTATGTGCAACTAACAGTGTGGGGTTATTTAGGAGAAGAATTATGTTTTTTTTCTAAAGGAGCTGGCTCAGGTGTGGTGAGCACTGAAAAGCAAAGGTTAGCTGTAGTAGTTGCTTCCACACTTAAATGGCTTAGCATACTCTTATCTTGTTATTCAATTATGATATGAGAATGTCCTGCTCTGAATTTTGCTTGTAGCTCTCTCCTGAATTTTGTTTTCCCATCCTAGGAGAAGGCTATAATCTTCTATATGAGTGATGAATTAATTGATAGCTTTTTAAAAATGCCTGTCTTAAGTATATTTTGAGGAGGTCTGCACTTCTTTCTGGGAATGTGATACTTCTTTGTTGTCTCTTTGTTTATTTCTCATAACAGGTCAGATGCAGAAGATAAATAATACGGTCCAAGGCCACTGCTTTCCTTAGCAGTAAGGAAGGTGTATTGAAGCAGATACATGTTACGATGTGGAAAACAGGCGTTCTCTATAACCCTTATCTTGTAAAAGAGGCCAGCTGCAGAAATTTGTAAACTTGTATGCCGTCTTAAAGGGGAGGCTTTTTCAGTGATGTGTTTGATAACTGTGGAGGAAGCAAGTTTTTCTCATAATCTAGAACTTTCGTCATTCTCTTCTAGGAAAAGAAGGGTCTGATTGGACTTTCTGGCTGTTTTGGTTTTTTTCTTCATGAAAGGCAGAATCAAATAAAGCCCCCCACCCAGCTCAACTTTCTAATTCAGTCTTTTTAAGAAAATATTCCAGAATCTGTCATGATACCTGCAGTGTGATGAAGGTGTCCGTAGCCAGTTTCCTATTATTGTATGGTAACAGTTGCTGATTCAAACTGGAAAGTACTAACATCCATAACAGCTGCTTTCACCTTGCACTTTAAATCTTTTCCCGGGAAGGATTGGTATTCCACTGGTAATGCAATACATAAATTGACAGTTTTCAAATATTTCTGGTTCCTACTGCCTCATAGATCTTGAGAGTCTTTGGATTTCTGCATTAATCTGCTCAGGTTTTTTCTAATACTGTCTTATCTCTTGGTTCCTCCCTCAGCTGTTGTATTTCCTGAAGCCTCACATTTTATGCTCCTAATTTGTATAAAATATCTTTCATGCTTTGAGCAAGGGCCTACTCTTGTTCTACAGTTTCTCCCTAAGAATTGGTTGTTATTTCTGTAAACAATTGCCACAGTTTAATGCATGGGTATGCTGGGTGGTAGCTGCCAACCTGACCTGTGAATCTAAATAAATTTTTAACAGGGTAGTTTGTGTTTTACTATTATTGAACTACTTCAGCAGGTGAGATTATTACTTCAAAAGAGTATTGTGGTGTGACTTATTAATGTCAAAAAGTCAAAATTAGACTGCTTCTCATACTGTTTATAAGTATTTTTATACAAGTGTTGGGAATTCTTATATTTACAACCCTGTAACTTTACATACAACATGGATTTAGTCTATGTTTAAAATCCAGTTATTTTGCAAAAACTTGGGTATCGAATTGCTATTCTTTGTCTGTTAGTGCTGTGCTTTGTATTTCCTGCCTCGCAATTACCAATGTATTATTCATTTCTTTATTCTTAAGGTGTTTGCTACATTCTTAGCAGTTGTCTCCTAACATGTTCCCACTTAATAGCAGGGTATTTGGATGACCTGAGGATTATCAAAATGTGATTTTGAGCACTAAGCACAATAAATCTCTGCCAATATTGGATCGCTGATCCGTAGTTTCCTTGATCTTTTTAATGCATATGCCACTGGACTGATAATGCTCTGTATTCAGTGTTGTACTTTTCTGTTGAAGTGCACTAACTTTTCTGCTTTGCTTCTTACCTGAATTTTTTGTTTTGCTAATAATTTGTGGTTTTCTTTGTTACTTCTGTAGTTGTATTCTTCAGCTTTCCCTTCAACTATGGACTCAGGTTCTTCTGAGATACTATTCTTCTCAATGAGAGCTAATGTCTAAATTGAATGAGCCATTGTAGGACTGGTTGTGGAATGTAGGATATTGCAGGAGATGTTCTGAGAAAGTTAAAACTTTCTTTTCAGTGCATGTTTCTCTCTTCAATGGTAGTTAGAGCTGCGTACGAGTAGAATCTTCTAGATACAAATCACCTTAGCACTACCTATTTATAGTGCCAAGATGTAAGTTAGACCTTTAAACTTTTACCTTTTTTCAAAGACTATTTTAACTTGTATTGAAAAGTCCAACTTCTAAGAGTTAAATTCGTACCCGAACTGGTCTTCTAGTACTTCAGTTTAGCTGTTTACTGTTTTAGTTGTTTCAATTTTTCTGTGTATGGCAGAATACATTGTTTCTCTCAGAAACTTTTTCTAAAGCTTCTTATTAGTAGAATATGATTGACTAATGAGTGTACCCCTTCTTAAATATATACCTTGTACATATTTTCCTGTTCTTTGTATCCAATTCTGATTGAATGTTATAGTTGTCTTAACTGAATCTTTGTCTTGGTTTAAGGTAACTTAAAGGCGAACACTCTTAAATGAATTCTCCTCCTTTATTTTAACCAATCCCTTTTCACCAATAAGGAGAAACAAAATGTGAGTAGATATAAGTGAAAAAATAACAGTTTACTAACAAGTGAAACTGCAAAATGCAAAAAATAACAGTAAATAATCACTAGATACAAAATTGCTAAATCTCACTAACTCCCCCTGAATAAAGTGAGCCCCGAAATGGCGGAAATATTCTTTTCAGATGGCACCCACCACGGGCGACCACTGTAGGGAGAGAAAGGGAAAATGGCATCAGACCCTGCCCCTGAGATGGCATCTTTGCAGGCGATCACACGGTCTGGGAGACGAAGGGAAGCGATGGTGGCAAACCCTCGGGAGGGCAGGAGCTTATGGAGCGGTTCTAGTGGCAGATGGGAAGTGCTGGCGCTTGTGGGGTCAGCACCACTGCCTGCCAGACTGACGATGTTGGTGCTGACGTTCTCCCACTGCGGGTGTGCTGTGGGGGGAGAAACCGGTGTGTCAGCACTGACACGGGGTGACCGGGCCCCAGCGACCGGCTGGCTTTGCAAAGTTCACTCCAAAACGGTTTTTGATTGCAAAGTGCAGTTTTTAGGAGTGGTTGCTATTGGAAGCCCAGGAGAAAACCCCAACCAACCACCCAAAGTAGCCCCTCCAAAGCAGAGCCTCCACTTTCAGCAAATGCTGTCAGCAGAGAGTTCCCTGCTTCCCAGCTCCAATTTAAAAAGGGACTGGTGTAATGCCCCCTCTGCCCTGGGATTCCAGTTCTGGATGTGTTGGGTCTTAAAGAGGCAGTAACAATTTTGAGCATGGATAGATACGGAATAAAATAACATTTTGGGTTACCCATGACAGTCTTCCTCTGGTCTCTATCAAGCTTTTTAAGGATGTAAGCTTTGGTGACCCAATTTGTTATGATGCTGTCTTGGGTTTTTTTCAAATGTGAGGTTTTTTCTGGCTTGGTTCTGAGTGTTTGAATTTGTTACATCAGGTTGTGTTTGAATTGGAGATTCCAGAAACGTTTTTATGGTCCAAGTTGTCTCAGTACCTTGAGCATCAGTGATTCCAAAACCCATGCTTTTCAAGTTCTGAACTGTTGTGAAATGTCTTTCAGTCCATTGAGGAGTGCTATGTTCTTCCAAAGCAGTTTGTGTAGTCTGTATTGTTTCTCTTCCTTTTTTCATGCTGTTAAACAAACTAACAAACTTGCTGCCCTAGCTCAACTTTCCTTTAGGTACATTCACTTGTATTCCTTTAAAAGAAGCATTAGTTTCTGAGGCTATTTAAGTGCAAACTGTGTTATAGAGATTTTGAAAGTACTAGGATTTGTAAGTATTAGGACTTTTATCAGCTGCCGTGTGCAGTTCTTCACTTTTGTGCATCTATTTGAAAAAGTACCATCCTGTTTGTGTCCCTTGTGTGAAAACTTCGATGTGATCAGGAGGAGCTTTTTTCACAGCAGAAGGGTAAAGGAACCTGTAAGAGAAGTACTTTTTAAAAATTTTCCTTCCTTTTTTTCCCCAGTAAACAAGAGAAAAATGTGATGCACAGCTTCATATTGATGTACTTGAGTATGGCTATTTGGTTTTAATGTATGTAACTTCATATTTTATTATTGGAATGCACACTCTTTGTTCCCACAGCATATCAAGGGATGCACATTCTACATTCATGACCTCTGTTCTTCATTACTTAATATCACTCCAGCTTTACACACATTTTCAGTAATTGTGTGGCTCTTTCTCCAAATTACTGGTAGCTTTATTAAATGACACCAGGCCGGGGAAGCATCTCAGCAAGATTTTCATTAAAAAAAAAAAAGAAGTGTCTGCACAGTAATACGTTATAATGTAAGTTGGAAAAATAATCTGTTTATTATTTGCTCATTTTTATCACTTTCTCTGTGATGATTCATATTGAAACAAAGGTCCTAAAGAAGTTTAAATGTATGGTATCAATGTTATTTCTTTTACCAGCTGCTTAAGACTGAGGAAGCATTTTTTTCTTCCTCTTTTCCAGTGTCATTATTGCCTCTGGTTTTGTTTTTTAGAGTTGGGGATGGATAGACCTCTCATTTTCCTCTTGAAGCCAATATTTTTTACAAGGCAATATATTGCTTCTTTGTGAATAATTTTGTTCTGGTTTCGTGCAGTTGCTTAGATTGTCAAGCAGTACTGATGAGCTCATGATGGTTGTGGTGAGAAACAGGAAGGTGGAACTGCTCTTCTCTTTCATCCCCCTTTTTTATTTTTCCAATTCTGTGTTCTGGTGTCTGGAGCCTGCAGATTAAGTCGAGGTGGAAGCAGAATTCTTCATGCTCTGCTCTAGTGCTCTTTGGAGCTGCTCTTACCCAGGAAGGCAAACTGGCAGTGAGGCTCACGAGCAGAGGGCAGGTAGTTGCCTCCATGGCTCGCAGAGTTCGAGGCTCTGAACTCAGGCACAGGATTATTAGACAGTTCGTATTTATGAGCAGGCAACCTACTGCTGTGTGACACTTCAGTTGCACTCTCTTCTGCCTAGAAAGGTTCTTGTCATAGCAAGCCCAACATCATTCTTGTAACTTCTCCTGCTCTTCCTGCTCTTCTGAATAGTTGATTAACTATTTTGAAAGGCAGAAGAACTAGGCTATTTTTCATTACTCTGCAAACACTGATCTAGCAAGTCTCATTTAGAAAGATGCCTTTGTGTCTATGAGTGCTAGAAAATTCTTTTGAAAAAAACAAAGGTTAAAGTCACATTTTAAACTCCCTTTTTCTATATACTTAGTACTTAACAATGACATAAATTCATGCTCTGCTTATATAAATTATTTCAATGTGTGGCAAATGCTTTGTACCTGTGTACCATGTTTAAATGTTCTGGAGGATTTAAAAAGAGTATCAATGGAACAGTAGAATTTTAGAAGTTTTATATTTTCTTCTTCCTTTATATTAGACTTCAGAGTAAACAAAGTTTGACATGGAATTTGTTTCCGTCTATGTAAAAAAACCTAATAAAATTTTAAATTAGTTATGTACTTGAAGCTGCAGTAAACCTCACAGGTAAACAGATTGATAATGAGAGGTGAGAATGAGGTCTTGGCTCATTAATTGAAAAGAGAATTAGCAATGTAAAAGTTTCAAGAAGTGACCTGCAATAAAATGTAGTATATTTTAAATAACCCTAAAATGAAATAAAAATTAACTGTGCAAAGTTATTATGGGAACAACTGATACTATTCCCTTTGGAAAGATGTTCTTGTTATTCGAACCCTTGGTAGAAAATCTGTATTACAGCTTTGATAGGCTGAACCAGTGGGCGATTTCTTTTTTCACTTCAGTGTCAGTGAACAAGCCTTAAAGAGCTTGTAACCAGTTGTATTTGGTATGACTTGCTAACAAACTGTTGGCTTGTGCTGTGACCCAAAATAGGAAGTATTGTGTGACAGAGATCAACAAAATCTGTGTATGACTCAGAAAAACTTTATCTTCTTTATTATTCATTAAATTAAACAGAAGATACGTACTTAAAATTAGATATTGATAGCACTGGGAGGCTTCAGAGTAGAATGGAAAATATAGTTTTTCTCACATTTGTGGCTTTCCCAACATCAGTAGACAGGATGTACGCAGAAAACTTCCACTGGCACATGTAAACACTCGGTTTTCAGGACATGGGTGCTTTCCTTTGTTTGAAGAGATAGAAGGGTTTTTTTGACTTGTTTGCGTGTTACCTATTAATAGAAAAGTAGGTGTAATATACAAGTGTGTGTCAGCATGAAAGTTAATTTTGAAGGAAGTCCATTGTAATTTTCTGTCACATTTTTAATAGCTGTAACCATCTTCTTCCTTACAAGCACTCCCACATATGTTGTCCATCCTAGCAAAATACAAGCCCATTTTAAACGCTAGTCTTGAAATTTTGTTTGAAATACACAAGGAAAATTAAGGTTTTATTTTCTGAATTCTTGAGTACTGATAAATCTCTTTCTTCTCTCTTAATGTTTTCCCCTTCCAGTTTGTGAAGTGCTACCATATGGGAGTACAGTTTTTTTCATAAAAAAAATAATTACACAGAACAGGACTTATTGCACTTGTGAAATTCATTTTGGCTGAGTAAAGGGAAACCTTTTTTGGCCTTGAGGAATTTATACAAACCACTTAGAAGCCAATCCTATATCCTTTGAAGATTTGATGGTGAAATACAATGATTGGAGGGGGCCTTTTAAAGCAGATGTGGAAATTAGTTCTCTATAATTTGAAAATGCATTCTGAGTCTGTTGGAGCTGTGTTAAGTGCTCTTGTTTAATTCAGAAGAAAAGGAAGAAAAAGAAAGAGAGAGGATAAAAAGAAACAAAAAATACAGAGAAAAGAGAAAACAAAAGGAAGAAAAGAGAAAAAATATAGACGAGGGAAAAGAGATAAAATGCAAGAGAAAAAGAAATAAAATGGAGAAAAAAGAGAAAAGAAAACAGAGAAAGAGCAGAAAATTATTTATAAAGGGAAAAGAAAAGAAAAAAAGAAAATACTTTCATATGTGAAAGCTGGGAGAGTTGTCTTGGTCACCATGTACACTACTTTGTTGCTTTGTGAGGTTTAGTTTGGTTGTACTTTCTGACACTTCTTAAATTCCATGGATGTGATTATCACCAGTAGGATAGGAATAGAAGTCTTGTGGCACAGTTTTTTCTAAGTATTTCATTCTAAAGCAAGCTTGGTGTCATCAGATAGACCAACAGATGTCTGTAGATTTAAGGGCAAGATTATGGTGGTTGTTAAGGAAGGATGAAGTGGAAGTTTTAACACTGACCATATGTGCATTTTAATTGAGTTGTGGATTTTAGGATACCATTATATTCATGTTGCTTGTATTTAAGGAATATTGTGATAGAAATGATAATTCTTGATTGTATTTCAGAAACAGCTCCATAATGTATCGTTCTTCTGAAGCCTGCAAACAAGTCTAGGCTCTAGTTTTATGAGGATGGGGGATTTGCTACATCAGAATGGAAAATATTTTATTCATGCGTTGTTTTTTGGACAATCATATTCGGGGCTATATTACAATGGCACGATAAATTGCTGAATACGCTGTCTGCTGAATATGACCTCACCATGAAAAATTTGATGCATTAGAGTAGGAAAGGTTGGAATATATCAACCTTAGCTGACAAGGGACTTTGAATTTTGACCTAACACAGATGACCTTTGTGTGCAATAAAAGTGAGTTTAATCTCCAGGTCAAGGTTGAGGTGAACAGTAGGGCAATGTGGATTGGTTTGTACTGGCTGTGTCTGGATCACACCTAGCAAGTAAAGAAATCCAAGGTCTTTGCACATCAGAGTAACCAAATGCTTGTGTACCTAAACTTTACTCACATCTGTTGTACCACCTTTAAAAACTTGTGGTGCTGTAGACAGCTAACTCTTCAGCAGCTGTGGACTATTTCATTTGAAGCTCAGTGTTTTGGAGTAAGAGGCATGAGGTATGTATATTCTGCTCCTATAGATCACTGAATAGGTAAATAAAATTTCTCCTCTAACATGTAGAAGAAAGACTGTTCATGATATTGCCTTGCTATGAAAAGGGTGAAATCTAGAAGCTTTGTTTCTTTGACAGCTAGCCTGTCTTTTGAACATCAGAAGTTTATTCCTAAATGTCTTATGCTTTTAAGAGGAACGTAATTAACAGAGTTCTGATACGTTTCATTAGGCAAATACAAAGAAAACAGGTCCTTTTGAGCACTCCATTGCTGTAAAAGGAATTTGATCAAAAAAGCTAAGTTACAAAATGTTTTGAGGATTGTCTAGGTTACGTAATAAAGACATATAGATGAATTTAAATCAAATATTGTTGCATTTATAGTAGTCACAAACAAAATCCATCTTTTTAGCTGGCTCATGTTCTAGGAGTGCTATTTCACTAGCATATCAAAGGTACATTTGCTGAATACTTTACACATAGGAGAGTGGTAGCAGTGGTGCTGTTGGAAGGAGAGAGTTCTCTTTAAATCAGCCAGGGAAAAAAAAATTTTGAGACTAATGGAAAGAACCTCTACTCCTTTAATAGAGCCTGCAAAATATATTCTCCAGGACTGATCAGCTCTGAAGGCTCTAGAGGTTTGATGATTGGAATGGCAGGAAATCACGCTTTCAGGACATAACGAATTGACTAGGCCATCCATCATTTGTTAGCATGCGCTGAAACACTGGGTTTGTGTGCAGAGGTCTGTGATTTAGTAAATACTTGGGAGATGAATAGAGCTTACACACAAGGGAAGATATTGCTGTCCTTCAGCAGCCTTAGACACAGATCCCTGCTGAGAAGGCCGTCTGACAGCAGCTCATCAGTAACTGGCCTGTCACAGTCAGTGATGCCCACCAGCCATCCCCAGTATATTAAATGCATTTTTAATATCTGCTTCAGTAGATTTAATGAAGAAAATTTAGTTTCCATACTCTGATCACTGCTTTCTCAAGTGTTTTAACGCATTGAGTGAAGCACTTCGAAGAAAGGAACTGTGCTGATAACAGAAGTTTACTGAAAATCAAAATGAAACAGGACTGTTATTATCCAAATAGTTTCCTTGAAGCAAAACAAAAATGTTTGGAAAAAGCAGCGATGATCTTAGAAACAATTGACCCTCCTGCAGAGGGACCTTATGCAGCAGAATGTACAGCAGCAGAGATGCAGTGCTGGGAAAGGTGTTTGCACAGTGGTTCTGTTTAGTGTGGCAGAGCTTGCCAAAAGGCAAAATTGCATTTCTTACGCTCTCACGTGTCAGTACCAGAATCAGATCATCATTCTGTCTGGCTTTCAGGGTCCAGAGAGGAGAGTGGCTGTGAATGGAAGGAATAGAATAGATCAACTGTTTAATTGCTAACATAGATTTTGTTTTGGTTTTGACATTTTTGCAAGTGGTGCTTTTGGTGAAAATAATTGTAGTGTTATGTGGTATTATATAAACTGATATAAGAAACAAATAATAAGACACAATGAAAAATAGAACTGCTATTTTTATAACTCAGCAGACTCATTGAGAATTATTCAATATTGACATTCTGCGTGTAAGGATTGTACAGAATTATTTTTTAACTTTATGGCAAATGATAAGATCATTTGCTGTCCATACATATAGGTAAACTTCACAGTTATTTGATTTTCCTTCCAACTTTCAGGGAATACTTCTGTTTACATAAAAGCAAGTTAGTTGATTTTCACTTTCTAGTGAGATTCAATGCTTATGATATTTGCTTCAAGACAGCTAGACAACTCGATTTTGTTGCAAACATCTATTTGAAACCTTGACTTCTTGAGCTTTTTCTCCCTCAGGAATCCATTCTGTGTTCACAGAAGAGAAAGCAAGTCCTGAATGAGACCTATAAATTTGATTCTTGTATGTGTCAAAACAGTAATGTATTAAATGCATATTATTATAAAAATTTAAGAAGTGTTCTAAACACATTTTTATAACACACAACATATTAAATAATACATTTTCTTGTTAGCATCTGTTTGCTGTCATTGTTGGCAGGACCTATGATTTATTACTTAAATTAATGACTACAACCATTTTGGTGCTGATATATGCCCCTTACGGCTTATCACATCACTTAAAAATAGCATATATGCTTCTATGAGACTTATTTTTAAATTGGTCATTCCTTTAAGTTCCTGGTGAAAGTAACATCCCTCTTTGCAATGTGAAAGTTTCAGAAGCTTGTATTACACTTTAAACTGAGTGAAATAATGCTAAGGATTAATTTCTGTAAGAAAACAGAATACAGGAACGGATCCAAATAAAATTGTCTTCTAAGACAAGCCTGATAGAGTATTTTACCAAGAAAAACCAACAACATTGAAAGAAGAATGGAAAGATAGTGTTCTGTGTTCTTCTGATCAGGTGATGGTTAAAAGCCTTGTTCATGTTTTTGGTTGACTAATCTGTACTATACAAGTAGTTTTCAAACTCTCATAGGCATGCTCCGTCATTAGTTTTCAGCTTGTATCTCAGGAGTCCTTATTGTCCATGGACTTCAAATGAAGAATTCAAAGTAACTGAACTTCTTGTCAACAAGCTTAAATTTGCCAAACAGGAACCTGCACCTGTCATGGGAAAAATACTGTGGTTTGTGAACAACTTAGGATAAAAACTTCTGTTTTGTACATGACTAAAGCATTTTTACCTATCTAATGGGGGTTTTTTTTGTACGACCCTTTCTTAAAATTCTTGTGTACATAACATTTTGAGTAATGATAGTGATATGAGTAGGAAATATTATCACTTCCATTCCACACGCCAGAATATCCAGTAGCCTGATTGATAGTGATAGTCTCATTGCTTTGTGATGGAGCATTCTTGAACTTCAGTATCTTGCTTTGTCCTTTTCATCTGAATAGAATGTTAACAAGTGTTGCCATCTATCCAAACTTGGAAAAAGGCTTCAGATCAGGATGTAGTGCTGAAGAAGACTTTATTGTTTCGGTGATTGTCTTCTATTTGTGTATCTGTATTTAGGCCTTCAAAGTCTTGGAAGCATTTGATGGCCTAGATTTCCATATACCTCCAAGAAAGTTCAACACTGAATAAAAATGTCCTAAGATAGTGCACATTTTTTCCACAGAAAAAAAAAATGTTATCAAATATTCCTCCGAAAAGACTCATGTGGTAGAATAAGTATTCTCTTATGCAATGCAGCCTGTCTGAAACTGTTTCAAAGGCAACATAAAAACTGGGACCAGAATGGAGGTAATACTCACTCCTGTGACTGAATTACTATAAAGGGTCTTTTAGAGTTCCCCATTGTTAACTGAGGACACAGACAACAATAAAGACATCATGTATCTCTGTTTCTATTTGTGGTTGGCTGGGAGATGTCAGAACTTCTTTCCAGTTCTCTGTTGATACTGGTAACATCCAGTCCTTTATTGCATCTCTTCTGTGGAATGCAGATGCTCATTTGGAGACTACAACTTGTGGAGGGTACAGTAACTAATGGGCAGAGAGTGAGTTTATGTTCCTATATATGAAATGGCTATTGAACATAAGCCATTTACGGTGTTAATATAAAATGCATGTTGTAAATGCAGTTCTCCTTCAGTTTTTGACACACTTGAGCAGTATGTCCTCCTAGACAAGTGCATTTTCTTGGGGTACACAAAATACAAAAAGAAGAAAATAATTTGAAAGCTAGATCTCTGGTTCTTACAGAGCTTAAAAAAGAAGATTTGCTTTGACCAGTTGGCAGGTACTCCAATAAGCCAAGCAAGTGCTGGTCCAAATAGAGTTCAATGACCTCATTGCAATGAGTTGTCTAACACAGGAATATGTTTTCCTTTATCCTATTATTAGGAACAGGAGAATATAATTGTTGACCAAAAAGAGTAAGTTGGGCTGCATTTTTTATCTCATTTGTATTGTGTTCCTTTGACATCAGTGGTCTGAGAAGGAAAGGAAAATGGTCCTTCATGGAATAAATGCATAGTTTCAGTCTAAATATTTTCTTAGCCATATCTGTCTGCTTGGTGTGTCATCTAAGTGCTGTGCATTTTTTTCCAAACAAGTTCCATTGGTTGCCCAACAACTATTATTCACAAGCTTCCTGCTTACACTTTTTGTTTTAATTTACTATTTAGACACAGACCTGGACAGTGACAGACGATCATTCTTGCACATTGTTATTTTTTTATGGTTTCAAGGTTTCTGGATAGAGAATTTTGTCCATTTATCTGCAATAGATGTCTGTCATTCCAACATTTTAAATCACAGTAATTTAAAGATATTATTCAAATGTTTCAGTTACTGTGTAGAAATGAATATATTTTTATGTAGACAGATTTGGGGAGGTCAGCATGTATCACATATTACTTGTTTGTGTTAGTTTATTTTGTCATTCTTAGCGCTTTAGTTTCTTTTTCAAGGATATCTCTCAGTGGAACTTTGCATTAGTGGATCAGGATGTTTACTGAAATAACCTCTTGAAATTATTAAAATATGCAGTGGAAAGCAGCGTGCTTAGTTTAATGTGCTTCTGAATATTAAATGCAAGTAAAACGGTATATAGACATGGAGCCATTTGTTATATTATAGTATATGAAGCAATAGCTGTGTAAACCGTAACCTCGTAATTTTGCAAGTTCTACTTTATCATGTAGCTGTAAAAGGCAATCAAAATAAATCATGGAAGATGAAGAAATATTTTGTAGGGCTTTCTGTATGCTTTCAGAAGTGGCGCTCGATCCATGAAATTTTAGTAAGCATATTAAATAATACAATATGATATGCAACGTGTCAGGTCTGATAAATTATTTTGTATAGGACATTTATACAACATATGGTGAGCTGCTATGTGAACAGCTTAATGACTAAATTATGTTAATCTTTCTTGCCATATTTACTTTTCATTTAAGAAAAAGCATTTTCAAATTTTTATTTTATTTTTTTGATCATGTGTAGATATAAGAAAGGTGTAGGTCATCTCTGAGAAGCCGTGACAGTGATCCAAGGTTCCTCAGCTGTGCAGTGTACATAACACAGATGTTGGGAGAGTCATCTGTCAGCTATGCCTCTCCTATGGAGTTAAAGTTCTAGGGGGAAAAGAATTCGACACAGTGCTGTCACTGTTACATTTTCACAATAGAAGAGCATGCAAATAGTCAACCTCCTGCTTAGCAGTAGTGCCCTGTCTAATGTCTGTGCTGGTTAGAATAAAAAAATAGTGGGTGCATCTAGGGCTCATAGATCTGACAAAGGTCATGCTATGCTGGGCATTTGAATTGGAAATTGTCTGGACTTAGATTTTATAAAGCTCCCACTGTTGTCGGGGAAAATTTCAGCAGGGTTTTGTCCCTAGAGAGGCCTCTTAGGCCCTTTTCTGTCCTATGAATGAATTTAGATGTGAGGGTTTCTCTTGCCTTAAAACTGTTAAGTTCATTTTGCATACATCCCCAGAGAGAAAAACTGGCAGATGCTTTTGTCTTGGAAGTGTTTAAAAGAAAACTGCAGAACAGGAACAAGGGAGAGAAGGGGCCCTGCGTGGAGTCCCAGAACATTTTGGAAATGGCCAATATGCAGTTTTCATCAGTACTAAGGCGGGGCGCAATATGGTGCCTGTAGCTCACTAGGGAATATGAATGTTGATTAAGCATACTCCCAGGCTTTGAAATCCTGAAAGCAGTGTCAGAATAATGGATGTTGAGCAAATGTCAAGCATTTGTTAATTTCTCTGTTATTTGGAGTTTATCTACCATGATCAATCAAATAAACTAGTGCTCCTCTGTTGTGGCATGTGTCATTGATATGGTGATTAGGTGGATAGAGAGGCCTTCTGCCTTTTTTTTTTTTTTTTTTTTTTTAAATCCAGGTAACATTACATATGAGCAGCCATAACTTTAAGTTAAATATTTCTTTGCAGTTGGTTTAGTAGAAAGAGGTGCATTAACAAAATACTTTGGGGGTACAGAGAGACAAAAATATTTGCATATCTGCTGTCATAAAAATTATGTTCATGCCATTTTTTCTATTTTTGGCGTTAAAACTTTACTGTCATGGGGAAGGAGAAATTACTTCTAAATAAAGGTCGATAGAGGGATCTTTTAATTAGTCTTAAAAGGTTTGTAAACAAAGGATATCCACCCCAAAGTACTAATTTATAGCTTAGCTCTCTTCTTCACTCTAAATCTCTTGGTGTCTAAAAACTTGGTCTATAAACTTGATCTTAACATTCTGGTATTGATGCCCTTTAGTTAAAAGTGGAAATGACTCTTTTGTAAGAATATACACTCTCTTTTAAGATGTCATGTATAATGTATATATGTAAGTCTAGTTACTCACTAACATGCAGACATGCAAACATTCCAGTTGAGAATATTTTGTTCTCTTTCTCAATTTTCACTATTTTCTGAAGTCCTTATTCTGTTACTTTGCCACTCTTAGAAATTAGGTAAACATATAACCTGATATTTAAATAAGAACAAATTAAAATTAATCTGAAAGAGAAGGTGGCTCTGTGGCCTTTGCTGCTTTACTGTAATGTATTAAAACTTTAAAATATGAGAGGATAGGGTTGGATGTTTTGTGAGGCATTTTTGTAAAGCTACCTGAGGGATATTAGCAGTCAAATTTCAATGAATTCCAGTGAAGTTTATTTAACATCATTCTCTCTTTTTTTTTTTTTTTTTTTTTTTTTTTTTTTACTTTAGTCTTTATGGACTTAGTATAAAGACAGTAATGTATACTTTTGTTATGTTTTTGATAAGTCACAAAAATTTAAGAAGTGTCAGTGAGTCATGCCATACTACTTGATGAATGCTGAGGTAATCTTCAGTTTATTTTAACATAGAACTAATGTTTGTTGAATTATTTTTCATTCTTCCTTGGCTTCCACATTTATTTATCAAAGCCTCTAGACTCATTCTACCAAAACCGGTGAAATTTTGGTGCTTAATGAAGGTGATGCTGTATAGTCAATCTTACTGACTGTTTATATCAGAGATGATTCTTTTCTGTCAGTGTATGGAGTAAGAGTTCTTCTGGAAAGCCAGCCTTTCCTGCAGTGGCACTGCAGGAGACAAAGCTTATAGTCATTGTATGTATTTTCAGAGCAATATAAGGAACACCAGAAAAATAAATCCTCTGGAGAGGGGAGGAAGGGGAAGGAAAAGCCTGTTGATAGGAGTGGAAAGGGTTAGAGAAGTTTTAGGACACACTAATGTAATGTTGTGATCAGCTCTTGTCAGATGTTCCCTTCATATTGCCTGCCATTTTAGCTAGACAGCTTTTCAAAAAAAAGAGTGCTGGAAGAACACTAGTAAAAAGAAATAGCTGGATTACCTTCTGTGCATTTCTGCAATCTTTCCAAGGGGAAGTAAGTAGTGGCATTAAATGACTTTATTCCCTCTATGGCACAATAAGCTATATCCCTGGGGCTGAAAGTAGGCTTTGTAAATATCTGCATGCATGGTACAATAACTTAGATATACAAGACAAAATACTGCACTGCTGGGTAGGTAGACAAGAATGACTCTCTTTTTTTCCCTTTTGTTTTGTTCAATAATTACAAATAGCTTAAAAATTGTAATTTTTAAAAATTATAAACAGTGTCTAGGGCTCTAAAATCTCAAGGGGACTAGCTATAAATGGATTCACCTCTTGCCTTAAGTCTGTATCATAATCAGAATGGGAATGTACTAAAAACTATCACTTCTGTATCATCTGTGTTTGATTCTTGAAATTATACCCTGAATATATTTTAAATTAAATCCTGAATGGGATACATAAATAATATCCTGACTTTTTTAAGGAATGAACAGTTTTGATTGGATAACTGGAAGCTTTTTGACTTAAGGTGTTCACTTTTTATCCTGGAGAAAGCTATGCAACAGTGTGTGCGCTTGACATGTGATGCATGCAAATGCTAAATACAGTAGCAGCATGAGGCAAATGTCATTAACAGTAATTTATGTAATGAAAGCCACCTGGCTGTCTTTGTAATTAATTGCTTGTAAATAATAAATTTTAAATGTAGTTTATAGTTTTCTAAATTTGATTATATATTTTTAGGAGCAAATTGTTTAAGGGTGTTTAGGGATTTATTTAGTTTGGCACAGATATGCTTTTTACATACAGGCTAATTTTTTAATACAAAATGAACAATCTAATTAGCTCTGAATTGCCATTCATTCATAAAAAATAGTTTTCTAAACTTAAACATCTAGCTTATACAGGACAATATAGTTTCGTTGAAAAAAAGCTCTATAGAGTAGAATTATTTTCCCCTTTCTCCACAGTAAGTAAATTTGAGATTGGACTCTGAAAAACTTACCTTGACTTCACCTGACCTGTTTCTTTTCTTGGGCACGAGGAAGTAGCACGATAGACTAATCCAAACAAAATGAGGGGATGAACACAAAATAAATATTTCAAATACTGCTTTCCAGTAATAGCCTACTGAGTATATTTTCACTGTGGGGGCCTTAGCCCAGTCGGTAGGGCAGATAAGATAGGAGAAGGATAAACCCCTGGTTTGAATTGTATCTTCTTTGCCTTAACTGCTTGTTGAGGTCCATTGCTGTTGCACCCTAGGAATATCCTTCTTTGCCCAACCAATATCAGATAAGGAACTACTTTAGTGTATTTTTGTCTAATGGTTCAACATTTAGATTGTGCCACTAAGATAAAGATGTCAAACTTGCAAACATATTTTTGGTACAGTCTTAACTGAAGTAAATTGTAATAAAGTGTGGATGATGTACAGTTGAGTGCAAATGAGGAGTTCACAGGTGTTTTGCCTTTTTTTCTCAGGCTCTGATGCGCTGCTGTATGCCTCTGCTTTGGGACGTTCACTGATTCTTTCCTGTATATTAAGAAACTTTTCTTCCTGCTATGTAACTTGGAGTAGTTGAAGTCAAGGAGAAACAAATTGTCTACTTTCGCTAGTCTCAGGCATTGGGGGGGGTTATTTAATTTTCTCTAAAAATTTAATGACAGAGTTAAAAGCAGAATTTTTGAGAATACCAGGAAATGGAGGTGTGGTGGACGAGTACTGAGATTATCAATGCGTATGCAGGAGATAAATCCTGTGTGACTCCTATCAGTTTCTTTTGTCAGTGGACTCCCTGCCTAGGTACTTCAAGGGTACCAGACAAGTTCTGCTGTCTGTAAGCTGAGGATGTTCGATAGTCATCGAAGCTTGATGTCAGACTATTTGGGAATTTTAATTTCATGTTTTAGCACTGACAGTATTTCTTAAGCCTTTATTGTGAATATATTTTGTTCTGTATTACATCTGAAAATATTTTTCAGTTTGATAATTTGACCTTACAAAACAGTTTTAAATTTTAATGGAAGAGATTTGAAACATTAGTGAAATAGTATTTACTTATAGAGGTCTCTGTGGGGGTTTGGCATTGGAACAGGTTTCAAACATTCATGCAACAAGCACTGTTTAATTCCAGAAGGAAGTTATATCAGAGCAATATCTTGGGCAAATTACTGTCAATTTTTCACTACTTGCTTACTAAGATTATGAGACTGAAAAAGTAGTTTCTTTTCATATAGAACTGCTACTCTTCTATTCCTGTGGTTTTTTTAACACGTTATGTATTTATCCACTGTTGAAGCATGATGTTCTTCTTATCGTAACCATATATATGTGAATGGAAAAATAGCATTTTTGTTCTTCTCTTTTCAGGTTGGGAGTTTGACCATAAATAATTTGTAATCATTTGAATATAGCATATTTTGAGTTACTCTTGTAATATTGCTGTTGGAAGTTACATTTTTGTGGTGTGGGTGAAGGAAGGTGTAATTTAACTCTGCAAAGAGCTAGCATTATTTTGGGATCATTGCCTGTATTGGTTATTTGTACTTACCTTGGCAATTTATTTTTACACCTCTGATACAGATTGTTCAAAGTCTGCAGTTGTTTTAAAATATATTGGTTGTCACAAGAGACATCAAAAAATTAGGTGTCTACAGGAAGAATTGGTGCTCTGTTCTTAAAGGAACTTCTAAGTCTTCCTAAATGAAAAATCAAACAGTATCTAATACTGGCAATTTTCCTCTGTCTGCTGCTAGAACTTATTGGCCAACTAGGTCAGACATTATTAAAGTTCAAGTGGCCCAGTGGGAAAAGTAATGGCCTTACGCTACTATGAATTTTAAATGCTGCCATTTCTATGTATTGCACCATCATCTGTTCTCGCACATCACTAAATTGTATAGAAGTTGTGGGACCAACCAGTGTCAAGGTCATAGAAGTGATGACTCTTCTCAAGTAGCCTTTGCTGAGCTTTGTCATACAGTTATACTCATAACCCTGGCTATAGGCAGCAAAGTTGTATGCACATGCCTGAATTTAACCTTTTTATTATCACTGAATAGTGTAAGCCTGCAATGCAGGATGTCTTTCTCCTCAGAATCTTTACTTTTGGGCTTTATTTTTGATCCTGCCAATGCTATGAAATTGACTTTGAGGCAAAGGCAATTTTTAGGGATCTGTATTTAAGTCTTTTGAGTTGAGCTGTTGTACAGCTTACTCAACTGGGTATCAGAGAATTTTAAAATAAATTAATGCTATTCTTCAGATGAGCTTGAATTTCATCTTGATTTTAAATGTAATCGTACTAAGTTTGAAATGAGCATATGCTCACATACTTCTTGTCATATATGTGTATATCTACACACACACACTGCATAATAATAATATTAATAATAATAAAAATAAATTTGTAATGGGAGTGTTTCCTCTACAGCACTGAATTGACTTTGTAGCTCCCAAAGTCATAGCTACTGATAATGATTCATTGTATGAAAGGCTTCTTATGCAGAAATAATAAAACTGGTTTTGTATTCCAGACTTGTACTGGTGTAGCTGGAAAGCTGGAAAATTGGAAGATGGCCACTTTATAGAAGTTAGCATGTTGTAACAATAGAGTTAGGTGCTTCTATATTACTTAGTAACTCTAATTCAAGCTCCCTTATTGATTTAAACATATATATTCGCACACATGCATGTATATAGACGAGTATATTGATTTAGCTGAGATTGATAATTCACTGGTTTCTGATTAATCGATTTAGATTTGTGAATGATAAAAGTACAAATGTGTACAGAGACAATGCTCTGCTTTTTGAGAATTTTCATTCAGAGAAGTGACCACAAGCATACCAAACTATAAGACTGTAGTACTAGAGGCTACTGTGAAAAAAGGCTAAAGCTGTAACTATTCTAGAGGTCAATCTGCCTCCTTTGTTCCATGTGCTTCAGTGCTTGGATGCATATAACCTAACAGTTCCCAAGCTTTGGGCAGGCCTTTGGTATTCCTGAGCCTTCCTGGATTCTCTTGTGGAATCATTCAAACTGCTAAGAAGCCTTTTTTTTTGACTGGACAATCCTGACACCTGGAATAAATTCTGAGAATCCACTAGTTGTCACCTCCTCTCAAGTGGGAAGTTGACCATCAGACTGGCATTGGGTCACTTACAGGTGTAACCGTGGTGCTTACTGCCTGCATCCTGCAGTTCTGGGAAGCCATGGAGTCTTTATGTATCCGTGCATGTTATGCATTTGAAACAATGCTATTAGATCTATTTGAAATCCATTACTGACAGAGTTTTTACAAATAAGAGTGGACTGCTAGCATGTGATAAGCAGTGTAAACATTGCTTCCTTTACAAACCCCAGTTCCAAATAATTTGCAGTACGAAAGATGAGAATTTGTCTGTTTGGATTTCTTTCACATCTTTAATAATGTAACAGGAAAAATGTGTTCTAGTCACATGCTCTGAAACTTCAGGATAGATGTGAGGAGAATTCCCCTTTCACCACCAGTCTTCTAAATTTGTCAGATTTATATCTTTCTTTCCTCACTTAAATGCTAAATCCAGCATGGCACCACCACACTGTTCTAGCCCTATTAATTTTATTTTAAAGCTCAATATTGTATTAGTAAAAGTATTTTTAAACTTACTGTACATGGAAAGGGGAAGTTCTTTTCCAATTAAAAAAATGAGAGACTCTTGCTATCTACTTCAGAACATACCATGAAAAGGTATAAGTAGCACTGCATGCTTACTAGAGACTGTGGAAGGAAAGAAAAATCTTTCCACCCTACTTGAATTCCTGCTATAGGTAAGTGGCAGTGTATGTTCTTCAGAGAGAAGGTTTGACACTGCAGCTTAGGGATTTCACATGTGACAGCTTCTGAATTTTGGAAACACAGCTCCTGCCCCTACATTCGTTTTTTAACCAATATATTTATCATTTTAACAAGGTGGAATATTCCATTTTGTGAAAAGGAAGCAATGAAGCCATTCTGTTTATATATAATATATTTGTCTTATGGACTACGCTTTCCTCCGCTTGTCTTCACTTGTGTAAATACTTTTGGATGAAATACTGCAGTTCTTATTTATTCTTGATTTATTTATATTTTTTTTACAAATCTCTCTAGATACTCTTCTTTGTTCCATGAATACATTAAATATAAAACTGATTTTTCACTCTTTCTACTCTAGGCAACAAGTGTGGTTAAAAGTGAGGGAAAGGAAACTCATTTTGAAACATGAAACAAGTGGAAACTTGGTTTGCCCCGACAACTTCATGTTTTCAGTAATCTCATAAAATAAAGTAAAAAACTATTTTACCTGTAAAGAACTCATTATTTGCAAGGGCTGAGAATATAATAGTTGCATAACATTTGTTATGTTTGGATTTTCCCTTGGTGAGACTGAAGTAAGCAGCAAATATTAAGCTGGAGGGCACTCCAAATCTTGGTTACATCTGCAACTCTGCTTTGTTGAGGTGATGATCTGGTACAAGTAAATTGCTTTCATCATTACTGGCTGCTTCTTAGCCAGAGTTTAGTATCTACTCTGGTTATGAAGCACTAAACTGCTTATATGAAGTAGTAACTGTTAATACTTCATATATGAATACTCATTGCAAACCAGAACATTTCTGAAACACTCTCCAGGGATTATAGCATTCCTTTTCTACCAAGGGGTAGACAAGGGATTCATTAGAAGAGAATGGTCTGAATTTTGTTCTTACATAGTAAATGACCAATGGGCATATTCTTTTTCTGGTGTCAAACTTGCAGTTTTCTTTCTAGCTTGACTGATCTATAAGTTCTTAATGTTGGACTTGTGTATTAGAGATAACTTTGATAACTGTTGTGGATACAATATTGGTGCTAGCAAGAATTTTCTTGCTTCTTTCTAAGCCTGTGGGATACTTTTCTCTCTCATTAAGAGATTAGCAGAAGTTCTATAAACTATTAACACCTGCGACCTTGTAGAACTATGTTTATGGTACAGTAGAAAAATATTTTGACAATGGATGTTTAGGATTTCTAGCCAATCCACCCAGGGGGTGGCTGATCCTTTGTCCAATTAGACTATGAAGAAAAAAAGTCTATAAAGAGTTTGTAAAATAATTAAATAAATCAATCTTGCTGCACAGTTCCTGCCTGTTGGATCTTCTCTCCTCCCTATGGCTGCGGGCTGCAGTAATAAACTGTAGTACTTCTTTTTATGACAAGCAAATTTTTTTATCTTTTTATCACTTGGAACCTAGAAATTGCACTTGATTTTTTAAATAAAAGTAATTTTATCTTTAAAAAATGGGAATTTTTAAGTGACTTTATATTTCACAGTTTTCTGCTCAAATCCACTTTTGTATTGGCAAGAGCACAAAGTACATCAGGCATTCAGATAGAAGTATGCCACTGACATCAACACAGAATAACAAAAGGTAAATTGGCATCATTGTGGATGCCAGTATACAAGGAAAAGAGGGTATCTGAAGAGTGAGGCTGGATGCTTTGAACAGACCTCTGGGAGTTCGATTCATTACCATCTGGAATTGCAGAAGAAAATGTTTCCGTGAAAGTTGTCACTTGTCACTACAGAACTTATGAGAAAAGTTTGCTTCTTTTCCTGGAAAATATGATTAGTTCTGCAAGAGTGGTAACAAGTTAATTTATTAATTATTTAAATGGGAATTATTATATAAACTCAGAGTTATGACTTTTGGATTTTTTGTTTGTCTCAGAAAATCGGCAATTATGTACCTTGGCTCTACAGTTGTTCCTCAACAGACGAGTCTGCTTGTCACAAACATGTCTATATTCCTAGCCTTCAAGTAAGCCATGAGGCTTGCTATATAGTTTATTCTGTGAAAGGCAATAACACAGTACTCAAATGTTGAATAAAAAACACTTTCAGTGTTAGTTTGTTTTCCTGGATAGCTCAGCGATATTCATTTGTCTGCTCATTTGTTGCTTTGAAATCTTGTATAGAAGTATCAGAGAATGGATGGAGCCGTGGGAATTTAGCTGTTCCTGTAGAAGTAATGATAACTTCTGTGGTAGTATTCCTGCTGTCAGTATCAGCAGTTGTGATCATGCTGTCTTGCTATTCAAATGCATGTTCATGACTTCTCTCCCTTCTCCAAGTACATAGTACTGTCTTTTTCAGTGCTGTCTGAAACTGTGATGTTTCAGTTTTCATTCAATGAGATCTTGCAATAGATGGCTCCATCTGTGTTTTGAGGAGCTATTTCATTTTGCCAGGAAGTGGTCAATGGAATTGTAGCAAGGAAATGCTAAGTGGCAGATGAGTGGTTTTAGTATTTTAAGACAGTAACTGTGTTAACCAGAAGAAACATGGAAGCAGCCATGTGAAGATATAAATCCACTTCTCCTGGAGAAGGAGCAAGATCATCTGGTAGTAAGGCCTGAAATTCTTTGAATGCTGTTACTGAAATAATTCTCTTTGCCCCAGTGGTAAAGTTTCTGTACTGCAATCCAGTATATATTCAACTTGCACTGTTACTGGAATGAATTGGTTTAGTATTTGTGCTAAGTCCTAAATTATCTGAACAGTTGCAAGTGTAGGAGAGAAGTGTTGAACCAAATTGCAGTAGCAAGTCAAAATCTAAGGACACCAAGGGGACAAATAAAATGGACAAGAATAGAAGAATAAGAGAAACTTTTAGTTTTGAAAAGACTTTGAAAGTCATCAAGTCCAACCATTAACCTAGCATTCCTAAGTCTGCTATTAAAGGTGGAGTATAAAGGCATGGAGGGATAATGATCTTAGGTTTTTTTGATATGTCAGTGTGTAACAGGAAAATGGTAGAATAAGTACAGTTATCATACCAGGAATAGCCTAAAAACACAAAAAAGCTATATCAGTGGAGGAGAATTCAAACCAGAAATCTAGTCAAATGCTGTCCTGTTCTGTTTTGGGTTTTTCTCACATCTCTCTCTAAATTCAGTTCTACCAATGTGACCATGTAAATCTACAAGGTAGTAATAGTTATGTGGTGAGCCATTAGGGGGCCATATGTATCCACCTTATTTATAGCCTGCAAGTTTGGGGGTTTTTTTAAATCATCTTGAAATATCTTAGCATTCTGTATGTGTAGAGCCTGTGTAAGTATGTATCTTAATTTCTTTCCTTTGTTCACCTTCTAGTGATTACATGTGCAGGTTGCAGGTGGTCATAATTGGATTGTGCACCTTTTCAAGAGGCATTGTGTTATGTAACTCCTGGCCTCTGTGTCACATGTATATTTAAATATTATTTAAATACTATTTATTTGATTTAAATAAAAACATTTAAATTCTTTGCTATATGGTACTTATTTTTTTCTGTAATCCATTAATTAAATAAATCTGTATATTAGGCAGTTCCTGTTGCTATCATTTTTCTACAGTTTTAACATTCAGTGAGTACTCAGGGTGAGCAGTCCCATGTGTAAAATACCAAAGATCAAGGCTCAGCATACTGCTGTCATGCAGATGTTGCACTGGGCAGACAAGCCCAAAATACAGAGTTACTGCAAAAATGCTGGAAGCACAGTTATGGATAAGACTTACTTGTGAGCTATTTATGTAGCACTGCATTAATCTAGTCACTTTGTTCCTGATTCTTCAACTGCTTGGTTTAGAGGTAACTTTACATCATGCTTCATATATATACTGTCTGTTAACTCTGATCCAACCGTTTAGTTGTGACTCAGTGTTCCCTTTTGAAAGTGGGAGTAGGACTTCTCTGTCTTAAATTAGTTTTTCTGAAGTGTGACAGTTGGAAGGAGAAGGGTCATTTATGTATGGAGAGAACATGTACTTTTAATGTAATTATTATATGATACAGGTGTTAAATTCACATACAAGAAATCTGACAGAAGAATGAGACTTTAGACATTGTAGAATCTTTGAACTACCTATGCTGTGCCTTAGTAGGTAAGTTCATGAAAGGAAAAAATGTTAATTATTCATAGTGCTTTGCTGTACCATAAAACTCGATTTATTGAGACTATAATTTGTTCAAGTTGCATGTAGTAGAAAAATATATCAAGAGTAATTAATAGTATTCAGGATGTGATGAGGTAGATATATCCACAGAGGACAATTGAAAACAGTAGTGGTGTGGTATTGATTGCCTTTCAGAGGAAAAAAAATCTTGTCTCGTTTCTAAATGTTAACAATTCAGAGAGAAAAATTCCCACTTGGGAAGAATGCTTTCCAGGTTGCTTCATTGCCAGGTGTTTGACACTGAGCGGAGCCTTAGATGAATGAAGCTTATGGCAGCTTTTGGAAATGACCGACTCCGGGGAATCTCGGCTTCCTGCTGTGAAAGTTTCCATTTTCAAAGCACATCAGTTTCAGTGGGAATGTTCCACTGGTCCCATATGCTACTTCTGACAGAGGGGAAAGTTTTTAACCTGAATATGAGACAGCTACTGAAGAAGTTCCCTTGCTGCTAACAAAATGAGTTTCAATATGTTGCCAATGAACAAGCGGCATGTTCCCAAATGCTGATTTAATTTAACTCCATCAATTATTAACGGAAATTTTGCTTTAATTTCCTTTTTTTCCCTGTTACCTTTTAGCTCCACTACCTGCTCCTGGTAGGACTTTTGGGTTCTAAAGCTGAATCTCCCAAACAATATGCTAGTTTGATTTGAAATTCTTGCTATATTTTCCTCCCCTCCCTCATACGTTCTCTCCTTGACCTAGCAGCAGGAAGCCTTTGTCTGAGGTGTTCATCTGGAACAACTTTTCCACACTTGTTTTCATGTTCTGTTAGATTACAGGGCAGCAGGCCTACCTTTGAAGCTCCCTTCTCTTTTGTTTCTTTGCAGTGCACTCCAGTAATTAACTTTGTCCTTCTTTTATTTGTTCCAGTCAATCGCAGTCCACTCTGCTGAGCATCTTCTCCCAGGAGTACCAGGTTAGAAGTTTTCTCCTTTGTGAGGGTTGACAGGTGCCTAATTGAATGATGAATGTCCCTTTATTTCTTTGTAATTGAACTGCCAGCTTTCTGATTGGTTTGGAGGATGTTCCTTTTTCCACATCAAGCACCGCCTGAGTCTCAGTGGATGGCTGCCAAGCCTACCCATCCATCTGTCTAATAACATCTAGCCTTTGCTTATTTGGTGGACCTGTAATAAATTATGCTAAACCATTATTATTCTGACAATAATAATTTCCCTGTGTTGCGTGGTTCCATGTGCTAAATGTTTGCTGACTTGCACTGTCAGTGCTGCTTTCCATTGCTGACAGAGATGATGATAAATGACCATTGCCGAAGTGGCAGAAGGCAAGAGAGGCAGAAAATGGAGTCATTTATCATGAGATGACAGGTGTCAGTCAAGTGGCAAGTCTCTATGGAATTACTTTTTGTAGTTTTTCAAATAAGTTGTTTTTAAGCAATGTTCTTCCTGGTTAAAAATGCCAATTGAATTGTAAAACTAGAGTGCACCAGACTTAGATGGAATTGAATTGAGGGAAAATTAATACAAAGGTTGAAAGAGAGAACAAGTTTTTCTTTGCCCTCAGCAGCCTTCTGTAAACTTATTTAGATTCAATTATTGTGACCTTACTGGCTTTTACATATGGTACATTGCAGTACAGTCTGAAGACGTTCAATTCAATAGGTAGATTGAATGTCATTTCTGTACAGAATCTAAAAACAGGGTTCACATCTATCAAAGTGTAGCCAAGGATTGTGCGTTTGCGTAGTCATGATTTCTGTGTTTTGATCTATGACACATTTGTAAAACTCTTTGTTTTTTCGTTTTTGTAGAAACAAATCAAAAGAACACATGCCAAGCATCACACTGCTGAAGCTATCGAAACTTACTACCAAAGGTATGACCTCCTCACCCCAGTTAAGATTCTTATCATAGCTACTGGTTTTTATGGCAGTTGTGAGTAAATTAGCTTATTAAGCTAATTTTCTATAAAAATAAATTAAAAATTTTGGGAATACAGAATGGTTCACCTAAAAATGTTTTTCACTGGAAATACAGAATTTTTTCAGGATTTGGTCGTTCTGATTAAGAATGAGTTTACTTCCCTGTCTCTAAGTCAGGATAGGCAAATATTTTTTCATTGTATGTGATAGCATTTATATGTATTGCCTATACTTTGTAATTTTTAGGATTTCTCTGTCAAGTCTAATTTTGATGACAACTTCCTTACAGCAAGAGAGCTTGTTCTGTTACAGTTGCTTGTTTAAAACATTTGTGTTACATTACGAAAAGTTACCTATTCATGTATTGCCAGTTAAAGCACTAATTTTTAGATCATTCCTGTTTTATCAACACAAGTGTCAGAAGTAGTTTTTAAGGGAGGATGAAAACCTTTATGTCATATTACAATTGTTTGCATCTTAAGCTAATAAACTGTGTTTGCTGCACCTTATAGTTTTTCTGTTAGTTCTATAGGCTTTACTAAAAATATTCCAATGACATAATTGGGGCATACTGATAACAGGTAAGGATATGCAATTAAAAAACTACTTTGTAGACTGACATATCTGAAGAGCAGGCATGGCAAGTGAATTCATACTTGTGATTATAGATGTCTGATATTCCTGCTTAATACTAATCTGTATGAATCAAGAAAATAAACAAAGAGCCTTCATTTGTAAACAATTAAATGTTCTTCTGCCAGAGTCACGTATTTCAAACTTAACCACAACCTGATTATATCAGACACTGGCTTAGAATATCTAGTGTGAAATGTATTAGATGGGTGTTTGATTTCATTTTTTTAGTAGTTGTACTGTTCTGTAAAATTTGTACTGGATCACATCACACTTTTCCTAGCATTGATTCTTGTTCAGGAAGAATATTGACGTAAAATTTTGTTGTGCTAATAACATGCATATACAGTACTACTTTTAATTATTTTTCACTAGCATAGTTTCAGTGAAGTGGCCTGTGGTAATTGTAACTGCTGTGTGAGTAACTCTTTTCTTAGAATATGTGTAAATCACTAGTAACAGCCTGAAACTTCAGCCTGAAACATGGGACCAAATTTTGCTTTATGCAAAGCAGCAGTTGTATTGGTGTCAGTAGGGTTGTAGGTATGATTAAGTTTGTCTCACATCAGGTAGGAGGATTTGGTCTCCTGTCTTCTTCTGTAGTCTGAAGTATGATAGCAGTACATAACTAATGCATTATGTATGAAGCTGTGTGGTAGTGGTAGGGAAAATCATTCTTTATGCTACTTCTGGGTATGTCATTTTGCAAGTGTATTATCATGGCTGAATAAAATTCACATGTTTAAAAATCAGAGATGTTCTGGTCAATAGTTAGAAAACTCATCTCAGTCCTGTTTTAGTAGATT
The DNA here is from genome assembly GCF_965178545.1 of Coloeus monedula. Classification (NCBI taxonomy): domain Eukaryota; kingdom Metazoa; phylum Chordata; class Aves; order Passeriformes; family Corvidae; genus Coloeus; species Coloeus monedula. The sequence continues at coordinate 34,251,122 of NC_138786.1, read as the reverse complement.
TACTGTGTAGTATGTTTTGTAAGCTCCAGAAGCAGACAACTTGAGTTAGAAGCCACTTTGAAATACTTCAGGCGTAAACATGACAAACATGTCTTCTCCTCTGCTCTTCTGTAGCATCCACTTTACTGCTGTAAACTCCAGTCTGGATGCTATGTTCCTTATTATTTCTGCCAACATACAAGCAGATAATTGAGCTGTCATTGCTTTTTTATGTCAGAAATTACCAGGTTTTGAAGGTTGTCATTTCCAGTGATCCCTGTTAGGAGCAAGTAAAATAGTTGAGTAGAGTAGTCTCTTCTGCTCGGCTGAGACTTACTAGTCTGAAACTTAGGCAAACACAAAGTACAAGAAGGATCAGCAGGTTTTCAGAACAGTATTTCCATCAGCATGTGAGACCTGTTAGTCTATAATGGAGTTGCCAGAAGCGTTGGAAATATCTGACAGAAATCTGCTTCATTGTCAGTGTAGTGTTGCTGTTCGATCATTTAGATGCATGTGTGAGAACATTAATCTCAAGTACATTTTCCCGGTTAGGTATTTTGTATATGATCTCTCATTTTCTTCTGTTACAAATTTTCAATGTTTAAACATACACAAGGCATCTTGTTTGTGGGGGTTTTCTTATGTGGAACTGAAATAGGTTACAGCAAAAAGCTTTTTTCATTTCCTTAATTCATTACGCCTCAGAATAACTTGCAAGCAAAAAGCCCTCTATCTAATCTTATGTGAAGGGGTTTATAAAGGTGTTCCACCCATTCCACAGAAAGGTAAAATGATAAAGCATTTTAATGTCTGTAACTAATGAGCAGAAGAGTGTCTTCTGATGGATAGATAATGATAGAGCTGGAAAGGCTGTGGCCTTCTAATGATGTCAGTAATGATGTGCTATGCGAATACAGATAGGATAAACGAGCAGGTTCAAATGTTGGTAACTATTGTTCTTTTCCACATGGCTGCAAAGCACAAAGTGGCTTCCAGTATCATAGCTCCTTCCCATCAGCTTCTGAACACAGGTTTCAGGCTTTGTTGAAATGTAAATATCAAGCAGTGAAAGTAACAGAAGTGAGGAAGGCAACATTGTGTGAAGCAATGGTCAGAAACATCATTCTGTGATACCCTCAACCAGAAACATTAAGCCTTTGCCACTGATAGGATAATGACTTTGTATCAACCTTTGTTGAATCCTAAATATTTCTTCTTTTGTTTTCTCTTTAGAATATTAATTGTTTTGACTGATTTCACTAAAGTAAGCCTTCAGTATTTAAACCATTGCCCAGTTGATAAAATCTGGAATAAATTTGAGAATTTATGTTTTCGTGCGTAGTAATGAATTGAATAAGATATGCAGTGCACCTTCATAGTTGAAGGTCATGTGGAACCAAAAATCTTTACTGTGAATAATCGAGGTTTATTTTTCTGTGATGCATCTTTAAGTAGTACAGATATAATTTATTTGTGTGTCATTAAGCTAAATTTTTTTAAATTTCTTGATATATTCGGTTTTTTACCAGTGAGTTCATTGAGATGGATATATTTTGCGGATGAATAGAATAGGAGGCAACCCTGGAGAGTTAGTGATTGCTTAAAATTCTTACTTCTTAAAAGATTTCCCATTAAATACTCTGTAATGGGGTATTTTCCCCCAAAAGAAAAAGATTCACCGGGGATGCTGACATGTATAAACTGGTCTTTTCTTGACACTGCAAAATTACCTGGCTTTGTCTTGTCTAGGTACCTGAATGGGGTGATGAAAAATGCAGCTGCCCCAGTATTGCTGGACCTGGCCAATGAGGTAATCATCTTTACTTTTTTCTTTAATCTTCCAGTGTAAAACCTGAGGGGCATATCTGTAGTGACTTGAGTGAGAAATGTAATTAACCTAATAAAAATGGTTTCAAGGCACATTAGACATTTAAAATGGTTCCCCAGTCTGTTAGTACTTAAAATAATTAGACAAAAAGCCACATTTATTAATAAATCAGTTAATGTAATTAGTCTCTTAACTTCAAGGCAAATGTGTAGGATACCCTGAATTTGTATTTTGCTGAAATTTTCAGGCAGACTATAGGTCTTTAACGTGTAAACTTACTAAAAATTCTCACATTGATTAAACGGAATTGTATCAGTTTGATTCCTTGTTTTTAATAACAAAACCCATCTAAGTTATTACTACTTTTAGTGATAGGAATGCTTAAAACAGATCGTTTTCCTGACTCCATTTATTTCTGTTCATATGGATTAGAGGATGGCTAATGAAAACTGCTTAAGATAAAGCACTTAAGCAGAAAAAATTCCTCAGTGTATGAAAAGTTCTGTACAGATGCCGTTAAAGTCTTGACAAATTTATTGATGCTGTTTATTAACTAGAATATGAATTTGCCTCATTATACAAGGTGTTATTTGTATTAAAAACTGCTATCTTAGCCCTACCTTAAAGAAGAGGTACAAAGTTTGAAAGAGTGGCAAGGAGTTTCCTAGAAAAAAAATTGATGAAATACCTGTTTTTTAAACTCTAAAATATTTATTTACCATAATAGTAACAGTACAATAGCTGATACTCCCTGGAACTGCTTATGCAATCCTCAGAGGGATAAAATGAAATGTATGCTGTTTTGTGTTGCATTTTAATAGAAAATGTAAGAAGGAAGCAGAAAATGAGTGTTTGCATTAAAAATTATATGGCACTATGAGCATTAAGTGTAGCAATAGCAGAAAGTTCTACATGTTACGTTAGTAAAAAAGAATAGTTTTTCTCACATGTACATGGCTGCAGCCAGCAAATGAGTGATTACCTATCAATTACTGGAAGGTTTTAATGGTCTGTGAAGTGTCTGTGTAACCTGATCGTACAGTTAACATAAAATAAAGGATTTATTTCATATTAGTGGTAATGTGTAGCTTCTTACCATCTCTGGAAAAGACAAGTCTTGAAGTACTGAGAATAGAATGTACTTTACATAAATAAGTACAATCTTATTAAGAATTTAGGTAAACATCTCGATGCCTGATATATTGCACCCGTATTATATGGGAACTGTCATAAAAATATTTCAAGCACAAAGTAATATATCTGTTACTGGTTCTTTGTATATTTTTCCCATTGATTTAGAGATGATGCATATAATTTCTGACTCCAGTGAGCATATCTTTGTTTATATTTCACTAATGCATTTTTGCAATTCAGATCAAAGATATCTGCAGTTCAGAAATAAATAAAAATTAAATCTAAGAGAAAGGGGAGATGCATAAAGAACTTATCTGCTTCTGGTTTTGAAGTAGCAGGTATATCAGAAAGGCAATGCATTT